>NC_136906.1:58046519-58364667 GCF_949606895.1 Notothenia rossii | reverse complement strand
GAACTGTGTGTGTAGGGTGACCAGGTGTCCCGCACTGTGCGGGACTGCACACACAGCATTTTTATTATTTGTCCCGCGTCCCACACATTGAGACTATGTCCCGCATTTGAGTGATAGTCGCGCAGAAAGGCCGGATCGGTTCGCTGACAGCCGGCACCGCCCTTTATTATTATATTGTCTAAACGGCATCATGTAAATTGCGCTGACAGGCGACACAGAGGTCCCCAAGCCCCCCCCCCCCCGTTGACAGTACACGAGCGCGTCCACCCACCACCCCGTCCACCCAGTGTTGAAAGTGTGCCGGTCCTACCCGGTCCTTAGTACCGGTAAGAGATTTCCAGGCAGTCCGGAGGACCAGGAAGAATTGACAGCTCCACCCGTGGAATTTATACTACGAAGGGCAGATATTTTGGTTTGGATTACTGGTCTGGGGGAAGCTCGCGAGTGTGTGTGTGTATACGTGTGTGTGCTTGTGTATTTTTGCGTTTGTGCGTATTGTGTTTGTGTCCCGGGGAAAACACTAACGAGAAACACCGGCTGCTGTTATGCCTGCTGTGACCTCAAGTTACTCCGTTCTCCGCTTGTAATTATGCCGTTACAAGCTTCTAAGTTGTATTTATCATCTGAATTTGCCGAAACAAGTTTCATATTCTGAAAGCCAAGACTTTGTTTATTTAAAATCAAACAAAACACCCGAACCCCGAAAAACTATTTTTTTACGCAAATCCACGTTTATTTTGAAATGAGCCGTTGCAACTTCCGACTGATTTCGATAGAGCGGGTCACATATTAGCTTTTCCCCACTTGATCAGAACAGCGGGAGGAGAAAAGAATGGAGGGACTGAATGACAGCTAGAAAATTAGGCTACGTGGTAATTAAAGCAAAAATGCAAACGACGACTCTTCAGATGTTTAAGAGAAAGGAGAGAGATGAAGAAACTCAGAATGTGCTTAAAATTTGAAAAACAACGCCCACAGATGACACAGGTGATGATGCTTATTTAGCCCAGAGAATGGACATGAACATGGCCATGATGAATATAATAAGTTAGCTAACTAGCAAACTGTATATCTCTATATGGGGTGCCCAACCAGTCGATCCCCAGTCGATCTCGAGATGTCTAAAAGTAGAACAACAACATTCTGTTTTATCGTTAATGTCCTACAACAGGGGTGGCCCAACTTTGTGGCTCAGGGGCCACAATGATGTATCAATGTGACAGCCGGGCCGTGGGGCATTGTTTGGTTCCGTCTTGATTCATGTCGGGCTGAGGGTTGTTTTAATCTCATTCTCCCGCGCGCGGGGCGACGTCCACGCGCAGCTGCGACGACCAGGGAGGAAGGGACTTTTCGCGGCGCGCGCGGCGTGTGGACAGTGGGGGATAACATAAATAAAAATTGGATCGTTGTATTTTAGACTTTAAGGCTTTTTAAGATCAGCGCGGGAACCCTGGCTCATTTATACCAATATTGGACGGGCCACATTAAACACATCAACGGGCCGCATGTGGCCCGCGGGCCGTAGTATTGTGGTCAAATAACTATAGTTAATAACCCCCCCCCCCGTCAACGATTGCCGCCGTCTTGGTTCAAAAAAGGTTGGGCACTCCTGCTCTATATAGTCAATGGCTATCTTACTCAGAACACAACATGTACACAGCATACTATTTTAACATTAAATATTTTGCTTTGATATCTTCTATTTTAATCTGCACATTGTGGCATACATTTTATTTTATTAGTATTTTAATTTATGTAACCAATATTCTGAAAATTCAAAGAAAGACAGAGACTTGTACATTTTTGACTGTCTGCTGAATTTAGTTATACATCTTTATTCTAATTTATAACAGTTGAGGCCCAGAGGGAGGAAGAGGAGACTCAGCCAGAAGAAGTGGCAGCAGGTCCCTCAGAAGCCACCACAGGTGATGCTAGCCCTACTGCATACCCTTCTATATGGAAAGAAGAACAATATGAACAGTTCAAACATGAATGGATGGATGTATGCTCACAATGGAAGGCTAGGCTGTACCCCATGCCATGATGTGAAGGATCTCGGTGTCATGGCCTCCCGTGGTGTTAATATTACTATTCAGTGGGCTGATGGAAAGATAATCCCAGCTGGTCAATCAAGGGATGTCCAGCTTTCATCACTGCGCAAAAAAATCAGCGAACACGAGAACTCTGCAGCACATAATGAAGCAGTCAAGATTATTCAGACAGCAAATAAAGATATTGTTCTGAACATGAACGCGAGTAGTCAGGAGCCTGTGTTTGAGTCTACTGCCAAGGTATTCATGACAGCCTATTATGTGGCCAAGAACAACAAGCCTTTCACAGACTTTGAGATTCTGATTGACCTGCAGCATGCAAATTCTGCAGATTTGGGGCGTGTTTTGCATAGCAAAACTGTCTGTGTTGACATAATTGAGCATGTGTCATCACAGATGAAAAAGGAACTTCTAAAAAAGATAATAGAGACCAAGAGCAAAATCACAGTATTGGCTGATGAGTCAACCAGTGTTGGGCACAAATCAACACTAATTGTGTTCCTGAAGGCTAGTGTTGATGGAGACATGGAGCCCATTGCCTTTCCGTTGGACCTGGTTGAGCTGGATAGTATGTCTGCTGCTCATATCAAGGAACAGATTATGGGTTGCTTGCTTAAAAATGGCTTCACTGTTGAGTTGCTGAGAGAAATCCTCATTGGATTTTGCAGTGATGGGGCCAGTGTCATGCTGGGAGTGAAGTCAGGTGTTGGGAAGTTGCTCCAGGATGACTTCCCAGGCATCATACTATGGCACTGCCTTAATCACAGACTGGAGCTTGCTGTTGACCAGGCACTGGATGTGACAGGGGGAACAAAGGACTTCCAGGCATTCATGGACAGCCTATATTCATTATATAGCCAGTCACCAAAAAACATGCGGCAGCTGAGTGAATTTGCTCACAACCTGGACATCGCCCTCAGGAGGATTGGAAAAGTGTTCAGTGTTCGCTGGGTAGCTTCTTCATGGAGGGCAGTCTCTGCAGTTTGGCAGTCTTATCCAGCCTTGGCACAACATTTCCGTGAGGCATCAGAGGATGATACAAGGTACAGCAGAGGGAGGGCCAAATTCAAAGGTCTGCTTTCTAAGTTGTGCTCCATCAACTTCCTGAAAAGTCTTGCACTGATGGCAGATGTTCTGACTGAACTTAAGAACTTGTCAGAAATTCTTCAGAACAGGAAGACCACACTCCCAAAGGCCCATGACATCATGACGACTTATGTCAAACGCATAGAAAGTTTCAATCGCTACCCAGGACAACATGCAGTTGATGCCAGTCAGGCAGAGGAAGTGATGGAATTCAAGGGAGAGGATTTAAGAGTTGGCAGGTCTCCCATCATTGACTCTGCTCAGTTCATCCAAGCAGTGGCAGACAATATGAAAGAAAGACTCTTCACAACCACAGCAAACAGAGCACAGGCCAGTGTTGCAGCCAACCGAAAAGAGGCTTATAACCAGGGGTGCACATAAGTGGTACGCAGGTACGCATGCGCGGCAACAATCTGAAATGCGTACCGTCACTTGTGTCACAAAGCGCATTTGCGTACCGACGTACTTGTGAAGCTTTTCCAGAAGGCGGTTAGATCCCCGGACGACAGTCGGTTTCCGTGTGCACAGACAGGGCTGCTGTTAACGTCGGCCTGTACAGCAGCACTGCGCTAAAACAGCTGATCACAACGTTCACACGCTCTGTGGTCGTCGTCGTCCCCCCCCCCCCCCCCCCCCCCCCCGTTGACATTCGCGATACAGAGGGCTTCATGGGAACTTTGAGGGGAGCCAGAAGTTGGAGTACCAAACACTGACTCCAGGTACTCATCTGAGTACCTCACTGAGAAAGTTGTGTGCACCCCTGCTTATAACAGCCTTATCAATCAAATGGCAGTCCTCAACCCTGACAACTGGGACCATGACAATCCTCGATTTGGAGATAATGAGGTGAGGGCTTTGTGTGATGTCCTACATTTGAACCAACAATAGGCCCATCTTGGATTCACAGAATACAAGGCCAGTGGAGGAAGAAACATTCCCAACAAAATGAAGAAGTTGCTCATGGCAGTGGCACTGTCTCCAAGCAATGCTGACTGTGAACGGGGGTTCAGCACAATGAATAACATCATAACTGAGTATACTGTAGGAGCAAACTTACAACAAAAAATGCAGCAAATCTCCTCTTCATCAGCTCTGTGGGACCACCATGCAGACAGTGGGATCCACTGCCTTATGTGAAGACCTGGCTGGGCAAAGGAAGAAGAGCAGCCCACTCAACAAGCTGCATGGCTCGCCGGTACACAGAAGAGGATAGCTACTTCAGCCCTCTGTGGAAAATGTGGAAAAGTTTGTAGTTTACCTCCCTCAACATGCCTTGCTAATGGTCTGTTAAGTTTTGACACAAGTTGTATGCACAATTGAAAATAAATAATTGACTATACATATTGTCAAGTGTTTCTAATTTCTACCCCATAAAGACATTAAAAATGTGAAGTTTGTGTTCAGTGATGCATGAAGCTGGGGGCGGGAGGAGAACAATATGAACCAATGAAGGTCGGGGTAGCATTATAGTACCTGCAAGAAATTCAAACCACTTTCACCCCTGCGTCCACCCAGTTAAACATCCCCACTACACCACTGGTTGTAGTAGTAGGCTACACCAACATGGATTAAACGTGTGTTTTTTTTTTACCACAATGTTGGGGAAATTAATGGATAAAATGCACGGATTATTATTATTATTATTATTATTCCCACTCCGATCGGGACACTAGGTCCACCGTTTCCCCGCAGCGAGGCTCCCCCCGTTGACAGTTTACGTGGGCTGGGCTGGGTGCAGTGGCGGACTGGCCATCGGGAGGAATCCCGATGGGCCGGTACCGAAGTGGGCCGGTCGGATAAGTCACTAGCACATCCCCCACTCCCCCCGTTGACAATTTACTAGTTGTACCGAAGTGGGCCGGTCGAGAGTCCCGGGCGGATTTTTAGTCCCAGTCCACCACTGGCTACATGACCGTATGATCGCCCATATTTACGCACCTAATTCCTAAACTTCTAACAGATACAAAATAAACCGATCCTTCAGGCTCATATGAGCTCTCAGACACGTTCAAAATTAAACTTTCATCGCTGTCTGAGCTTGCTGCTGTGTGCGCCATCGTGCGTTTACATGCAGATGCTGGGATCCTGAACGGTGCAGCTGGAGCGCTGTGCCCGCATTGACGTCACCCATAATTTGGCGGGACTTGAAGAATCCCCGAGAAGATCCAGGAAATGGTCAACATTGAAGGGCAGATTAATGGTTATCAAAGTACAAATATCCAAAATCAGTTCAGTAACGGTTTTCAAGGGGACAATATTTACTCAAATTGATGGGTTTGGATGATGGGGGAAAATCGTGTCACAGGCTCTTTAAGGGCCAGCAGGAAGGCAGGATCTGAAATAACAAGAAAGGTTTTGTTATGTCACCAGGATTATCTTAGCGGGGGTTAGGAGAAAAATGTATAACAAAAACCCTGTGTCAAAAACTGGAGATGTGAAGTTTGGAAAGGTTTAATAAAATGTTTTTCTGCCTTTGACAGCTTTGTGTGCAACTGTTATTTTTTGATTTGATTTTATAGGGTCCGAGCTAGGAGATATCCTGGAAAATGTGAATTGTCAACCACTCATAATGTCCACCATATCACCAAAAAAGGTACAACTTAAATGTAAAACTACCCTTCCCAACAACTGCAGGAAAAACATCAGGAACACCACAACCCTAACCCAAAATAATCAGAAAGTGTATTGACACTATTAAATATTACTGCTGGGACCCATAAATAAAAGAAAAACTTAACAAGGGAACGCTGTTTAGTTTGTGACAAGTTTTGTGTGCTACCACAATTTGTATGTTGTTATTTACTGGGGTGCCAGCCAGGAGATATTCTCATAAAAGCTATGTAGTCACACACATCCTATGATGTACGGCTTATGTAAAACAAATTGCTCATACAACCTCAACCAAAAAAGACATTAACAAAAAGTAGCCAATGTAGTGAATACAAAAAACCCCACTAAATAACTAGGAAGAGTAACAGACCTACTGCTTAGCTTAATATATTTCAGTTTATTTCCTGTCCAAATCAGGCAAACCTTTTGTCCGGAGCAAAAGAACACTGCATGCAAGCTTGTTCTGGATAAATGTTAGGCCATACACATTGACCTGTCCAGTAGTTTCTTCAATTACCAACCACTTTTCCATATATGCTTTTTTTTATTTGAGTTGAGTTAACCAAGGAAGTAAGCTACTTCTTAGACGGACTGTACGCATCTACGGTAGTTTGAGGACCAATTTCTTTGGGAACTTCTGTGTTTCTTACTGTCGTTCCTTAGGAAAGGCATAGTAATGTTACTTTTTGGGAAGATTGGCTGGCAGCAGCAGAAAAAAGTCAATAGAAAACAAGTGAAAGGTGATTTGGGTAATTGACATTTAAATCTGTACTTTTTGCGTTCAACAACATACGTTCCTTTCAAGGTCCATTTTGGGCAATAAAGGAATCATGTGGTTTTGAAGGTTGAGAGGAAATAAGGATATAGACATTGTTTTTTACAATCTCTCACAAGTCCTTTAATGTTATGCAGATGGCATACTAAATTACTGGAAGACCCCATAAACTCCCTCATGTATATCATCTTCTGATAAACACCATGTGATATGATTGAGCGATCCTAAACAGCTACTGAATGGAACTAGTCGAGGGATTGTTTTCTCAACTGCTGTCTCAAAGGTCAAAAATGAAACCATGATTATATCGTACTATGCGTAAACTTTGGTGATAATATTATTTTCCAATCGCCTCCTCACAGTTATAAATAAATAAATGCTCATTTTCTTCGTCCGCTGAGGTTTAATTGCACCATGAGTTTGTTTTTCCCTCCAAGGGAGCAGCTCTGCTTCTATGAAATGTTTGTATAATTAAGACTCAATCTGTCAGCTTTCTCCAGTCCCATATGCTGGAATTGAGGCAAGCCTGAGTTTGTAGCATTGGTTTGGTCTTCTCAATTTGATCCAGATTATTGTAACACCTTCAGGGCAAGCTGTTGCTTTGAACCAACGCAGGTCGTACAAAGTTGCATCACTGTAAAAAAAACATAGAATGTAAAATACTCCTGAAATAAATGTGATACAAGCAGTAACCTCGCAACAGCAGACAATATTCCTTTTCTTGAGCAGGTGTTGAAACAGATGCTAAAGAAGCACCGGAGCAGACATACACACGAGGGAACAGGAGAGATATCTATGCAAATGTATTTCATCAAAGCCTTTCCTCACTGCTTGCTTAGACTTTCACTATCAAGCACAACCTAATCGCGTTCCATCTACCTGAAATAGCATATATCAAAAATAATTATGCCAAAAGTGTTTGCCAAACCCCTTTTATCATCAAATTTAACCTCTTTGATAATATGTCAATGTTTTCAATTATGAATCACTTCTGACGTCCCTCGAGCATCCTTCATTTCTATTGTTCGTCTATGTTCAAAGCACACACATCTTCTCTATTCTACACACCCACCCACACACACACACACACACACACACACACACACACACACACACACACACACACACACACACACACACACACACACACACACACACACACACACACACACACACACACACACACACACACACACACACACACACACACACACACACACACACACACACACACACACACACACACACACACACACACACACACACACACACACACACACACACACACACACACACACACACACACACACACACACACACACCCTTTGCCTTGTATTATCTTGAGTGATAATATCCTATTTGAAGCACTTAGAGCTCTATTATGTACAAAGACACGGACATAGGCTCTCTGGTTTTAATGCTTGAATGGCTGCTTGCACTGTATAGAAGATGCAATGCCCACATTAATTTAAAGGTCTCCTATTATACTATTTTTAGGCATATATTACAGTACTCAGTTATATAAAAAACATGTCTATGAAGTGTTGCTCGAAATACCAAACAGATACCTCATACCCCTCTTAGTGCTGATATTTGTATGCATAAAAGACATCAAAAAGTGCATTTTGCATGACAGGAGACCATTAAAGCAAACACAAATAAGAAGAAATACAATGCAGATTGTTCATGTGCACAATTAAACATAACATCAGCAGGAGTTATTCGTTGTGATTTATAAGAAAATTACTTTTAAAGTTAGTCCCCCTACTCGGCTAAATGAGGGTTACATTTCTGGACCTCGTGTGAAAGAACACCCAGAATCACTTTAATTTCAGCAAAATATTGCTCTGCTTTTTTCCTTGTCTTTTTTATCCATGTCACTTCATGTCCACAATTTCCTTAGCTTCCTCTTGGATGCGTGCTTTCATCTGATATAGGAAGTCATTGCTCAGCGGTAACAATAACAAACAAAAATATCTTGTTATTTAATTTAAAGAGAAATGGCTTTGACTGCCTCCACTGTGACGTGTTTCCATGCTTTAATGTTCAAAAAGCTCTTTATTTTTCAGCACCTCTTTTCACCCTCTGTCTGAAACCAGAGCCCAGTCTGCTCTGATTGGTTAGCTCTAATGTGATTAGTCAACTGCTTAGAGATATCCCTCCCATTAGCCTATCACGTACAATGTGTTTGAGCACTATATCCAATAGAAGTGTGAGTGTTACATAGTGATGTCCAGGGTTCGAGTTGTGTGGGAGGCAATGGGAGCTGAGCTCCTATGCAAGCAGTGAAATCACCCATCTGTGGGGGTCGCTAATACATTACCAACAACCATTATTTTAATCACAAATAATGCATGTGTCAATGTAATGAGTATTATTTACATTAACGAGGTAAATAGGCTCTGGAGGGAACTCAGTGATTTTAGCCTTTGCAGACAATTACATGCACTAAAACATATATAACCCACCGGAAGATTTGCAAAACCCCAAAAATAATAAAAGTGCCTCTTTAAATGCTTATACAAATGGAAATATGATACACATAGGAACTCTAAATCTTCCATAGAAGTGAGTCTCAAATGCAAAGGAACACATTATGGCCTTACCTGGTATTAGATATATTTTCTTGGGAATAAGAAGCTCTTTGATCCCTGCCCTCCTGGCTGAGGGACCAAAGCTTTCACAAACAAGGCAACTTCCTTGGATCTTTGCTCTATTTCGCTGGAACAGTACAATGCGGATACGTTTCATGAAATCTTATTTGAATACATTTAACTACAAAATGTTTCATACTGTACGTTCTTCGATCAGTTGTGACTTCAAGCATTAGCATATGTATTGGATGGGAATAGGCTCGGAGAGAACGCCTTCAGCCCCAAAGCCGCTCGCATTGTCAGTGAAATCATCCAGAGGGAGCAAAATAATAAGAAAGCGGGAGGATAGTTGCTAATTTACATTTAGTTAGAATTGACCTTTAGTGAAACAGTTGCCTTCAAGGAACATGAGTGTTGTTTATCTCCATAAAGAATTGTCCTTTTGTGTAATGTTTGCATTTATGTATTTCACACTAAACAACCTAAAGTTTTATTTGACAGAATGTCATTGTTTATCTTTCTGCAAGTGTTTTCTGGCACGATTCAAAGATGGATTTAATCTCGAAGAGACACAAATGCTCTTTTAACTTTATAACAGCAGATATAAACATCCTGTCCAAATGGCAGCGTTTCAATTTTAACGTCCATGAAAGTAATATGATACGGAGACATGTGTGACGGGGGTTTCCATTATCTCCCTGCACATATAACCATCTGTATATCAATCATGCTCTCCACGCTGCGTTCTTTTTCACAGGTGCTCTGGCTGTCATGCGAGTCCCTTTGACATTTGCCTTGGATTGGGTAGCCATCTGTGAATGTGATGAGTTTTTTTTTTCTGCCACAATTCTCATATGAACCACATACGGACGGTGCCAACGGTAAGAGTTGTTTACAATGCGACCCCACATCATTTTTTATTCCTCTCTCATTCCCTCTGGGCCTTCATTTTCTGCGCCTCTCTAGCTTTTGTTCGATTTCTTACGTGAAAGGAAAACACCCACGCATCACACTGCTGTTCTCCATGTGAAAAATCACTCTGTAAATCAATACGGTTTCTTTCCCTTTTGTAGTCATTTAAAATCATGTTCAATTTCTAGCATACATGCATAATAATTAGTGTGATTGAATTACTAATCAATCCTCAAAATTTGAGCCAAAGGCAAGGCTGGCTATATTCAGAGCTATTAATTTTGGATTTTCAATTCATCCTGTTCTCCAAAAACAAAGCCCAAGGCCTGACAATGAACTATTAATTCTCTTAATGAAAATATGCCATTCTAGCATGAAACAGATCCCATTGAGGAGATTGGCAGGAATGTTATCAAGGAGCTAAATAATGTGGGCTTTTCTGGCACAATGACATGCCATTGTAATAAGTAAGAGATGAAGAAAAACCTGTCTCTAGTACTAGAATGGTTTCGCCAACTTTAGAAGAAAACTTACTTGCATTAACTTTCGCACCATTCGGGTTCTTGTCATAAGGATGTAAGGGGTCAGGGGCAATTAAAAACTGACCATTCTGTTATTTAATTTAGAAGGGTAATAGCCTAGATTACAACCAATGACAATGCCAATCATGAAAGCATATGTGCATGGCAACTAGTACGGTAGGCTATATTTAAGAGTTTGGAGAAAGATACATTTTATAGCAATTGTAGTGTCTCGTCAATTATGTTACGTTGTGTCATGTTTGTGATTGTCATGTTCATGTTAATTTAGTTTATTTTCCACTTCATGTTTTATTTTGTACTCTCCTTGTCTCATTCCAGGTCCCTTTACTTCCTGCCTTGGTTGTTTTTCCCGCCATCGTCAGTGTCTGCCCCGCCCCTGATTGTTTCCACCTATGCCCATTTACCTCATGTATATATTGTCCTGTCTCCCCTTGTTAGTTGTCGGTTCGTCTTGTTCGTTGTCACAAGAAGCCAGATCCAAGCCAGATTCAGTGGTTTGTCTTTTTCCCTCCATGTGAGCGCTTTACTTTTGTCATTTTGTTATTTTCTCTAAAAGAGTGATTTTGTTTTTGCAAGTAAAGATTATTTTTCTTCAAACCTTTTTTGTCTCTGGGTTGTGCATTTGATTCCTCGAAACTATTGAGTCAAGGTTCCTAACAGCAATTTAAGTTTGGCTAGGTGTGTTTTTTGTTTAACACTTGGCTAAGGTATAGAAAACGTTGAGGTTAGGGTTCTTTTATTGAACAACATATACAAATTGTTGCCATCAAATCAGAAATAAAGGGCCCCAAGATTAAATAAGATTAGAAAAGAGCACTCTTTTGAGCACCAGTCAATCCTAAAGTTAAATGAAGACTCAATCCAGATCAAATGTACACTAGACATAAGTCTGTCTCTGTGTTTCCTTTCAGAAATATTCATCCTTGTAGATGTTGCAAATTGAGATTCTGTGAGGCAAGGAGATGTTCGAATCATATCGTTTCGGTCTGTGTTCAAATATAATAAAATACAATAATGTTTTTTAGACCTAAATTCAAATAAATGCCTTTTCATCTCACACTGGATATGTATAATCCAGGAGAACATGTTCCCCTCGAAACAATTGTCAGCTGTTTTAAGTAGTTGGATGAACTAATCAGAGCTTTATAGGCAGAATAACGAAAGCCATTGTTCTAGATTTCTAGCTAAATATGCATATTTCTCATTATCATTGTGAAAAAACATTAAAAACTGTTAAGCAACATTTAATTGGCGAGTTACTGTTGTTATAAAGTAAGTATGCAAAAATCAATGTTACAGCTTTGTTAGAGACAGTCAGTTGGAGGCATCAGACTAGTTTTTTGTCATATTCTGAGAGAGATGCCATGGAGTTTTCTTTTTTGCAGACTATTCAAAAAGTGTGTAATACTTTAAAAACAGGGAGTATTTATTTTTGCTCTTGTGTTTGTGTGTCGCAAACAATCGAGAATTGCAAGATTAATAAATAAAAATAAAGTTTCACAATCTCAAGGTTTCTGGAAGAAAACATTGTGCTTTGTAATTTTCTGATAATTGAGGTATTTTCCATCAACAGGATTTTGGAATATACAATACATTTTGAAGCAGATTGGAAATACCGGGCAATAATCATTTTTTGGGAGATGGGCATTGTGACACATCCATGTTGTGTAAGAAAAAACAGAAATGCTTTTTCTTTACTTGGAAAATCACGTAAAGGCTGATTAATTAGTAAAAAGGCTATTGTGTTGATTACAACACAACTCTTCTCTTCAGTCAAAGTTGTTTACACGTTACATCTAACATTTCTTGAAAAAAACCAGAAGAACAAGTTCCAATTTCGGGGATTTGCAACCAATCAAGCAACAATGGAATGAACCGTTGGCGTTATTTGCTCGGGTTCTCCGCAGGCCATTAAAGTCTACTTTGGTTTAAATGTAAAAGTGAAACTTGTAATTGTGAATGGTTTGTGACAGTGTATTATCAAATAAAACATATCTAAAGCTTGTTTCTGGTGATTATTCAAAGCCAAGTTATAACTAAAGTCTACACTGTATCTACATTAGCATTTGGGACTTGGATCATCCATGGTTGACTTGCAATGTAGGGGATTTAAAGACATCATTGTTTGACAGTATGAAATTGAATTTGACAGTTTGGGAGTGTTTGAAAGAATGAGCACACCAAAGAGGGGGAGGACGGTTGGGGTCGTCAGAAAGTTTGAGCTAGCGTTTTGAACAAAGTTGCTCTTTTTGAAACTACAAAGATTGTTTCCTACAGGCGTGTGTCCTCTGATTTTTGCATATATTTTGCTGGCACCAATACAGCGCCTGCAGGCATTGATCAAAGTTGTTATTCAAACGCAACCAAATCTATCTTTGTCAACTGAACTGAGCTTTGATGCTGGTTTGAATTGGCAAACATGGCAGTGAAAAGTAATTGATCGTGTCGGGTTGAAGTGTTCGAACTGACATTGGAAATGTGACTTTGCGTCTTATATATTTCCTTATTTTCAACATTCTGTTGATTTACTTTGAAAGATGCTGGCTATTTAGGTAATCTGTACGTGTTCGCTGCAGTTTGCAGCCAGACAAGGTGTTCCCTTTGATGTGCTGTGGATGAGGAACTTTTGGCTCACAGGCCTTTTTTCTTCATCACAGAACTAGACATAATGCTCACAAAAGGCACAGCGCTCTTTGTTGGAGGTTGGCAGATTTTTCAAACACACTCTCGCTCCATAATCGTCCAGGAGCGACGTTTGGTCAGGGTCCCGTGCGTGCAGTTGTGACGCTCCTTCAGCTTCATAAAGGGACGCAAATAGCTTTCAACTGATTGCAATGTATTCCCATCTGCGGCAGGATTTGACGCTCATGGAAGCACGGCATTCGTTTGTGTCGGCTGCCCTTAAAGGCAATGTGAGCGTCCATTCCCATTGGATAACGGATAATTGTACACCCGGATGTAAGTATTTCCCTTACTGTCGATTGATTTTACAGTGATATCTGCACTACTCATCGACTAAAAAACACCAGATTATCCTTGTTAATTACACAACATTGATTGGTTTAAATTGTGTGCAATGCTTTTCTATTTTTCCCCTTCGATTCTGAGAATATTTTTTCGGAGTAAAGGATGGCAGAAGACACTACACTACTACCCTTTTTTAGTAGATGAGTAGTGCAGATATCACTGTAAAATCAATCGACAGTAAGGGGAATACTTACTTCCGGGTGTACAATTCTCCGTTATCCAATGGGAATGGACGCTCACATTGCCTTTAAGGGCAGCCGACACAAACGAATGCCGTGCTTCCATGAGCGTCAAATCCCGCCGCAGATGGGAATACATTGCAATCAGTTGAAAGCTATTTGCGTCTCTTTATGAAGCTGAAGGAGCGTCACAACTGCACGCACGGGACTCTGACCAAACGTCGCTCCTGGACGATTATGGAGTGAGAGTGTGTTGATTTTTCCAGTATGATACTTGAAAAGTGCACGGTGAATCTGGGGCCACCTTTAACAACAGCTTGTGACAAAACATTTCGTTTAGTGACTTTTTTTCAAATGTTTCCTTATTTTTCTGTATAATTACACAGGCCAAGTGGAAGAAGTCTGATTCATGACTGTGTGAAATCAATGATCGTGAATCAGAATTGCTTTTAAATTGGATGCACATTCCAGGCAATCAATCAGAAAGCAATTCTTTGTGCCATGTGCAAGCCATCTACCTGAAAAAAGCAAACAAAGGCGATGGGGAAAAAATTGAGTCATAATAAAATGCTGCAGGGATTAAATCACGCAGCTGGCCTGGCATCCCCCAGGAAGAGCTTTAGAAAGATGCTTGGGAGAAGGTTGTGCTGCTCTTCTGCTAGGTTGGCATGACCTGCATGAGGAAATAGAAGAGGTGTGATTACAAATTGCCAAAAACATCTGTTGGGTGTCAGGCAGAATATTAAGGTCATGGGGGCAGGATATTGGGACATAATTACAGGCGTTTTGTCACGGCTGGACTGAAATTCAAGCAATGCAGACCGATTGGTGTTAATGACAAAATGGTGAACTAAAGGTACGTTCACACCGGACACTATGTGATCAATGCAAAGACAGACGCGACTCGAATTCGCCACTGATGTTGGATAAAAAAACAAACAGCAACCGTTAGCTATTTGCACACAGAGCTCAAAGCTCCTCATATCTGTTTAGAAACTGGATACAATATATAAACGTAAAAACCAGACTGTCTTAGGCATGGTGAATACTGTCGCTGCTTATGACGTTGTTGTGAGTTTGGAGGAAGCAGCTACATGTTAGCCTGATCAATCTATTCAGACAACACGCATTTTAAAACTGTTTCGTTTCCGTCTTGTGAGGACAATGAATTACACTTAAATCGCAGTAAAATATCTGAATTTTGTTGTTGTTGATTTGAACTACACAGAACACAACTGCAAGCCGTGGTGAAACTTGAGGGATTAGCGATTGTTTTTTCAAGTTTGGTGGGTGTGTCAGAGTGGTTATCCAAAGGTATATGGTATGGATGTTCTATGCTATTTTGGATGCAGTGACTAACCCTACACCCTAAAGAATAAGACCATTGGTTACTTAATAACCAATGGTTAATTGTCACAAAGTGACAATTAATATAATTAGTAGAATTTAAGTTCAACAACTTTGATTAAAAATGATTGAATAAATAAAAATACATTTAAACAAGAAAAATAAGTACAAGTTAACTAAAAAACAATTTAAATGTGTTGGGTTAACTAATAGTGGGCCAAATGTTTAGTTAAACAGGCAACATATATTTATTTAATCCAAATCTATTTCACGAGGAAATTTGATTTGTATTAACCAAGTATCTGAGCAAAAGTAAGTTAAATTGATAAAATATCTGTTGAAATTGTATTTGTATTTACTATTTTTTATAGTACAAATTGTTTAGATGTACTAATTAACTGGAGGAAATGGATTTACATCTACTGAATATCTGGCTGAAAATGATTTGGATTTACTAGATAAAATAAGGTATAACTACTCATATTTTAGCACATTGGTTCTTAATTCAACACAATTACAGTGCCAATAATATCTACCTTTACATAAATTAGGTAAACATGTATTATTTAAACATAGTTTTTTGCAACTTTACATAAAAATACCGTATATATATATATATATATTTTTTTTTAAAGTGCAAAATGCTAAAACATGGATGTGACTGTATATTGTTTTTCAACCTCAACTGCCTGGTGACCTATAACCTCTGCCAGTAGCTTGTGGGCATAACTATTTAAATACTTAATAAATAAAAATATGACATGGTAAATTAAGTTTGATTCTGATAAGGTTATACACCATTTTGACAGCAATAATCATTGCCTGTCAAAGCAGAGGTGTAAACAATAACATCGACTATGCTCCATTCCATTTGATGACCTAGTCAGTGAGAAAACTGAAGTTACCTACTGTAACTCCAGCTTCTATGAATATTGGCGTAGCCCTCTAAGGCTATCGCTATTGGGTAATCCCCCTGCGCACCCGCGCAGCACTGAAACACTTGTAATCCACGCCCACCCGCAAGGTGGGCCCCACCCTCGGGCTCCCTTCCGGTATAAATAGGAAGGAGGCCCGACAATCTGCTCTCATACAAAATAACTTTTCTTCAGCTATTCGTGGAGCCAGTGGGGCCCAGCGCTTAGAGGGCTACGCCAATACACATAGAAGCTTACAGTTACAGTAGGTAACTTCAGTTCTATTTCGAATATGGCTTCGCCCTCTAATGCTATCGCTATTGGGTTAAGGGCGAAGCATGATGTAGTCTGCGCCCCACTGGGTCCGCCCGGTACTAGAAGCACAGACACACCTGCTCAATAATAACCCATGCCTATTGCGCCATGCGTAATGGCACATCACAGTCCCAGGAACATAGCATAACATGAATATTTTCCATGACGGGACGAAGGCTGGGAACAATACATACCTGCCGCTGGGAGAAAGTAGAGACGAAGGTCACACTTTGCCCAGCGACAAAAGAGGGGGAACAGCAGCTCTCTGCGTGCAGACAGGCAGGAGAGCGCACAGCTGGATCCCTGACGTCACTCATTCTGACAAGACACTCAGCACAGGGTGTGTCAGAGAGGAATTGGACACATCCCTCAAATACAATTGAATAAATGAACAGGGGGAAGACCAAGATGCAGCAGTGCAAATGTCTTCCGCTGACATTCCTCTGGTGGAGTGCGCTTTGATGTTCTCTGGAGGCTCCACCCCAGAGGAGACATATGCCTGTGACACAGCTTCACACAGCCAGTGTGACAGCCGTTGTGCAGACAGAGGTTGCCCGATCAAGCGCTCTCTATAGTGCACAAACAGGCGCTGAGAACGGCGCAAGGCAGCCGTGCGCGCCACATAGCAGGACAATGCGCGCACAGGACAGAGGAGATGAGACGTGGCTTTTTCTTCCGACCTGTGAGGAGGCGGAAAAAAAACATCCAAGGTGATCACTCTTGACCTAAAAGAGCTTGTGATGACCTTTGGCATAAAAGCCGGGTTAGGGCGTAAAACAGCTGAACTGCCATCTCCTTGGATCCGGAGGCATGACGGAGCCACAGAGAGAGCAGACAAATCACTCACCCTTTTCACTGATGTTAGAGCCAAAAGCAGTACTACTTTGGCTGATAACAGTTTAAGGGGAGCCTGATCCAAAGGTTCAAATGGGGCTTTGCTTAGTGCGCGTAACACCAAAGCCAAATCCCACTGAGGCGCCAGTGCGCGTGACACAGGTCTGAGTCTTCGTACTCCTGGAAGAAAACGTTTCAACCCCGAAACCCACGTGACAAGATGATATGGCAGCATATACCTTGATTGTGTTGAAGGCCAAATTCCTGTCGAACAACAGCTGGAGGAATGACAGCACGTGAGGCAGGGCCAAGAGATGGGGTCGTTACTAAAAAAAAGTAATATATTACATATTACTTAAAAAAAAAGTAATATATTTCGTTACTCGTTACTTTACTCGCAGGGCCGGCCCGCCCCTCCCTACAGGCAGATCACGCAGACTGCTAAAGTTTCAAATGTTCTCTTTAGTTCAGTTTCCATTGTCGCATAAGACTGATCCATATAGCTCCTGAATGTTTTCCTATCTGACCAAGGCTGTCCTCTGTCTCCTGCTATCTGTATTTTGCGCAGTATATCTCTGAACGATGGTGATTCCACTGTGCAAATGGGCAAAATGTCCTCTACTATGAAGGATGCTACAAGCCTGTCCATCTCTGCTTTGGTTACCGGTCCTCCAAATTCAAATTTTTGCTGCTTCGGAGTCGGAGGCGGCGCACTCACAACATCCTCACTCTAGGTTTGGGGGTCCTTAGCTATTAGCTTCACCTTAGCATGTGTTCTTTGCAGGTGTTTGTTGAGGTTTGACGTGGTGTTTACAGCAGTGGATAACAGCTTCTGGCATGGACACAGTTTGCACCTCACCGTCACACTCCTGTCTATTCTTCGGACGAACTCAAAATAATGGGCATACCTCCACCCCTCGAAAGTTATCGCTGACTCAGACATGTTTATGCAGCACTGCGCGTTGAGATGTGGACGCGCAAATCAGGCAGATTACGTACATATAAACCTGCGGCGGAAACCCCTCTTGTCTGTCAGTGTGATTATGACTGATTTTATAAAAGTAACGAAGTAACGCGTGTCGGGGCAATGTTAGTAACTGTAGTGTGATTACTGAATTATAAAAGTAACGCGTTACAATACTCTGTTTCCGACAAAAGTAATATTATTACAGTAACTAACTTTGTAACGAGTTACACCCAACTCTGGGCAGGAGGTACGTAATGGGGTCCAGGCTTTTTTCTACGCTGGAACGCTGTCCACTTGGCTGTGTAGGACGCTCTGGTAGACGCGGCCCTGGCTCCCTGGATGGTACGTACAACATCTTGAGAGGCCCAACCCCTCTAAGTGTGTGCTGGCCTATCACTGGGTGACTGCTGATCCAACCCAGTCTCAAGGCATTTCGTGTTCACCAACACGATTTTTAATCTATTGATTCGTGTTCACCAACACGATTTTCCCCTTTTTTTCGTGTTGCACAGCACGATTTTAAAAGCAATGTATTTCTATTGGTAGTCCCACGACATTACGTGTTATAGGAAGACCGGAAGCTGTGTGGTTCATAAAAGCATGTTCTTACTCAATATCAAACACAATTATTGCTTTTATTTTAAATCGTATAATTTCGGACTTTTGTTGCCGTCTGTGAGGAAAATAAATGGGGCTGAGAGCCTCAGGATACTGAAATCTGTATATATGTAAATCTTTTTTTCCTTCTAATTTGTTATTCTTTTAAAAATAACACACTGTTATTTACTCACCAATAACACACAATTATCCTTGTTTTTATTTATTTGTTTAATTCCATAATCTCTGTTTTGTTTGGCGTCCGTCAGGAACTGAATTTCAAAATAAAAATAACCGGAAACAGATGTACGCATTTCGAGTTCAGGATGGCCGAAGACACTACACTACCCATAATCCCCAGCTATCGTTTAGGACTACAGTCCCCGTGATTATTCTTCAAGCTCTGGGATTGGATGTTGGAATGGCAGTGCGCCAAGGTTACGCCGAGCGTCAAAAAGTTGTTGGAAATGGAACGAAACCACGCCAGACTATCCAAAACTGGAATCGAGCGCCCCCCCAGGACTACACATGCTATGGGACGTCTCTACTGAACGTTTTCGTTTTTCCCACAATTAGAAGTTGCCAGTATTAAACACATTGGTGTTATCAAATGTAAAACATATAATTAATAAATGGGTGAAAATCGCTTGTGTCCATAATGCGCAGCATTAATATATACCCACATGACAGCTCATTGTTACTTTGTAATTCTACTCCACTACAATTCAGAGGTTAACCTGGTATTTTTACTCCACTACATTTATTTGAGTTACTTTGCAGATTCTGATTAATGATGTGAAATATAAACAACCCTTAAAGCAGACTTTAGTTACACCTGAGTAAAATTCAGGGAAGGTGATTGTCAAGTGCCAACAATCAGGAGAGATATTTGATAGTTGGTGCTTGAGAAGACTAAACATTTATCTGCAATTGACATGAATGGAAACGAGTAATAAAGTATATTCATTACTCGTTATTCTCTACTAATAGTTAATTAAAGACTGTATAATGGCTATTTTGCACATCCCTTTCAAGATTTCAAGATTTTCAAAGGTTTATTGACATATCATAATACACAACTGTGTATGCAATGAATGAAAAACTTGGGTCACAGGTTCCTCAACAGCGCATTACAAGACATCTATCAATATGTGTGTACCACCATGATACCACCACCATTAAACTGTCATATTCTGCACATTTCTTATACTATCTACATACATAAGAGTATAATTCATATGTATGATATCAGTTAAAATAAGTGCTTCAACATAGTCAACATTGCAGGAAAGCAATATATTAGACGTTAAGTACTTTATCAGGATAAATATTTATCTGTAGATACCCCCAAAGCTTTTTTCTTATTTAAAAGAAGACCTTAATCTAAAGTATTATTTAATGTTTGAATAAAGGTTAATTTGTTTTTCTGTTTTGCACATCCTCATATTAATATCTTTGTACATCCAGCACTAAACTGTTTTATTGTAGAGATTACTTACAGTATCTTCTTGATTTTTTATTTTCTATATTTCTATCACAGACCTTCTACTTTCCCCCTATGAAAGTATGTACTCTTAATATTTTTTTAATCAAATATAACACATAAAAACAATAATTCAATAACATGCTTTAACCACTAGGCGGTGCACACAGCCATAATAACTTTTTATTATTAGTGTAGGACACTTATGTATGTACAACATCTGAAGATGTGTAGTTTTATTCATGCTTTCACATAATTTTACAACATATTGCTATACTATTTCAGACTCAGTATTTACATTCTTATATTCAAAGAAAATCAGTAATATCTTTAAAAACTACAAGTCCTTTTATATCAGCTGTGCACCGTTATGGTGTAAATATAACCTATCTACCAATTGGATCAAATGCAAAAGTCAGCCGAATTAGTGTTGATACTGCAAGGAGACGAATTGTGTGAAGAAAAATTGAAGATGTTGTTTAATTGTTGATATATATATGATCCACGTCAAGTCTTCAGTTTCCGCGGCATTTCTTCCAGTTTTTCCAAAGGTCTTCTCATCAGGGCTCTATAAATAAAGAACTACGGCAGATCTGTAATATTTAATGCAGCCGAACCGTGTATTACAATGCCGTTATGTGATGACTTTCAAAGAGAAAAGCAAGAACACACGGAATTAAGTATTATTTTATTCTTTTAAAATGTTTTCCGGATTTCATATCATATAAACACCAAATCCCAGCATGCATTGCGGCTAAAACATCCTATCGGCGAGCTTAAACCATAGCTGAGGATCTTGGGTAATCGCTCGAAATGCCTACGTCTGTTTCTGGTTATTTTTATTTTGAAATTCAGTTCCTGACGGACGCCAAAAAAGCCAGAGATTATGGAATTAAACAAATAAATAAAAACAAGGATAATTGTGTGTTATTGGTGAGTAAATAACAGTGTGTTATTTTGAAAAGAATAACAACTTAGAAGGAAAAAAAGTTTTACAAATATACAGATTTCAGTATCCTGAGGCTCTCAGCCCCATTTATTTTCCTCACAGACGGCAACAAAAGTCCGAAATTATACGATTTAAAATAAAAGCAATAATTGTGGCTTGATATTGAGTAAGAACATGCTTTTATGAACCACACAGCTTCCAGTCTTCCTATAACACGTAATGCCGTGAGACTACCAATAGAAATACATTGCTTTTAAAATCGTGCTGTGCAACACGAAAAAAAGGGGAAAATCGTGTTGGTGAACACGAAATGCCATGAGACTGGGTTGGCTGATCGCACCCTCCACCTGCGAGAGAGCGTCCCCGCGACACGGAATTTCCCACGGTCTGCCTGACAGCGTACGCTGTAGGCATGGAAACCAGAAAGCGCCCGTCCCCCTGGCGAGGACCTCCTCTGGACATGAGGTCTGCCCCTCTGTTCAATTCGCCGGGAACATACATTGCTCTGATGTAGAGCAAGTGTGCGCGCGCCCAGATCAACAGCCACCTAGCTGTGTTCAGAAGCTGCGCTGAGCGTAATCCGCCCTGGCGATTGATGAAGGCTGCCGCGGCTCTGTTGTCTGTGCGAATCAACACATGTTGATTCTGCAGCAACAAGGCAAAATGCTGAATTACTCTCCGTACGGAGAGCAATTCAGCACGTTTATGTGGAGGGACATGTGAGCCGGCCACAACAGAAGACAATCAGTTATATTGTTTGTACACATGGTACTTTACATATATATCTGTTTGTTTAAGGTGTCCAGGTGATGCAGACAGGCTGGACCAGAGAGTGAGAGACAGAACTGGACTCCTCACAGCAGTGAACTTCAGCTCAGGTACAAAGACTCTTTTTTTTCATACTGTACAAAGAATCAAGAAATATATTGGTTTAAATAAATGAAGTATTGACTTTAATACACTGATATACATTCCATTAAACAATACTAGATCACCTACACATCAGTGAAGTTGAGGGTTTTTTCCATGCAAAAAGTTACATTTAGATGTTAACAAGCAATGTGATTTTGTCAGCTATCTAATTTAATGTATTGAAGGCAAAGATATTTAACACATAGTGAGAACTGCTACTATTTATCTCTCAATATTGTCTGTAAAAAACGTGGTAAAAGTTATTCTTTCAGTGAGACAACAGAGCAAGCTTCTACAGTTGCACTACGTTTTGATAACAGTCAAATATTATTTTGATAACATATATTTCGATGTTGATGAACTTCATACTTTTCATTCATAATCTGATTGTCTTTGTAGCTCACGGTTGAAATAAAAAAAAAACATTACAATTACAAAATAATTATATCTACAGCCCCTAAACACACAAACACACCGCTTTCATAAATAACACACTTGTTCTGCAATAATATGTTTTATGTTTCCTGTAATTTTTGTTAGGAAAGGACATGCCTGAAAGACACGACATGTTCTCCTTCTCTGAGGGTCAAGAAGAACATCCAAGAGGAACATTAAAAGCTGATGTTATGAGATTTTAAGACCAGTACACTAAGAAACTACTTTTATTGTAAAAACAGTCAGCTGATCGAATGCACCTATTTCCACATCTACACTCCATCAGCTGATTATTTCTATTTGCCTCGCTTTATGAGCTTCACATCACTTGTGCCTTCTACCGCAGAATTTGCAACGTCACAAATAAATAGGGCCAATCTTCAGTCAGATGTGAATATGTAATCTAACATTTTCAGTAAGAATAATGGACAAAAGGAGTGCGAATACAAATACAATTTATTGAAATGTGAACCAAAAGTTAATCAAATGTTTTAAATTAAACGCACATATGGACAGAAGCTGTAAACCTATTAAATGTATAAGTAAACACATTTAGTCAAATAAAGTGACAGACTACACCTGTGCAGTTGGTATCAGCTTTGCCCAGCATGGGCTCCTCCATCAGGCCTGGACCTCCTCACAGAGGAAAGACCCTCAGTCCTCTCCAAACCAACAGACAGGACGTCCATCACACGGAGGTTTCTCCCTGAAGTCTCTGCAGCTTTCTGGACACCACGCTGTCTCAATCCGTCCACACTGAATATGAGAGCGGGAAAATGAAAATAACAAATGCTTTAGACCAGGGGTGGGGAACCTCCGGCCCCCGGGCCGTATACGGCCCGCAAGACCATTTGGTTCGGCCCTCGAGGTAATTTATAAACACACGCAAAAAAGAATTTTTTTTAAGAAATCTAGACCGCAAACAAATTAAACAAAGCGAGTGCCTGTTTTTCCTGGCCAAGGTCAGGGTCCTTGAACACAACACGAGCCTTACGTGTCATCACGTGGTACATGGCTCGTCTGACAGGGGTGCAGTTCTGACGGAGAGCACCAGAATGTCGCTCCAGCACTTCCAAGCAGTACCCATAAGGAGCCGTAGACATGCCGCAGTTTTTGCGTGGCTGTGTCTTAGTTGTAAGCCCAGTGGCGATCTGTTCATCTGTTATACTGATCATACAGTATGCAGGTCTCCCTTGTAAATGAGATCGATGATCTCAAGGGACCAATCTGTCTAAATAAAGGTTTGAAATGAAATGAAATGACAGTCAATAACTTTGTTGTTATTAGCATCTGGTTAGCTAGCTATGCTAACGAATATAAGAAGCTTTTTCTCCAACCAGTGAGGTAAAGGCACATCTTTATATGATCATTATAGTTATAAAAAAATAAGAGAATAAAGTAAACGGGTATAAAATACTATATGACAGTAAAAAAAAGTTGTTATTAATAAACAAGAATACAGTTTGAAAGGGGAGTGATTTATAAAATATCCATAAAGAAAAAGAAAATCTGCTTACAGCTGTCTCATATGATATGGGTGTTGAGAGATGTATCCATAGATCTCTTAATGTTGCTCTCAAAGTGCACTAGATAGATGCTTTTAACTTCAACATTTAAAAAAAAATCTTCCCATGTTCACATGGATAGGAAACTAAATACACTTGCACACATCTTGTGGATTAAGATGTTGCTTTTTCTTTGCACAGCATGAAATAAAGGCGAAATGAATGGGCTGTGATGGTAGTACTTTTAAGCAGAGGTCAATAATTTGTATGGCCCTCGGAGGATGTTGAAAAAATTGAAATGGCCCTTGAGAGGAAAAAGTTTCCCCACCCCTGCTTTAGACAATAAGAAACATAAAGTTGACTGTTGAGTTGCTCAGTTTTTTTAGATTGTCAATACTATTACTTTATAACGAATGTATCAGGTTAAGAGGCACATTCAAATAAAGATTGGTCTTTAAATACATGTTGTCTTTTGAATTGTTTGTCTAAAGTCAAGGATCTAGAACTGGTACTTAGTTTTAATGATACATTCTGGTTATTATGCTGTTTGGAGGAGGCCTCACTGGTAAGAGCACTAACTAGCTACCACCACATGTACCTTAGCTTGACTTAAATGTATTAAACGTATAAATAACTTATGTCATGCAAACATATCAATATTTGCTTGATTCCAGTGTTGAATTTAGCACAATTGCATACAAACGTTAAGGGATTTTAAGATTCTGAAGTATTATGCTAAAAACTTAATAACTTAGATTATTATTTATAGTTTTGATGAATAGTTTCATGTCCGCTTACCTTAGAAACGTAAAATGCCACGGCAGTGTGCAGATGGGGAGTATGTTAGCTTAGCTTGGTAGCTTCAGCTAGCTCTGGAACTTTCAGCTCGGTGGCAGCAGGTCCCGCCTCGGCTCCGCCTCTTTGCCCTTATTTGGAGCAGGCTGGAGTAGGCGGGAGTTGAACTCTGACGTCACTGTCGAGCCGTTAGTGGCCGACTCCGCCTACTAAGGGCTTCTCGGCAACTCTGAAGAATCCTATGGGTGACGTCATGGACCCTACCTCCATTTATATACAGTCTATGGTTAAAACCAGCAGGCTTCTGCAGCGAGCTGTCGACTAATCATCGGATTGGTGGCAGCTGGCTTAGTTACTGAACTCTGCAGTTTAAAAACTGCAGGCTTTTGTAACGAGCCCTGCTGGCTATTGACCGGTTATAGGCAGCCGGCTTACACAGAGTGGGGGATATGTGAGACACATTTGATACTGATGACTCAGACAAAAGGTTGGAAAATGAGTTTTTTTTATTTTCCTCACAATCCCCCGCAACACGTCAAAAACGGCTCTGTTTCCTCGGAGGCTCTCGCAGAGCAGACGAAGAGCGGGAGTGCCTCACTCCCCGTTGACCCACCGCTGGCGGGGGGGCGGAGATGCGGGGCGGAGCCCCTGCCACCACCGACGGGCGAGTCTGACGCTGCGGTTGCTGTGGGCATCTCTCCGTCTGCCGCTGTGGCCGGGTTGAACGCTGCGGCTGCTGCGGCTGCTGCGGGCGTTGGTGCCGCTGTGACCGCCCAGCAGGCTGGAGCCAGCTAACGTACTGGAGGATGTCGTCCGCCTGTTCCACAGCCGCCTTCATGGACTCCACCATGGCATGGAACTGGGGTCCGAACAGCCCGTTGGGGCTGATCGGAGCGTCCAGTAGTACCTTCCTGGCCGTCTCTGTAACAGACGCCTGCTGCAGCCAAAGGTGGCGCTGAATCTGCGTCATCCACGCAGTGATCCTCGCCTGGGAGACAGCAACGGAGGAGGGGAGAACCGCACGTTGAACCGTGGAACCTCGGCTCCAGGGACATGCTGCCATCCATGTGCTCGAAAAGCCTGGACGGGCCAATCGTCCTCCTTGCTCGCAGCAGCGAGAGTGTCCGCTCTTCGCTTCCTGTCGGCCGAGGGGAGACGGGCACAGTGTGAACATGCGACCTGCTGGCTGAGAGCCGCGTACGCGTGCTCTGGCCCCAGGCAGCATTCGCACATTGTGTGCTGGTCGTAGCTCATGATGTATCCTGAGCCACATGAGGGACAATCTCGTACACAGTTGTTACTCATGGTTGACTCTGTAAATGACTTTTAGTGTCTCTGTGTTTCAGTAACGTGGTTTGATGAAGAAAAGAGGGAGCAGATTGTCGGGCCTCCTTCCTATTTATACCGGAAGGGAGCCAGAGGGTGGGACCCACCTTGCGGGTGGGCGTGGACTACAAGTGTTTCAGTGCTGCGCGGGTGCGCAGGGGGATTACCCAATAGCGATAGCCTTAGAGGGCAAAGCCATATACGAAATAGAACTAGACAAAAGGTAGAGCGATGAAACTGGCTCACCTAAATGGAATGCAGCCGTTGTTTGTTATTCATTCCACCTGTTTACTAATCTGCTGTTTAAAAAGGGCTTGTTCTTTTCATATATTACTTATTCACTTTTTGCAAAAATTGGTCTAATTGAAAAATCATCAAAAAAATAAGAATTTAAATATTACTATGCATATTAAAAGTCTACATTGAAAACATCTCGTATTCACATCCTGATTTACAGTGGCACTAAAAAGGTACAAGAAATGTTGCCTGTGCAAATACCGATTTGAAAACACGATGCCATTCTCTTTAAACAAGTATGGTTAATTAATCTTTTTTTAACAACCACCTTTAACACTGTTTTAACTCAGTTTTCCAGGAGCCCACTAAGGCCATAGACAAACCCATGTAGTATCCTTCAAAAGGGCGTCCTTAAATAAACAGGAACAAACGACTCAAACATTTAACAAAACGCCGAAGGTAACCATGTGCCATTTTTCTCAAGCAAGAAGCTTATTGTTCAGGCTGTTCAACTTTGGGGACAGCTTTGAACAGTCCAGTTCGAGAAAGAGTTTCTGGAAGGCTTCGAACGTGTACTTTAGCTGCTTGGGATAGGCAAGATTGACTGCATATGCGATCCCAATGAGCATGCAGCAAGCCTTTGGAATGGTCCCGTGAGAAGTCAGCACTCTGATGCCCTCTCCAACAATGCCGATGTCATGGGAAGCCTCTGAAGCATTTATCTTGATGCTGTAGATCGCCATCCCTTGAACAGCAAGGTCCTGTGACGCGCTGTCTTCATCTGCATCCTGAAATTGCAAAAACATTGTATATGTCAGAATGTTCCGCCAAAGGAGAAGGTGATCATAATTAATATATAATAATTTACCAAATTTCTTACAACTTACTGGATAAGAAAACTTGAAATGAATGCTCCCTAACCACATCAGTGTTTTAGAAAAATAGAACATAAGGCATTTTGCAATAGCATATTTGTATCCCAGCTAAGTTAAGAATTAGGTGATTATTTCACCAACAACAAACAACAATTTAATTACAACATAAATGATGGTCTGAATTGAGTCAAATGTTTTGAAATTGAAATAAATCCATAGGTATTTTAATGTATAAATAACACCTGTGTATTGATGAATATCTTATTTTACATTTACTAGCAAAAGCTTGTCACCGGTCAACCAATCTTGATCATTCCCTGTAAGACCATTTCTGAAGATTGAAGTCAATTACAGCAACTGGATCAATCCTGCTTGTTCTCTTATTTAAAGCGTCTTTCAGCTGCTATTTTAATAGCTCTTAGGAAGAAACCTTTAGGACCACGTAAACGTGTATTTAAAAAAATAATAGACATATACAAGAACATTATATTTCAAACTTACACAGAAGTGATGATTGCTAACATGACTCAACAAAACTAAGAAACTCAGTAGCTTGCCAATCATTTCTGGGAAAAATATTTATCATTTTATTTTATGATTAGACCTTGCCAAGACATACCAGGAGAGAAGACAGAGAGAGAGATGAGGGAAATACACTTACATCATACTCTTTTAAGAGCTGATCAGTATGTTCCCCAAGGTAAACCATCAGACAGCGAATTACATCATCTCTTGTGATGTTGATGTTGGGATTGCTTGGAGTCTGAAATAAAAAAGAAACATGGTTTAATTTGAATGAAACACGTCCTGTCACCCAGTGCTTTATTACAGAAAATGTTGCCTTATCTGCGAGTCTCTCAGTCTGTTATAAATATAAATAAATAAACATTACCTTATTTTATTGCTCATGCAACCATAAATTACTTATACTATAAGAGTTCGATTTAAAAACAAACAAAACAGAAATCCATCGGTAAATGACCAATGTCAGTTAAGCTGTTGGCATACAATCTTACAAGTTTAAGTACACCGGACATATCTTTTCAATAATCATTCAGTGTTAAAAGCAACCCCATCCATCCATCCATCCATCTTCTCCCGCTTATCCGTGGTCGGGTCGCGGAGGTAGCAGTTCCAGCAGAGAGCCCCAAACTTTCTTTTCCCTCGCCACATCAACCAGCTCTGACTGGGGGATCCCAAGGCGCTCCCAGGCCAGCGAAGATATATAATCCCTCCACCTGGTCCTAGGTCTACCCCTTGGTCTCTTCCCAGCTGGACGTGCCTGGAACACCTCTCTAGGGAGGCGCCCAGGTGGCATCCTAACTAGCTGCCCGAACCACCTCAACTGGCTCCTTTCGACGCAAAGGACAAAGCGGTTCAACTCCGAGTCCCTCCCAGATGACCGAACTTCTCACCTTATCCCGAAGGGAGACACCAGCCACCCTGCGGAGAAAACCCATCTCGGCCGCTTGTACCCGCGATCTCGTTCTTTCGGTCATGACCCATCCTTCATGACCATAGGTGAGGGTAGGAACAAAAATGGCCCGGCAGACCGAGAGTTTTGCCTTCTGGCTCAGCTCTCTTCTCTTCACAACGGTGCGGTAAAGCGACTGCAGTACCGCTCCCGCTGCTCCGATTCTCCGACCCATCTCACGCTCCATTGTTCCCTCACTCGAGAACAAGACCCCGAGATACTTGAACTCCCTCACTTGGGGTAAGGACTCATTCCCTACTTGGAGTGGACAGTCCATCGGTTTCCTGCTGAGAACCATGGCCTCAGATTTGGAGGTGCTGATCCTCATCCCAGCCGCTTCACACTCGGTTGCGAACCGATCCAGTGAGTGCTGAAGGTCGCAGACCGATGAAGCCATCAGAACCACACCATCTGCAAAAAGCAGTGGTGCAATCCTTAGTCCACCGAACATCAGACCCACGACTACGCCTCGAAATCCGATCCATGTATATTACAAACAGGATTGGTGACAAAGCGCAGCCTTGGCAGAGGCCAACCCTCACCGGAAATGGGTCCGACTTACTGCCGAGGACCCGGACACAGCTCTCGCTTTGGGAGTAAAGAGATTGGATGGCCCTGAGTAGAGACCCCCTCACCCCATACTCCTGCAGCACCTCCCACAGTAACTCCCTGGGAACCCGGTCATACGCCTTCTCCAAGTCTACAAAACACATGTAGACTGGATAAGCGTACTCCAAGGCCCCCTCCAGGATCCTTGCGAGAGTAAAAAGCTGATCCGTCGTTCCACGACCAGGACGGAATCCGCATTGTTCCTCCTCAATCTGAGGTTCGACAATCGGCCTGACCCTCATTTTGAGTACCTTAGAGTAAACTTTCCCGGGGAGGCTGAGTAGTGTGAAGCCTCTGTAATTGGCACACACCCTCTGATCCACCTTTTTAAAAAGGGGAACCACCACCCCGGTCTGCCACTCCTTCTGTACTGTTTCCGACTTCCACGCAACGTTGATGAGACGTGTCAACCATGACAGTCCCTCAACACCCAGAGCCTTCAGCATTTCTGTGCGGATCTCATCCACCCCCGGGGTTTTGCCACTGTGAAGTTGTTTGACAAGCTCAGTAACCTCCCCCCGGGAGATTGGTGTCGATCCCCCGTCATACTCCAGCTCTGCCTCTAACATAGAGGGCGGAGTTGTCGGGTTCAGGAGTTCCTCAAAGTGTTCCTTCCAACGCCCTAACACTCCATCAGTTGAGGTCAACAACGTCAAATCCTTACTGTACACAGCTTGGATGGTTCCCTGCTTCCCCCTCCTGAGGTGTCGGACAGTTTTCCAGAACAATTTTGGTGCCGCCCGAAAGTCCTTTTCCATGTCTTCTCTGAACTTCTCCCACAGCCGCTGCTTTGCCTCGGCCATGGCTGAGGCTGCTGCCCTTCGGGCCTGTCGGTACCTTGCAACTGCCTCGGGAGTCCCCCCCGGATAACAAATCCCTGAAGGCCTCCTTCTTCAGTCGGACGGCTTCCCTGACCACCGATGTCCACCAGGAGGTTCGAGGGTTACCGCCCGTTGAGGCACCTCAGACCTTGAGACCACAGCTCCCCGCCGCGGCTTCGGCAATAGAGGCTTTGAACACCGACCACTCTGGTTCAAAGTCCCCAACCTCCACAGGAATGCCCGAAAAGCTCCGCCGGAGGTGTGAGTTGAAGGCCTCCTGAACTTGGGCCTCCTCCAGATGTTCCCAGTTCACCCGAACTACACGTTTGGGCTTACCAGGTCTATCCAGAGGCTTCCCCCGCCACTCGACCCAACTCACCACCAGATGGTGATCAGTTGACAACTCCGCCCCTCTCTTTACTCGAGTGTCCAAAAACATACGGCCTCAGGTCCGATGATACGATAACGAAATCGATCATGGACCTTCTGCCTAGGGTGCTCTGGTACCACGTACACTTATGAGCATCCTTATGTTTGAACATGGTGTTTGTTATGGCCAATCCATGACTAGCAGTTTCCTGTCCCTCCTCCGGTAGGCGTGACCGAAGATCTGGATTGGAGCAGGTCGGGCCCGACTCACCAATCCATGCCCACACCTTCCGGGGACTTTTACAAGAGTTTGTGCATCTCAGTTAGACAGGAGAGGTCTGAATCTGTGTCAGACGTCTCTCGGTGCTCTCCTTACGCTCTGTGCTAGTTCTGCTACAGTGGTTAGTAGGATGTGTGCTTTAGTGTGTTTTATGTGTATTCCGTGATTGGTGACGGCGTCGAACTTGTGCGAGACGCCTCACTATTTTAGCCTTAAGAGCCTGTATTTTTGGTTATATCATCTTTATTTTGAGTTTATTATTAAATTCAACCTCTTACCAAGAACACCTGGTTTCGTGTTGCTTCCCTTTTACCCTAAGCGAGCTGGGGACGTAACATATTTGGGGGCTCGTCATTTCTAATCAGGTTGGTAATTTGATACATTCGAATCAGATGGTACATTTGTAAGCTTAGGGTTATGGCGTTATTTGGCTGTGAGTCAGTTGAATTATGTCCTTCGATTGAAGGAATAGACAAGTGTCGAAAAGACCATTTATTTCAGATCGCAGATCATTTTAGTCTCACGGTAAAGAAAAATGTGGTAAAAGATGAGCTTAAGGCTCAGGTCATAGATCAGTTGGTGGAACGGGGTGTCCTTAAGTTGTCCGGCGAATCAAAGCTGGCTGTGTCTGACGGTACCATGGCCCATATAGGGTTCACACAGGAGCTTGACGGGGAATCCCTGGCTAATGGCGCGTCGGGAGGGCAGGATGAGGAAGGTGCACAGTGGGAGACGCCGGGTACACTTCCTCGATTCGATGCACTATCCACGGCAAGTGATGGCTCTCCAGATGTGGTGAGGATTAAAGTCTGCATAGCACGTCTTGAGATAGAGGCTAAGGAGCGGGCCGGGCAGGCACAGCTACAGTTTGAGCTGGAAATAAGGAAGCTGGAGCTGGATGCACAGACTGGTTAGCACCAGCCCCACCCGCAGGTATGACACCCAGTCCCACTAACTTGAATTCTGTTGGCTTTGATATTAGCAGAAATATTTCTTTGGTTCCGGTATTCCGTGAGACTGACAAACATATGTGGAGTTCGGCAGGGAAAAGGGAAGCATGTCCGATAAATGGGTCACAACATGTAAAGCGAATGATTTTGCTTCTCTGCGAGAATTGCTTCTGTTAGAAGAATTTAAGAAATGTTTCGCGGATCGTATTGTGGTGTAGAGTGTTTTACTGTCGCGAACCTGGGCACGTCATCGCTGAAACGCGAAGAGCAGCCGCAGTCAGGCACATTTTGAGTCCTTATGAGTCCGTTAGTCCTTCAGAGTCCGTTAGTCCTTCCGAATCCTTAGAGTCCTTATGAGTCCGTTAGTCCTTCAGAGTCCCTTAGAGTCTGTTAGTCCTTCAGAGTCCTCATGAGTCTGTTAGTCCTTCAGGGTCCTTTAGTCCTTCCAAGTCCTTATGAGTCCTTTTGAGTCTGTTAGTCCTTCAGAGTCCGTTAGTACTTCCGAGTCCTTGTTAGTCCTTATGAGTTTGTTAGTCCTTCAGAGTCCTTATGAGTTTGTTAGTCCGTTATAGTCCGTTAGTCCTTGAGAGGTCAAGTTTTTGATTTTTAGTTGGGGGGGTGTTACGACCCTGGTCGTTATGTGTATTGTGTGTAGGGATTTCCTTCGAGTCTTTTAGAGTCCTTCAAAATTATTAGGTAGGTTTAGTAGTAGGCATGGTTAACAAAACCGTGAGTTTGTGTCTTAAGGGGGGGGGGGGTGTCACGGCTGCTGCTGTCTGCTCGTTAACCTGTCTGGGATTGTTTTCAGCTGTGTATGTTATTATGTATATGAGATGTGCCGTTGCCTGGACGGCATTGGATGCCAGTTTCCTGTCCCTCCTCCGGTAGGCGTGACCAAAGATCTGGATTGGAGCAGGTCGGGCCCGACTCACCAATCCCTGCCCACACCTTCCGGGGACTCTTACAAGAGTTTGTGCATCTCAGTTAGACAGGAGAGGTCTGAATCTGTGTCAGACATCTCTCGGTGGTCTCCTTACGCTCTGTGCTAGTTCTGCTACAGTGGTTAGTAGGGTGTGTGCTTTAGTGTGTTTTATGTGTATTCTGTGATTGGTGACGGCGTCGAACTTGTGTGAGACGGCTCACTATTTTAGCCTTAAGAGCCTGTATTTCTGGTTATATCATCTTTATTTTGAGTTTATTATTAAAATCAACCTCTTACCAAGAACACCTGGTTTCGTGTTGCTTCCCTTTTACCCTAAGCGAGCTGGGGACGTAACAAGCACAGAAGTCCAGTAACAAACCACCACTCCGATTCAGATCAGGGGGGCCGTTCCTCCCAATCACTCCCCTCCAAGTGTCTCCATCATTGCCTACATGTGCGTTGAAGTCTGCCAGCAAGATTAAAGAGTCCCCTTCAGGAGCCCCATACAGGACTCTTTCCAGTGTCTCCAAGAAGGCTGTATACTCTGAACTGCTGTTGGGTGCATAAGCACACACAACAGTCAGAGTTTTCCCCCCCATAACCCGCAGGCGTAGGGAGGCGACCCTCTCGTCCACTGGGGTAAACTCCAACAACGAAGCACCCAACCGGGGACTTGTGAGTATCCCCACACCCGCCCGGCGCCTCACACCTTGAGCAACTCCAGAGAAAAATAGAGTCCAACCCCTATCCAGAAGTAAGGTTCCAGAGCCGACCTTGTGCGTAGAGATGAGCCCAACCAGATCCAACTGGTAACGCTCCACCTCCCACACAAGCTCTGACTCCTTCCCCCCCAGAGAGGTGACGTTCCACGTCCCCAAAGCCAGCTTCTGTCGCCCGGGTCTGGTCCGTCGAGACCCTCTGCCTTCACTGCCACCCTTCTGGCAGCGCACCCGACCCCATCGCTGTTTCCCGTAGGTGGTGGGCCCGCGGGACGGAGAAGCGGAGGTGTTGCCCACGTTGCTTTTTCGGGCTGTGCCCAGCTGGGCTCCGTGGCAACTGTAAATAACATATTACAAATAGTTACAATGCTGTAATTGTAGTCTGTAATGCTTGAGTAGATTCCCCTTTGTGGCAGACAAAGTCTTGCAGATCTTACACTGCCATCCCATAGGTCATGACCTAAGGTAATACAAAAAAGCCTATTTCACTTGGTGATACAATTAACCTCCCTTATGGATTTAATAATTACACATTGACATGCCAGAGACAAGACACTTTTCATTTTGTTTTTTATAAATCTTGAGCACAAATCTTAAAACATAAAGTTTGTTTTAGACATTTAAAAGAATTTTCATTTTTTCTGGTGTTACATTACATAAAGAAATGTACATATATAAATATAAATATCAACCTATAACAATATATGTAAATGGCAATTAGGCTGTGTTAAAGTATGCACAAATCATGTGTAATATTAGCTTATTTATATGTATATCTGTGAGAAATAATTTATAAGTAGTTCTATGTTTGCTGCTGTTTTAAACTCAAATTAAGGTTTGCACTAGACCTACAGGTTTTGAAAATCAATGATGATCGAAGCTCAAGTAAATCTGCTTTTTAACAAACAAAAGTTGATAGAAACACTGTCAACCCTCCCGATTTTCACGGGAAACTCACGATTTCATTGCCCTTTCCCGGTTTCCTCCCGGGGTCATATTTCTCCCGCATTTCTCCCGATTTCTGACAAAATCAGATTTACACACGACTGTTTCCACTCGGACTTTAACACAGCTACACCATTGTTTGGTTTCCATGGTAACACGTCTCTTTAGTAGCGCGCGCAACTCAAAGTATGAGAGGGTGAGGCAGATATTCACAGAAAACAGAACAAGAATCGACAACTGCTCACTCCTTTCCTGTAAAATACAGGTCCAGCCCACACATATGCTCCATCAAGAACGGTGCTACAGGCCGCAAGTTGGTGCACTTACAACTACAATAAGCATGTTAATGTTCCGGGGATCCACTAGCACCCCCCCCCCCCCCCAATTTTGCATTTTCAAACGCTCCCGATTTCTGATGTCTAAAGGTTGGCAAGTATGATCATGGCATGCAAGTGTGAAACATACCTTTGATAATACTCAATCACATAACTTTAAAATCAAACATTAAAATCTAAGAAGTTGCTAAACAAACACTTAAAGTCAACACTTGTTTTTCCACATACGATACAAATAATTAACAAAAATTGTCACAAATGTATCATATATTATATATACGTTTTTTTAAATGTATTTATCATGCACATTTGTTAGACCACATGTTTCAAACATGTGATCTTTCTCATTTAAAAGTTGAGGTTTCCGTAGCAAGCAATTACTGGTGATCTTTTCTCTCTTAATATTAAAATGACCATTTTAATACCACTACATTTCCATACTACAAAAATCACCCCAAAACGTTTTCAAAAGGTAACATTCATTGTTTACAGTGTTCTTACACTCAAATAAAAAAAAACAGTTTATAGCACTTAATCAAGTGATTGAAAGCATGCTTGAAAATAGGCACTTCTTTGTTGAGCTAGGAGGAAAGAAAAGCAGGTGGCGAAGACTCAGGAATGGCCTCCCACAGGGAAGTGTGCTTGCACCGCTTCTCTTTAACATCTACACCAACGACCAACCAAAAAGTGTAGACACCCGACGCTTCATCTATGCAGACGATCTTGGCATAGGTGCACAAGCCACGGATTTCAAAACTGTGGAAGACAGACTCTCTAACGCTCTGGCAGAGCTAACACCTTACTATGAAGAGAACCACCTATGTGCAAACCCATCTAAGACACAGGTATGTGCCTTCCACCTGAGAAACCGTGAAGCCAAGCACCAACTGAAGGTCAGCTGGTCAGGAACCTCCCTTGAACACTGTGAGCACCCAGTCTACCTAGGGGTAACCCTGGACAGATGCCTCTCTTTTAAGACGCACACTGAAAAGACCAAGTGCAAAGTGAGTGCGAGGAATAACATCATCCGGAAGCTCACCGGCACGACCTGGGGTGCAAACCCACAGACTCTGAAGTCAACCGCACTAGCCCTCTGCTACTCAGCTGCCGAGTATGCCTGCCCAGTATGGGAACGAGCTGCCCATGCCAAGAAGCTGGATCCCGCCCTCAATGCAATTGTTGAGTACAAATAAGTGTTTCTTGCTTCTTTCATTTACAAAAACATTATTTTCATTCATTTGGTGGTTACAGTGGTAAATATAACAATAACAGAATAATATATATATTATTGTATTATAATTATTGATGTGCTCATCACCTTAGTCGAGACAAAGACAACACAGACTGACTGAATCCCTAATGCTAACGTTAGCTACATTTAAAAAGTTGGTTTAGCCATACACAATACATCCAGTAAAATTGGCATGTTTGTTAACTTAGAGTAACACAAAACGATGTTCAACTGCAACAGCAACGTAATTTCAAAATTGTGTGTTAATTAACAACAATAAAGCAGGTCTTACCTTTGGTAAACTGGCATTCACGAAGTGAAGTGTGGCAGACGCACGATGAACATGACCATGTGACGCAAAATGCCTGGGCGGAAGTGTAAAGGCAGTAGAACTGACAACCTCCCAATGAGTAAAATGTATCAATATTTGTGCATTTTTGACACTACTAAAAATATACCATTAATTTCTACTCGGTAATCCACAGCTGATTTTATTGAAGCAAAACTAAGTAAAATGCAATTAATAAATAATTCAAAATTGTTTGAATTTAGCTTAATGTGATTCCAACCTACACAAAGTAATTTCTATTGTGTATAATTTACTTGGCATTATTATAAATTCACACCCATTTAAACCAATATCCTCAGGCCCCTAACCCTATATTCTTTGAAAAAATGCAAAAACAATTCCCTTGTCACTTTTAAAGTCTACTTGGCTATAGAGTGCGACTTTAAAGCACAACATCTTTGGTTTAAGTCTAATTTATTACTTTTGTTGCATCTCCCTCCTCAACTAACCTCCAAATGTGGTGCAGATTTTAACCCCATTTCCAGACAGTTGGCCAAATTAGCAATTTAGCTTAGTCTGTTGCAAAAAAAGTTTGTTTGCAACATTTCAACTTTGAAAAAGAATTGCTTCCTCTGATTCAACGTTTGTGAAGCACATATAAAAGATATAAAAGATGCTTCATGTCCAACATTTTCCCTAATCTTTGCCGGATGATGTAACCCCATTTGTTACAAGCTGGCTCCGTTTGAAACAAAAGGAAAGAATATTCAAACAAAGGTTGCCCAAAACAATAATTTATTTATACCATCCAAACTGGTCCCAACTAAACAAACTGAGGAGTTCTTGTCTGGTGCACAGGGTAGGGCAGCCGAGAGAGAGCGAGAGACTGTTCTGCAAAAAATTTAGAAAGGTCAGGGGATTGTGATCTGTGTATACCACTATTGGCCTACAACCACTCCCTATCAGAGGTTGCGCTAGACCTTTTCGCTGCCCGTCATTGTGACGGGCAGGATCGTAAAATTTCCGTCAAAATCCATTATTACCCGTCGGTCGGCCTGTACACAACTCTCCCGGGCGGGGGGGGGGAGAGCACGCTCGTGAATTGTCAACAGGGGACTGTTAGCGCCGTGTTATGCATGTCCACTGCACCTCGCGGGAGCGCGCACAGCGTAAAGCAAATACTCACAGACATTTCAATGATCTGTTCGGTAAAGTTAGGTTTGGAAACGGTATAATTTCCTTTTGGGCGGGCATACATAACACGGCATAACACCGGAGCCTCGCTGCGGGGAAACTGTTGCGCTGTTCTGAGTTTGTTCTAATCCGTCAAAATGACGGACGGCGCGCAACTAAGAAGAGCCTTAACGTCCTCAAAAGCCTCCTGACACTGAACTGACCAGTTAAACTTCACCTTTGGACTTATCAGGTCAGTCAAGGGAGCAACAACTGAGAAGAAGTTTAAAAGAAACAGCGGTAATAACCTACCATGCCAAGAAAACAAACCAACTCCTTCTTGATGGTAGGCGGAGGAAACTTCCACTTTTGCCCATACTGGACGCACAGTAGGCTAGCCCTGACCAACGACCTTGCACCGTGGCCTTAGCAAACTCACACTTGGCCAAGTTCACAGTGAGATTTGCACAGACCAGGCGATCAAACAGGGCCTGGATGCGCTGTAGGTGTCCTGACCATGTGTCACTGTACACCACCAAGTCATCTAAATACACGGCACACCCTCGTAACCCAGAAACCACGCGGTTCATGAAGCACTGGAATGTAGCCGGTGCGTTTCTTAGACCAAATGGCATGACCTTGTAGCCCGGTAGGCATTATAAAGGATGCAATTTCAGTGGTACTTGCCAGTAACCTTTAAGATGATCAAACTTGCTTACAAACCTAGCAGAGCCAACTTTATGCACACAATCCTTCATCCGAGGTAGGGGAAAACTATCTGGCTTGGTTATGGTATTCACCTTGCGAAAATCACTACAAGGTCTAAAAATTCTGTCTGGTAAGCAAACATGGTGAGGCCCAGCTAGAATGTGAGGGTTCTGCAATTCCATTATCTACCATGTATGCAACCTCTGACTCAAACTGCTGATGTTTTTCAGGGGAATTCCTGTAGAGCCGCTGTTTTATGGGCGTAGCCTCTCCAACGTCAATGTCATGTTCAACCAGATGTGTCCGGACCGTGAAGGAACATCTGAGAACAGGGTAGGATATGGCCTGATTAGAGAGCACACATTATCAAGTCTAGACTGTGGCAAATGTCCCAGCAACACGTCAAGTTTACACAGGGACTCTGAATTATTCAACCGACCTTGTGTTCTACAGTCAAGTTCATCAACCTCGGTTTCCACAAAGGATTGAGGAAATCCTGCCACGTTTAAAATAATTGCCACAGCTGCCGGTTTAACTCCTGCTTCACTTCCTGAAATAGCACAGTTCAGCACGAGGCTTTATAGGGCTTTAACAGGTTTATGTGACACAACTGGGTGGACTTCTTCCTATCCGGTGTGGAGATGACATAGTTCTGATCTGATGCACAACAGAGTAGGGTCCCGCACATTTTGCCTGAAAAGGGGAGGCAACTAGAGGCAACAAGGCTAGCACTTGATCCCCAGGGCTAAAAGTGTGCTCTTCGGTTCTCCTGTCATAAAATGTTTTCATTGTCTTTTGACTTTTCTCCAACTTTACCTGGGCCTGCCTAACCGCTTCAAAGAGACGTCGTTTGAAACTATTAACATACTCACACAGGCTGGTTGGAGGATCAGGAATCTCCCAATCCTCTTTTAGTACTGCTAGCGGGCCTCTAACATGGTACCCAAAAAACAGGTCATTAGGGCTGAAACCAGTGCTGGACTGTACGACTTCCCTGGCAGCCAACAACAACCAAGGCAAACCTTCTTCCCAGTCATGATTCAACTCACTGCAGTATGAACTTAACAAGTATTTCAGGGTTTGGTGGAACCTCTCAAGAGACCCCTGTCTCTGAGGATTGTAAGCGCTAGAGGTTGTATGTTTCACATGAAGTTGTTTCAAAATCTGTTTAAATACATGTGAAGTGAAGTTAGTACCCTGGTCACTCTGAATAACTTTCGGGATACCAAAGACGGAAATAAACTGACTCAGTTTTTCCACAACAGACTTAGCTGTGATCCTCAATGGATATACAGCAGGATACCGTGTGGACTGACACATCACTGTCAGCAGATAAGAACGTCCAGCCTTAGACTTGAGCAATGGGCCAACATAGACGATCAAAAGGGGAGGACACTGCAGGAATAGGGGACAGAGGCACAGGTTTAATAGTTTGATTAGGTTTACCCGTTAACTGACAAGTATGACAAGTCTTAATAAAGGCAGAAATAGCCTTTTTCAATCGGGGCCAATAGAAATACCGCAGCACTCTGTTGTAAGTCTTCTGCACTCCCAAGTGACCTGCAACATCATCACGAGCTGTTTGCAGTACCCCTTCTTTCAGCTTGTCTGGTATGACAATTTGAAATATTGCTTCCCCAACAAAACCCTCACCCTGAGGCGACCATTTCCTTACCAATACCCCTTCTTGTAAGAAATACCCATGGGCTGCACTGGTGATTTCCTCGGCAGGGCGAACCTGGGACAAGAGCTCCTGCAAAGAAGGATCTTCCTGCTGCTGCTTCGCCAATTCACTACGAGAGACAGACAATGGAACAGCAGGCAGCTGAAAAACAACATTTTCCGAATTGCCTTTTGGCCCTTGCGCTTTAAAGGCCTGGGCTCGTGTTACTGCACAAGCTGGAAATAACTTTGTCAGATTTTCTCAGGGTCAGCAAATTCTCTCACCACTGGCTTGGAGGACACCACTGGTGAAGGAGGCACATCGGGCCAAACTCTGCCACCAGTCAAATCATTTCCCAGGATGACTGCCACTCCTAGAACAGGCAAAGAAGGCCGGACTCCCATGGCAACCTCACCCTGCACCAAATCACAGTACAACACCAACAGATGCTTTGGGGCAGATAGCAACTGCATCCCCATTCCCCTAAACAATACACAACTTCCAGTGTCAGTCTCTAAGGAAAATTGAAGAACACCCTCAGTTATGTACAAATCTACAGCACCTGTGTCTCTCAGTATCTTAACAAGGCATTTCTTATCACTTCTTTGCAAAGATACATAACCTTCACGTATGAAATGGGCATAACCTGGATCAAATTAATCTGCTATCAGGGAGGGGTGAGGCTTCACCTCCTGCAGGGCCGGTCCCAAGTCAGAAACCGCAGCAGCAACTGTCAGGTATGGAGTTTAACCGCAGCTATAATCTCATCCCTAGCAACCTTGTGGGCAGGAGCTGCAAGGGCAGCAGGCTTGGGACCCTGGCCTTTATGGAGACGCTTGGTTTTTGTATTAAGTACTGGGCATTCCTTTTTCCAGTGATCTTTACCCAAACAAAAGTTGCAAGGTCTGTCCTTCTGACTTCCTTAGCTTCCTGAACTGCTGACGGTAGACCTCAGGCACCAATTCATAAGCTTTTAGCACTGCACTCTTTACCATAAAGTAATCTTCACTGTCAGCCATACTTAATGCAAACAATTCTTTTTGAACCCTACCAGTTACCACACTGTAATAGCAATGTTTTCTCAATCAGACCACTGTCGTGTTTGGCTAAGCCGCTCAAAAAGAAGGTATCTACAGCCTTCTTATCCAATTTCGGTAACTACTTCAAAAGTTGCTGGGGACACCACAGGAGAAAGCTTACCCTCTTGGATGAGGTCCAACCTGTAACGCTCTTGTTGCAATTCAGCTTCCCGCAACACCGTAGTTAATCTTAAACGCTCAATCTCAATTTCCTGCTCACAAGCTCGAGCCCGCTCCTCGTGAGCATGTGCTCGTTCCACACGTTCACTCTCTTGCTGGTACTACAGCAGCATTATTATTTAAAACTAGGCTTATTGCCATAAATATGATGATGGATTATCAGTAATCATTTCAAAGGGACACAGAGACATTGGATTAACCTTCAGCAGCGTTGATATGCGTTTTAATGCCCTTGAACACAACTTTTGATAAAAAAAACAGACCTATTTGCCGTTTTGGCTGCATAAAGTGAAGTTGTCTGATGGCTTTTTTTTGGTCACACAGTGATGATACTTATACCATTGGAATCCGTGGAATCTCAGATTTCAGATCATTTCTGATAATATGGCCCCTAAATAACCTCATATGTCATCAGACTTCGCGTTAACCGATATGTTTCGTCTATGACAGATTTCTTTTAACAATCGCGGAAAAATCTGAAAGCAGTTCGTCATTTTGACAGATTAGGACAAACTCGGAACAGCGCCATAGCTTCCCCGCAGCGACGCTCCGGTGTTATGCCGTGTTATGCATGCCCGCCAAAATGGAAATTATATAGTTTCCAAACCTAACTTTGCCGTACAAATCATTGTAATGTCTCGAATTTAAGCTGTGCGCGCTCCCGCCAGGTGCAGTGGGCATGCATAACACGGGATAACATCGGCCCTAACAGTTCACGAGCGTGCAGCGAAAAAGTCTAGCGCCATCTCTGTATGTCATAGTAATTCAGATAGGAACACTTCAATTTGTTATTTCTTAATGACTTATGAGAACAATTTCTGTTTTCTTATTAATATGACAAACTGCCATTGACTTGGGCTAGTCCGTGTAAGAGTTGTCCTCTCCACACATTTTCTTTCTTCCAGAAAACATTTGCAGGAAAAAGAAGGTGAATCTGACAAAAGCTTTATTTTTGCTGTATGTACAAGGTGTACTTCCAAACATCTAATACATTTGAAATGTGTCAAACAGGGTAATTTAATCATGGGACAAAAAGAGAGAGGCTTTGTTGTAGTAAATTGCAATTCGATATTTCTACTCCAATTTATATTTTCCCAAAGGACTTCAAGGCTTGACAAAGTCTGTTACACACAAATATAAAACTTGTATATGTCAGCAGGACATTAATTTTGTTGACTGTTAATTGAATTACACACCACACAGTACACACTGTGTGAAGCCTTATGAGTTTGGCTCTCAAGTTTGCATATAAAGTCACTAACAGAAGTCTCATAACTATGCATCTGCAGTGCTAACAAAAATGTTCAACTTCCCTCTCGATTATCACCATGACATCATCTTATAACCCAACTGTGTTTCATGTGTAGCCCAATGTGCACTCTACTTAATTAATTGAATTGCAAGGCTCCTCCGCATGGACGCTTGCTTTTGAGCCTTTTTTATTACAGGCTCCAGTAGATTAATTGGGTGAATCCCTCATTCCCTTTAGTTGGCATCAGCGACAGTCAAAAGAAGATAACATAAATCGTTGGATCTTACAAACCTAAAAGACATCTGATGTTTCAACTGAAGGAGTGATTAAAAGGTGCGGAATTGGTTCTAATTCTAAATGTTATCGTTAGTTGTACAATTTCTCATTTGGATTTGTTTGATGAAAAGGCCTTTTATTAGGCTTGTGATCATTAAAAGAGTAACACATTTGGCGATGATGTGATAAGGACTTCTTAAACATGGGGTCAGGGCACAGATCCTTTGTGGGACTGCTGCTGCTACAAGAAAAAAACATATTTTTTGAAAGCTTTTGCACAACAAAAGTTGGATTCCAGCCACACTGTATATTCTCATTTCTCCACTGATGACTCCTCAACAGCTCTGCTGAAGCAGTAAGGAGTACAAAGTGTTTCACAAGGGCACCTTGACAGCAGGTGTTGAGGGAGGAGAAGAGTATATTTCTCACTTGGGTTCCTGTGTGAGTAATGGCAGCTTCTCTTTTAAAACAAACCCCGGAATTAAGAGACACTGACTGTCCGCCGCTTGGTAAAATATAGTGTGAGATCAGCGAGGCTTAATGTGCTCCAAAGGACAGAGATCAACCTGCAATATTTCAGGCCCAGCTAATACAGGCAGGGACAACATATCAAGTGTCAGATCAGAGGGTTTAATAAAGGCTTCATCTGAGCCGTCTCAGAATGAAAGGCTGGAATTGGAGAGAAAATGGAGTCCTTTGAGGGGTGCACGTGCCCTGGAAGATTCCTCTTTGAAAGGCCAAGGGAATGACAGCTCTGAACTAATACACAGGACTGACAGCAATTTAGCCTCCCCTAATTCCAACCTTTGAGCTAAAATCTCTGTCTCTGAATCGCTTCTGTTTTAACATTCCGATGCTGCACCAACCTGCTGGCAGTTTAAGTCCGACCATACTTTTTTATTTATTTATTTAAATGCTTTATAGAGAAAAATTAAATTAAAAAAACATATATATATAATGGACTATAAATATATAATATATATATACCTACATGGTATATCCCACTTTCTGTTTTTGATTTTATCGCCTCCTTATTATACTCTTCCCGCAGCCGGTTTGCCACACAAATTATACAAACAAACATATAAACATTGAAGAAAAATGTGAACAAATCTAATATTAATGTGGTCCAGATGTTATAAATAAACTAATTAGAACTGTTGCCTGATTATTTATCGCATCCCTACAAACATTTATTTTCTGCTTTCCACAAAATAATAATAGTCAGAAAGGGTTTAAAAGCTACCAGAAATGTTGATAGTTTTCCAGAAGTATTTTTGTATTCGTAAAATCATGTATAGGAACCACAGTAACATTTAATCTACTATTGGATGGGTTGACGTTCTGTTCATAGTCCCCGAGGGATACATTTGAATATCCTTGATAACCTCTTCAATTTCCCCTTAATATCAATCAAGTGGACTTGAGTGGCCTATATTTGATAGGTGGTATTATTAATGACTTAACCTTGAGTTGAGTCATGGTTCAGAATCAGATAATTAAAGGTGACCTATCATGCAAAATGCACTTTTGTACGTCTTTTATACATGAATATGTGTCCCCGGTGTTCCAGGGAAATCACCAAGTGTCAGAAAACACAACCCTCTCTATTTTCCTCCATACCCAAATCTCTTAAAAAGGGGCTGCAACGGATCTGATACAGACTGAGCCAGATTTGAACACTTCTATGACGTCACAGAAGTGGCGCTACGGCTATTGGGCCAACTCCACCAATCAGGAGGAGACAGCCACGGACATTGCCCTTCAAAAGCGCTGGAGACGCTGTAGTACATATGCCAGGCCTGTAGATGGTGCTGTTCTCACAGAATCAGCCCATGCAAAGACAGTGTTAAATTGAGCGAAATGAGGAATGGCTAAAATGCATGATTTGTTTGGTATTTTGAAAAATAAAAAGTATAAATATGCCTTATATAGGTATGGCCCTACACTATATTATTCAAATATAGCATGATAGGTCCACTTTAAACAAGAACATGTAGTCCGGCAGCCAAAGTGGATTATTTGGCCTAGCCTCGTTTTGACTGTTAAAGTTTTTTTTATTGCTGATTATTAATCATTTATATGTATATAATGATATCCAGGTGGGTGTGGAGTTCTCACCTTTGGGGAAATTGAGAAAATCGAGAAAATCCAAGATGGCCGCCACCGAACGCTTAAAATCCAGATGTGTTAATATCTCCATGACTATAGAAGGGACAATAATGACCAATATGTCGTTTTATATGTTTTCAGATACAAGGAATCAGATGAAACCATTATTGTAATGATAGTTCTTTGTCTCTTTGCAGAAGTGATGGATGAACAGTGCATATTCAAGTCGAAATACGGAGACCAATGTGATGACAGGCAGCCATGTTCTAAAAGTGCCGGATCGTCCCGGATAATCTCAATCATACAAGCAAGCCAGACGTACAAAGACAGTTTGTTCACTGAGCTGGAAACTCAGTTCAGCACCGATCCAGACCTGAGTGTGTTCTATCACAAAAATTGTGTTTCACGGTACACATCAAAAACTAATTTGGCAAAATATTTGAAAGCTGACACTGATGAAGAAGCCGGACCGTCTACAAAACGCCTTCGCCGTTCGTCAAGCGTCTTTGACTTTATGCACCACTGTCTGTATTGCGGGCAGCTATGTGAACTAAACAAGAATGAACGACATCCAGAACGATGGCGACCTGCGTACCTCTGTCGTTCTACTCATTCGGAGCATAGTGGAGAGCCATATAAGGTGTATTTACTTGAGAAATGCGATTCCAGGGCAGACAGTTGGGCCAATGATGTCAGGCATCGAGTGCAAGGTGCGTTGAGTGACTTGCATGCAGTGGAGGCACGCTATCACAGAGATTGTATGAGTCGCTTTTTCACCAACAAATATCTATCACAACATGATCACCTTGAACAAGCAACTGGAGCGATCATTGACATAGGCCTGGATCATACTTTGAAGGAGCTGAAAGCTGACAAACATCGGATATGGAACTCACTCGAATTATTCCATGAATACTCAAGCAACTCTGGCAGGACACTTAGTAGGCGAAGACTTCTCGAAGAGCTGCGGCAGCATTTTGGCAGTGAACTTCTTGTCCTATCCGCCCCAGGCTTTGCAAGCATAGTCACATTCACAGAAAATACTGCCAAAACGCTCAAACTAGTGAAAGATGATGAAGAGGATGACATCTCACGAAGTATTGCCAAAGTCAGCAAACAAGTTGTGCGAGAATGCAAGGCCGTGGAGCACGATAAGTCTTCATACAACAAACACATTGATAAACATATAGCCAGCCAGTCGGTTTCAGACACTTTGCAAGATCTGCTGACAGCTATTTCTCCCAAATTGGAAACATCATTGCCAGCTCTGCTGATTGGAAACATCATTACAAGCATTGTAACTAATCGAGCAACAGATCTTCAAGTAGCACTGGGCATATTGATGCGCGACTCCAAGGAATTACTGACTCATATGTATGACTATCGTGTTACATGCAGCTACGATGAAATCCAGCGTTTCAAGAAGTCCGCTGCACTTGCGGTAGCACATGATCTCACTGAGCAAGGAATATCTGATGCACAGCAAGGCTTGGTGCAGGTGGTGTCCGATAATTTCGACACAGATATTTCGACCCCCAATGGCAAGGCATCCACACATTCTCTAGCCATGATTATCATGCAACCATCAACACATTATGAAGACGTACAAGGACCTGACACCATCAGGCGAATCAAAAAGGAAGAAGTGTGCCAACCAATACCAGACGACAACGACTCATTTGTTGTATACTATGGGCAAAAGAAACCAGAGATGCCCAGCATACCTACTGCTTCACTTTCATCAGAACTCCAAGTGATGATGGATGTATCACGGAAAAGAGCAGCCGAGAATGACTTTGCATTTTTCAATGATGTCGTTACACGGGTAGGCTGCCCAGAGTTCAATGGTTACAACACCCGGTTGTGTCGAGAGCAAGGTCACACCCTCAAGCCAAAAACCAACATTGTATATCTACCTCTGATAGACATGCCGCCAGCATATCCGTCAACAATGATGGCAGCAATGAAGAAAGCACAGCAACTATCGCATAAAGTCGGACAAGAGTATGTGGTGTTCACAGCCGACTTGCAACTCTATCGCATAGCTTTACATGTCCAATGGGAAAATCCGATTCAACTTGGAAATATCCACCTTCGTCTTGGTGGAATGCACTTATTAATGAGTTATTGTGGTTCCATTGGCACCCTTATGGCTGACACAGGCATTGTTGAAATACTTAGCCCTGTGTTTGGTGGCGTTCTGAAGATGCTGAGTGGCAAAAAATTCCCACAAAATGTTAGAGCTCTCAGAATGCTAGTTGAGGAACTACTTCGGTCCATCTTCACCAATCACCAACTAGAATGCATGGCTGATCTTACCGACATCTTGGACGACCTCGCTTCTCAGAGTAGAACAACAAAGCTTTGGGTGGAGTGTCTCATCAAACCCATGTTTCTCGTTCTCCAGTTCATCCGTGCTGAGAGGGAGGCTGATTGGCCGTTGCATCTAGCAACTGTCAAAGATATGATTCCGCTGTTTTTCGCTGCAGGCCATGTACACTATGCTCGGTATGCATTGTACTATCTACGATCAATGCATGGCCTTCCCAAGAATGTTTCCGATCAATTCATGAAGGGACAGCATACAATGCACCATAACTCTGGGCTTTTCAATGGCATTTGGAGCGATATGGCCATTGAAACAACCTTTATGCGGTACGGCAAAGGGAAAAGTGGAATCGTCGGAATAACACTCAAACCAGAAACCCTCAAGACATGGGCGTATAGCTTGCACACATGTCACAGTGTGATTCGTGACTTGAGCGAAATGAGAGAACGAGATCACTCACAGAGCCAAACTCAGCATAAGGAAGAAACACCAGGAAGAATCAAGGGTGATCTTAAAGACAGACAAGCTCTGCGTGACAAACTTGAACTATGTACAGATCCACTCGATCCCAAGCATCCCAAAGGCTTACTGAATATTGTTACCGGACAAATTTTGACCCACCAATCAATCAATGTGGACACTGCAGCAGCAATAGGTCATACCCAGATGCAGTCGTTTGAGGAGAGCTGGCCTGCAGGATTCCATGCCACCATACCCAAACTAGTTACCACCATGTCATTGTCTCGTAAACACATTAAAGTAGGAGACACGAACGTGTTTGACACAGAGGTCATATATGCACGGGCCATGGGCTTGCAACGTAGTTCACGGGATCTAGACACAGACACACTCATGTGTCATGAACTGGCGCCTGTTCCAACAGCTATGTTCGATCAGCAAGGAAACATGAGAGATGCTAAAACAAAATCAAACCTTAAAAACGCCCTAAAGGTAGACGTATCACGAAGGCTCGCAGAACAGGATGTGCACACAACATTCCTCGATGGATGTGCTATCCTTTGGGTAGTGCCATGGCCAACATCTGGAACTGTACAAGACTACCTCGACCTGTTCCGAAAGTATCTGCGCACACACTTGACGACCAGTGATGTCTATCTAGTCTTTGACAGGTAGGCAATGTATTAAATACATATTGCTTTAGAGTCTAGCATAACACTAGCTATATTGATCAAAATTCACAACATCAGTACACATACATGTATGTTTGCAGTTATGAAATATTCGCATTGACCCGATGTTAATGATTCGATTGTATTGATATTTCAGATACATTGAGGGTAGTACGAAGGAGTCGACACGCCGCGGACGCGACAAAGGAGCCAGTAGAACCTACACGCTGCGTTGCACAGCCCGACTACCACCACAAAAAGTTGTGCTCACCGTCACTTCCAATAAAGCGCAATTAATTGACCTGATTGTCGAGGACATAGTATCGCACAAAATAGACTTCCAAACTCATAAACTGGTTGTCACTGGCAGTGATCCGGTGCCACTTGAGATCGAAGGTGGACAAATGAACAAACGGCCAGACATGACCACTACACAGGAGGAGGGTGATACCCTGATCATACAACAGGTATCACGTGTGCAGACTGGCACTGTCCTGGTAGTTGCAGATGACACAGACATCTTTGTTCTCTTGTTGCACTTCTGCCACCTGGGCAAGATAACCTCGCATGTTCTGATGGTTTCCCCAATCCATGGCCGAACTGTTTTGGATGTCAACGCCGCAGTGGAAAAACACAAGAGCATCATCCCTGATTTACTGGCTGCTCACGGTCTAACAGGCTGTGACACAGTCGCGTCTTACTTCGGTATCGGCAAGGCAGTTGCACTCAAGGCTCTAAGAACCGGCAAATATAAACTTGATTTGGTGGGCAACATGGAATCAGAGGTTACAGATGTAATAGACCAATCAACAAAGTTCATGTTGGCATGTTACGGTCAGCCCAATTGCAAGTCTCTCACAGAAGCACGACAAAAAGCATGGTCCTCAAAGATTGGTAGAAGCAAAGCCACAGCTCCAAAACTCTGCTCACTTCCACCGACTGCCGAGGCATTTAAAGCAAATGTAGCCAGAGCGCATCTTCAAGTTGGTGTTTGGCGACGTTCTCTGGAAGCCTGCCCAGCAGCAATTGACCCCACTGCTCATGGATGGTCACGCGACGTCGCATCCGGAGCACTTGTACCAACTATGGTGCCTGTTAACACCCCGCTTGTCCCACCAGAGCTGCTATCTCTCATCAAGTGCACATGCCACAGCCAAAATCCATGCAGTACACAACGGTGTAGTTGCAAAAAAGCAAGTATGGCGTGTACTGAGTTCTGTTCTTGCCAGGGTGGAGGTACTTGCCAGAATGATCACCAAGATGTTGTGGACGATGCAGACGACTGAAACCCAACAATCGTAACATACTAAGCTTGTTATTATGTCTGTATCATATGTTCTATAATATATATATGTTACTATGTCTACCCGCACTTGTATTACATGCATAAATGTATATGTTTGAAATATATTGTAGCAGTTAAACATAAAGGTTACATAACTATGCATGTATTAATGATTGGATGGGACCGTTTGTGTCTCATTTTTATGTGAAGACGAACTGCAAAATATATAGATGTATATCACAGAAACTGCTATTTTGAATTATATGTGCCAGATGCATGTCGACTACTTGCCGAATTATATGCCATTCAGAACATCAAATATTATATTCAATTTTTGTCGCATATTGCAAAAAACAAGTTTTATGTTGTTTGTATCATTACAATGATGGTTTCATCTGATTCCTTGTATCTGAAAACATATAAAACGACATATTGGTCATTATTGTCCCTTCTATAGTCATGGAGATATTAACAAATCTGGATTTTAAGCGTTCGGTGGCGGCCATCTTGGATTTTCTCAATTATCTCAATTTCCCCAAAGGTGAGAACTCCACACCCAATTGGGTATCATTATATACATATAAGTGATTAATAATCAGCAATAAAAAAAACTTTAACAACCAAAACGAGGTTAGGGCCTTGGCTGCCAGACTAATGCTGCCTTTAGATAGTAACCTTAACCTGTTAAGCCCTGAGCCTGTTTTTCAAGTCTCCGGCTCGAAAATGACATTCCCAGAACAAATGAATATATCTTCACTTCTAAAAGAGGTAAATTAATAATCATTTCTATCAAAGCAATGATACACCTGTGAGTTGGATGTAGAAAAGTCAGAATCAATATAAATGTTTTTATTTTAAAGTAAATTCAGATTGAACATAGTAAAACAAATTAAATTATAGTTTCCGTCCAAAAAAACCCCATTACAGTACTTATAGTGAAAACCACCCTTGAATGATGTGATAGTAGACAAAAAGCTTTAGGAATCCAAACTATAACATATAAGTACCCTGTATCAAGATTGATGCAAAACAAGTTAAATTCGACCTTTTTAAAGAGGTTTAGAAAAAAAACCCCACCTCTGGGGTCATTTGGGTGTATTTGCCATATCTCTGGAACCCATTGGTCGATGTTGGTGATTGACATCTCTTCTGAACCGATAGAATCGAGGGGAGGTTCCTAAATCCACCTACACGTTACCATTGAGGAGTGAGAGTGATGCGCACGCAGTTTGCCAAAACCGAAAGCTATGTTATTGTCACTGAGGTGACGCCCATTTCCCAAGATGGCGGCAGGCAGTTCTGGCACAGTGGCAGCAATCTATCTCTACAGTATTGTCCTAAATCTCAAAGCACTGTGTAGCTACACCACTCATCTTGCCCCCATGGTAAAAGAACATGTTGAGGACACATCATTGTCTGCACCAGCAACATCGTTGAATATCAAGCACTTCGGCCATGGTCGGCATATTATCTACAGTTCATTCATATGGCACTCCTGGCAGACTCTCTCAAACAAAAGATAGCGGTTAAAACGAAAAGAGGAGAATATTGGGCTACTGGCTCTGCTGTGTCTCTTGCTCTCGGGAGATATCCACCCGTGTCCGGATCCCGGCGTCATCTCTATCAACCTGACGGCTGGTGGCCCAGCCGTGAGCTCCACACGCCATCAGTAGGCTTACGAAGAGGCTGGCTAGCTGAGTAGCTAGCACCACCGGTGGGTCTCTGCGGTCTCGCGCAGACGGCTGCCGGCCTAGCAGCAGGACCTCTATCCACACCACCGGAGGACTACGTGTCCACGCCAAGGGCTGGTGGCCGAGCAGCGGACATCCACACACCGTCGGCTGGCTTCAGAGGAGGACGGATAACTTCCACACCATCGGAGAACTACGGATCCGCACCGAGGGCTAGCGGCCTAGCAGCGGAGATTCTCGCACCACCGGACACCAGAAAAGGCCAGCTAGCTGAACAGCTTGCTCTGCCAGCGGGTCTCTGTGGTCTCGCGCTGACAGCTGCTGGCCAAGCAGCAGAGATCCATAAACCACCAGCTAGCTTTGACTGCTCCACTATCAACAACGGCACCGAGGTAAAGCCTAGAAATCTTGTATTTAAAAAACACCGTTGCACAAAAAAAATTCAAACAGTGAATCAAGCAAAAACAGTGTGGGATCCTCGGTGCAAGCCGAAGGGACTATTCAGTGGACATTTACATTTCCGCAGCATCTGCAATAAACATGAACAGCTAGAACATCTCCTCCTTGAGTCCAATATTGACTGTTTGGGAATATCTGAATCTTGGCTAAAACAGTCGTCACCATCCACTCTTGTATCTCTGTCAGGATATAAGGTGTTTAGGACAACCCGGTATCACGGCAGGACGTGAACATGTGACGATTTACCATGCCGGGAGACGTGAAGATGTCACGATTTCATCCCTTCAAACATGACAGTTACACGGTATTGTTAACCCATGTTAACCAGTGGAGAAATAACCGGAAATGCCAAGCAAATGCTACCCCGACGTAATGATTTATTTTGTAATAGTCACACTCGATTACGCCAATTTTCTTGTTTTCCAAGCTGGTCGACACCTCTTTTAGCAGAAACAAAGGCTACATTAATGTATTAAATCGATGTTAATCCATGCGTGTGGATCATAGGTGTGGATGTGACATTGTGCGATTGATTTGCCAGGCAACAGCTTCGGTTCATGTTAATTTACAAACTCTTCAACTACAACCGTAGTTATATTTAAAAACATGTTAGAAGGCCTCACAAAATACTTTCATGCAAATTCAAATGTAAATGTGAAGGAATGTGTTTATAAGAAAATACATCGGTGATAAACAAAATCCTCAGCTCAATGATTGGATGGTTTAGCCGCAATGCATGCTGGGATTTAGTGTTTATGTGATGTGAAATCTGAAAACGCTTTTTAAAAATAAAATAATACTTTATTCCGAGTGTGCTTGCTTTTCTCTTTGAAAGTCATCACATAACGGCATTGGAATACACGGTTCGGCTGCATTAAGTATTATATATCTGCCGTAATTCTCTATTTATAGAGCCCCGCTGAGAAGACTTCTAGACAAACAGGAGAACTGCCGCCAAAACTGAAAACGTGACGTGGATCATAAATATATCAGCAATTAAACAACATCTTACATTTCTTTTCACACAATACGTCTCTTTGCAGTATCAACACTTATTCGGCTGACTTTTATATTTGATCCAATTGGTAGATAGGCTGTATTTACACCATAACGGTGCAGAGCTGATAGAAAGGGACACCTGGTGGTTTTATTATAGACAAATATTGACAGTCTAATAAAACCAATTAGTATGCTAGTAAATCAATCTATTAGCACGAGGGAAGTCCCATCATCCTGGAAGGTGGCCACGGTGACACCGATTTTTAAATTACAGACCAATCAGCATCCTCCCCTGTGTCTCTAAGATAGTTGAGAAATGGGTGTCGAAAACTAATCACCAAACATTTAGATAAAGGTTTCGCTCCACTCCACCCAATGCAGTTTGGTTTTCGTGCTCACCACTCCACTGAGGCAGCTAACTGTGTCTTTGTAGAAAAGGTTAAATCATAGACTGTATATATAAATGGACGTAGGGTCCGTGACGTCACGCAGAGTTGCCGAGAAGCCCTTAGGAGGCGGAGTCGGCCACTAACGGCTCGACACTGACGTCAGAGTTCAACTCCCGCCTGCTCCAAATAAGGGCAAAGAGGCGGAGCCGAGGCGGGACCTCCTGCCACCGAGCTGAAAGTTCCAGAGCTAGCTGAAGCTACCAAGCTAAGCTAACATGCTCCCCATCTGCACACTGCTGTGGCATTTTACGTTTCTAAGGTAGGCGGACATGAAACTATTCAGCAAAACTATAAATAATAATCTAAGTTATAGATTTTTTTAGCATAATACTTCAGAATCTTAAAATCCCTTAACGTTTGTATGCAATTGTGCTAAATTCAACGCTGGAATCAAGCAAATATGAATATGTTTGCATGACATAAGTTATTTATATTTTGATATCACTTAATTATACGTTTAATACATTTAAGTCAAGCTAAGGTACATGTGATGGTAGCTAGTTAGTGCTCTTACCTGTGAGGCCTCCTCCAAACAGCATAATAACCAGACTGTATCATTAAAACTAAGTACCAGTTCTAGATCCTTGACTTTAGACAAACAATTCAAAAAAGACAACATGTATTTAAAGACCAATCTTTATTTGAATGTGCCTCTTAACCTGATATATTAGTTATACAGTAATAGTATTGACAATCTAAAAAAGCTGAGCAACTCAACACTCAACTTTATGTTTCTTATTGTCTAAAGCATTTATTATTTTCATTTTCCACCTCTCATATTCAGTGTGGACGGATTGAGACAGCGTGGTGTCCAGAAAGCTGCAGAGACTTCAGGGAGACACCTCTGTGTGATGGACGTCCTGTCTGTTGGTTTGGAGAGGACTGAGGGTCTTTCCTCTGCTAGGAGAACCAGGCCTGATGGAGGAGCCCATGCTGGGCAAAGCTGATACCAACTGCACAGGCCTAGTCTGTCACTTTATTTGACTAAATGTGTTTACTTATACATTTAATAGGTTTACACCTTCTGTCAATATGTGCTTTTTATTTAAAACATTTTTGGTTCACATTTCAATAAATTGTATTTGTATTTGCACTGCTTTTGTCCATTATTCTTACTGAAAATGTTAGATCACATCTGACTGAAGATTGGCCCCATTTATTTGTGACGTTGCAAATTCTGCGGTAGAAGGCACAAGTGATGTGAAGCTCATAAAGCGAGGCAAATAGAAATAATCAGCTGATGGAGTGTAGATGTGGAAATAGGTGCATTCGATCAGCTGACTGTTTTTACAATAAAAGTAGTTTCTTAGTGTACTGGTCTTAAAATCTCATAGCATCAGCTTTAAATGTTCCTCTTGGATGTTCTTCTTGACCCTCAGAGGAGGAGAAAATGTTGTGTCTTTCAGGCATGTCCTTTCCTAACAAAAATTACAGGAAACATAAAACATATTATTGCAGAACAAGTGTGTTATTTATGAAAGCGGTGTGTTTGTGTGTTTAGGGCCTGTAGATATAATTATTTTGTAATTGTAATGTTTTTTTTTTATTTCAACAGCGAGCTACAAAGACAATCAGATTATGAATGAAAAGTATGAAGTTCATCAACATTGAAATGTATGTTATTATCAAAATAATATTTAACTGTTATCAAAATGGAGTGCAACTGTAGAAGCTTGCTCTGTTGTCTCACTGAAAGAATAACTTTTACCACGTTTTTTTACAGATAATATTGAGAGATAAATAGTAGCAGTTCTCACTATGTGTTAAATATATTTGCCTTCAATACATTAAATTAGAAAGCTGACAAAATCATATTGCTTGTTAACATCTAAATGTAACTTTTTACATGGAAAAAACCCTCAACTTCACTGATGTGTAGGTGATCTAGTATTGTTTAATGGAATGTATATCAGTGTAATAAAGTCAATACTTCATTTATTTAAACCAATATCTTTCTTGATTCTTTGTACAGTATGAAAAATAGAGTCTTTATACCTGTGCTGAAGTTCACTGCTGTGAGGAGTCCAGTTCTGTCTCTCACTCTCTGGTCCAGCCTGTCTGCATCACCTGGACACCTTAAACAAACAGATGTACCTGATTCTCCTCTGTTGAACATGTTGGATTGTGTATTGGCCGAGTCAGGGTCCTTTTTATTTTACTGTAACTTTGGAAGTTGTGTTACCAATGCTTGCTGTTTATTTGATACCCATTTGGTAATGCAATTAATAAAAACAACAAGGTTTGGGTTCGTTCTTCAGATGACTGTGACGTTAACGTGTAAGCTCAATAATGAACTCCAGATCAACCAACCATAGTGTAATATCTAAGTAATCATCTTGAAATATGACATTAATACTGTACTGCGAGTCTCTTCCTTCTTTTTCTTTAATTGCCAATCATATGCTACAAATACAGCTAAATGGTAGCTTATGTCATTTATTATTAGCCCACTCTTAGCACTGTTTTCCATGACATTTGTAAAGATATTGTCGATCAATGTTGCACAAGTTGATGTTATTCTACTGGGCTTAGTGATTAGGGGATAAAAGCCCCCTGCTGTACAATGCATCCAGGAAATCAGAAGTTGTTTTGTGTTTAGATACATTTAGAAGGTCGATGTTAAAATTCCCACAAGTAATATATGTTTTATTTTCATTTAGGCCATCCATTAATACTCCTAAACTATCTTTAAAAAGCTCTACATTTGATCCTGGTGCTCTATATGCACCAGTCACAACAAGATTTCTCTTCCTTTCCATTTCAATTTCTATAGTTATGCATTCCATTAAATCATCAGTCACAATTGACATTTTTTCAACCAGTGTGCATTTTAGGACGCTGTCCACATAAAGAGCCTCACCCCCTCCTCTCTTATTTGATGGTGTAGCACGTAACCCTCAATTTGGAAATCAGTGACTTCGTCTTTATTTAACCAAGTCTCCGATATGGCAATTACTTTGAATTTACTCTTAAATGTATGTAGGTATTCAGCGATCTTATTAAAGTTTGCATACAGACTCCTGCAGTTGAAATGTATTAAAGAAAATGTATTTTCAAGTCCAACATTGTCATTAAATTGATCATCAGTATAATATTTACACGAGTCACTTATATGATTAAACACATGATTCTCTGAATCGACATCATAATCAAAATTGTACATGTTATACTCTGTGTTGTCAAATCTGGAAAAGATTCAGAGTGGCTCAGTCATTTATGTGTTGTTATTGTTTTCCATGTACGTCTGCAAGGAGTTAACTCCCTCCACACATATCTGTTCATTCCTTTGCTCTTTCATGCCGATCAAGCGAGTCAATTAATGTCTTTACGTCCGACATCAGCTCACATCCTGGGGTTCTCCGGTTCCTGGAGCGGTGAGTCTGCCATCCTGAAGCCTGAAGAGTAGACTCCAAGTCTGGTTCTCCTGCTGGACTCTCCATGTTGACACCATACTGCAGTAGACCCTGTGCTGCATCTTGTGAGTTGTTAAACACCCTGACTTTTCCATTTTTCTCGAATAATTTCAGTTTAGCAGGGAACAGAATGCGGGATTTGATGTTTCTTTCCTGGAGCTGCTTCCTTACTTGTCTGTATTTTGCGCGCTCCTTGAACGCTTGGGTGGTGAAGTCCTCATCAAAGAAAATCCTGCAATCTTTCACCCTAATGTCCTTCTTTGCCCAGGCGGCTTGTAGCACCCTTTGCCTCACGTTGTAGTTTTGGAAGCGGACTATTATTGATCGGGGACGGTCGATGTGTCCAATGAGATGCCCCGTTGCCCGGTGCGCTCTCTCAATGGGAATTTCGCCGCTCACATCCAGTTTCTCGCATATTAAGTTTTCCACAAAGTCCATCATGCTATTTCCCTCACATTTTTCGGGCACTGAATAAATCCTCAGGTTGTTCCGTCGTTCCCGGCCTTCATTTTCCAGTTGCTTTTGCATGCGTAAACTGTGAAGGAGTACTTTTGTCATACCGATTTCACGGTCTTCGTTTTCTGCGATTCTTAATTCTGCTGCATCCGCTCTTATTTTCAGCTCTCCGAAGCCTTCTCTCAAGTCATTTATTTCCTCCTTCAATACTCCAAAAATTCCGAGCAGTTTCCATGCGGAATTCTCTGATTTCTTTTAATATTTCAGAGAGGCCTTCCCCTCCCTCCTCAGGTATATTTGCCTCAGGCGGATTCATTGTGCCGGCCTGTTTCTGTTTTTCTTTCTGGCTGAAACGTGTTGACATTTCCCTTTCCTTTTCCTTTACCTTATGTAAGAAAAAAGTATTTGCGCAGTCAACCGGCCCTTTTGTTACACTCTCAGTTCCCGGATTCCTACAAAATAACAAAAATGTTTGCAGCGTGTTTTTCACCTCCGCGCCAGCTAGGCTACGCAATGAATCTGGTTAGTTGACACTAGGTGACATGCGGCGATTTAAAAAAATCTTTTTTTGGCTGTTTAGATGGTTTTGCTCCAAATGGGTCACTGCCGGTGGTTGAGACTGTGGGGTCTTTGGCGACTAGTTTTATAGCCCCTTGTACATTAGTTAGGTGCTTCAGGAGATTGGCATTGCTGTTATTCGATGTGGACAATGCTTTCTGTCCTGCACACAGTTTACATTTGACCGTAATATTTTGTGCGTCCTTTATTCCCACAAATTTAAAATAGTGGTTATATCTCCAAGTTGTAAATGTGCTGCTGCTCTCGCTGATTATTGCATCTGCCATAGTGTGTGTGCTGGTGGTGGGCGTTGTCGTGTATGTGTTAGCAAGTAGGCTTGTTTGAGAAAAGCGAGAGCTGCGAAGACCTGTGCAATTTCGATCAACGTCTTGCGAGTGAGTTGCATGATGGTTAGTCATTTTGACAAAGACAACCGCAGCCATGAGAGCGAGACGCGGCGAGGCTCTCATCTTCCTCTCCACGGGCTGCGGAAGCGAAATGCTTGATGGGAAACGACTCGCTGGTATCTCGAGCTGAGCGCTCATTGGTGGTTTTTACCACGTGCTGCTGATGAAACTCTCCAATTGGCTCGGCAAAAGTTTGTTGTTGTTTTGTGTCAGTTTTACGTCGCCCCCTCCATTAACATTTTTCATAATTGTTCCACAATGTTTATCATCATGAAATTAATATCTATATATATATTATGTTATACTATACTTGCACTGCTTACCGTTTTCATACTTTATATATCTTAGCATATTCATACACACTGTTCATACTGCTCGCAGGCTGCTGTGTATATCTAGTGTATTCATACCCCTCACTGTTTATTCATCATTCAATTCATTCTATCTTTTATTCTGTAGATTGTGTACATTACTTTTCACTTTACTGCTTGTTGCACTCCTGGTTAGAAGCTAAACTGTATTTCGTTGTCTCAGTAATATGTGCAATAACAATAAAGTTGAATCTAATCTTGAGCAGGAACAAATGTATTTACTTAGTACATATCTGACATTAACGATTAAACACATGTGTGCATTCTTTATAAATGCAAACCGAGTCAAGCCGACTCCGGAGGTGGCGGTATGCACCTTAAAGTTGCAATCCGCCAGAAAACCGAGAGAAGAAGAAGAAGAAGGCGACTCGGAGCTGTCCGACTTCAGGCGAGCTTTATGAGACCTCCCCCGGCTGCGATCGGCAATTCTCGTCTACTTTCGAGGCGAGCCGCAACGCGTCTCAAACAAGCCTAATGTTTGCAGCTGTGTATTTTCCCTATACGGCAAGACCCGCCCAACTCTGTCTCTGATTGGCTTACCCTGAAATGTTACCCTGCGTTAACCAATCATCACTCCTCTCTGATCACTTTCACTTTTCCATGGTACTGTGAGAGGACATCACTGTATTCGCCTTTAAATTACATCCGCAGGGAGATTCGGTTCAGTTGGATCACATAATGTAACGCAGTAACGCACCCATTTAAATCACAGTAACTAGAACGGCGTTACTGAATGGGAATAGGTAACTAGTAACGTTATTAGTTACCGCAAAAGGTAGTTGCGTTACAGTAACGCGTTAGTCCCAACACTGGTAAACACACACGTGATCACTTGAGAGCTGCCGTTTCATTCAGACTATTTAAAAAAAACAACGGTCTGATTTTAACAACTCAATGTGTGATTGTTATAGCAGTAATATTAGACACTAATAATACAGTAAACTATTAACACTGTAAATATTATATTTTGCCCGTGGGATCGGTAGTGAGAGCCGTGCTGCATTTTCCTCCGGTCGGATGTGATGTAAACTCACGTGGATTAAACTACATGTATTAGTGCATTCATTTCAATTCGCGAACATATGATACATTAAATGATCGTGAGGATGATGATTGAAAATCGTTTGTTTGAGCCGGGCTGCATTTCCTGATGAAAAAACATAGCGATGGTTTTGTACTTACGCCAACGTGAATTAAACATTATTTTGTTAAATAAAAACATGGTGATGTTTTGTGAATGATTACATGTCTCTTATTTAGCACATAATATTATCCTATCCGTGACATATGGATCTTAACAAATATCCGCTATATCAGATACCTGTAGATCTATCAGCTGTTTATTTCAAATGAGTTCCAGTGTGGCAGCTTTTCACGGCTCCCCTTGGTGGATCCATGATCCATTGCAGCTGGTTTCATTAAAATTACATTTATTTATCAAGGGGGCGTATCAAGTCCTGCGGGGGGGTTTTCCTTTTCAGCAGGGGCCCACCCCGTGCAGATCACGGACCCGCACGGGTAGGCGTCTGAAATGAAGCGCTACATCTGTAATTGTAATATACACACATCTTATTGTGAGGTTGATTTCACATACAAATCTTGCTTATCTTTCTTACAGTGCAGAAGCTTTTCTGCTTGCTCTTGCCTCTGCTTACTTTTTATGCTGATTTTCCTATTCTTATTCTCTGAAAACTTCGAGCAGCGGCTCCTGGACATTAACTTATCACTGGGACAGTTAATCTTCGTAAATAGACGGAGGGTTTCAGCCATATTTCAACATTTTTACGAAGACCTCAGGCCCCGGCCACACGAGGACGCATACGGCTAAACGCATAGGATTAACGCAAAAAAGCTTCCCTCCACACGCAATGTTCACCGGATAGTGTCTGTCCACACGAGACAGCTCCGTTTAGCTGCAACCGCTGGAGAAGCTGCAGTACATATGGAGCCTGTACGTGACGGCGCTGTAACATCCTCCACAAAAGCAGCAAAGAAGCATGGTTGTCATGGTTGCCCTTCTGTTTATTCTCCGCGGTGGGGGCCGAGGGAACCGGGCAGAGTTTTTCGCCAGTCAACGTGTGTTAAAGTTGAAATCTTCCGGACAAAATTATAAAAGTGCCGGTCAAAGGTCTTCTTTGTTATTTATTGAGCTTTAAAACAAATGAATAAAGAATCTATATAATATAATAATAAAATACATGGAGCCTCTCTTTTTCCTCCCTCTCTTCGGACAGCGTCAGTGTCTGTCTCAAGAAGCAGCTGATCCAGTAATGAGTGACCCGGCCGACAGTAAAAATAAACATATTTATAATTAGTTTAGGTAGTTTGACAGGTAATTAAAATAGCTAAGGGTGATGATCTGACTTGAAGTGTGTGTTTTGCTCCGTTCACCGCTGCATCAGCGGGAGGAGCTGCGTGTCTCCGTCCTGTCAGATTAGACTTCACTCGTGTTTATGTCCATATCGAGAGAAAGATAAATAATCTGAATTTAGTGTGCAGTTTACTTTGACGCGGGGGTGAGCAGCAGAGGTGGGGAGAGCGGGGCTATTGCGTCATCATTATCACAAAATGATCATATAGAGTGGCGAAGTCACGCCCACTTACTTCCGCATCATGGGACCTTATTCCGAAAAAATAATATATTGAAGTCAATGGAGAGAGAAAACTTATCTTTTGATCCCGTTTGAATTGTGCCATGAATTACACATATGTTGTTTGTCAATCTTAAAAAATCATTTCCATGTAAAAAAATTCAAAGTTTGTCTTAAAACTGTTGAAGTATACGCAACTAGAAAGACTACAAATCCCAGAGTCGCGTAAGTGCTGTCATAACTGATGTATTCCCTCCAGATAGCTAAAAATACATTTACTTACTTTAACAAGATGCCTGTGTGCTTTGTACCAGGTTGTTATCATACCAGTAATAGTACCCCCTGCTCGTTCTCAACTAAAACAAAACATGACAGTGTACCTTGTTAGCTAATATTAGATAGCTGACATTAACGTTACACATTACACTCGTGTTACTCACCGAAAACTTGTAAAGCCGGTCCCGCATGCTGGCTCTTACGGAACCGACGAACTCCCCTTTTTCGTATGTACAGCTCTCAACATGCCCAGACTTGTAGTGATGTAGCCACATTCTGAAAGAAAGAGGTGAAATGTACCAACGTGACGGCCATCTTGGTGTTGGTGACGTGTGCAAGACCAGAGTTGTAGTTCATTGAGCGCTTCACACAAAGAAATGTGTAACTTCACAGTTTTACGACACATTTTAAAAATGTTTACTTGCAAAATTATCTTTTAAATTGACAAACATCATATTTGTAATTCGTGGCACAATTCAAACGGGATCGAAAGATAATCTTTCTCTCCCCATGTTTCAATACATTATTTTTCCGATATAAGGTCCCATGGAGGTCCACCGGAAGGGGAGGGACTTCGCCACTCTATAGGGCGCACACACGGAGCCGTTGCGTATGCCGTTCTATCCACCTTGGGACCCGTTATCGTTTCCGCAGTTGTTTACTGTCATATTCGGTCGTCCTTGTGTGGCCGAATGGTCTATATGACACTAAACAGTAACGCAAACGACCGTTTTCGTCCTCGTGTGGCCGGGGCCTCAGTCTTACAATAGCGTGGCCTAGCGACAGCTAAAGCCTGGTAGGCTACTGCATGCTATTTAGCTTAAGCTAGTTGGTAGCAAAATGCCTCCGTTCTCTACAGACGACTTCCACAAACTTCTACAGAAGATGGCTGTGTTGGAAATGAAAATGCAACGGTTGGAAGTTAACATGGAAGTGAATGGACTATGTCGTGGGAATGACACCACTTTACCACTTTAAGGGTATGCTAACTCACAGCTATTTGGCAGCTACAAGCATTCCAAGGAACAGGAGGGCTGTGTACTGGGTAATAAATCTACAAGTGGTAGTCCTCCCGGGAACTCTCTGGGTGCAAAGCCTAAGAGTAAATCATTTCCATGGGATTTGGGAGGACGAATAACAGTCAGAGCCCAGCGCTCTGAAATCTGTGATGCGACCGGCTGGCCTGCATTGTTGTTATCACCCAGGAAGAGTGCCTCTTCAACCCCTATTCATACTAGGAAACAGCCATGGACAGCTGCTAAAGGGAGAATTACAAACAATCCTCCTAAACCACCAAGTATGCCAATCCAGAACAGATACGCTCCGCTGACCGAGAACCGGAGATCTCTTTCTGATGACCTGGATAACCTGTCCTCTTCACACAGCAGGGTAAGGACCAATAGCTACTCCAAAAGTAAAAGGCTAGAGAAAAAAGCTAACGACTGGGCCTGAAACTCTGATTGTAGATGACTCTGCTGTAAGAGATGTACAAAGTCTGTGTAGTAAGAACAACACCAAAGTACTCTGTTTTCCCAAGGATATGGTCTCTGACTTGGCTGAGAAGATCCTGCATATTGGGGCTGAACATTCGACTTTGAAGAATGTGGTACTGCACATTGGAACAAATTATGTTGTGAAACAACAGTCAGAAATGCTGAAAAAAGACTTTAAATGTTTGTTGGAAACTGTCAGCTCTCTAAATGCAGAGGTGTTCATCAGTGGCCCTCTACCGCCAGTCAGAAGAGGAGTGGAGAGATTCAGCAGACTGTTTGCACTGAACACCTGGCTTTCAACTGGCTGTACTGACCCTTCTGTCCATTTTATTGACAATTTTAACTTTTTCTGGGATCGCAGACATCTTTATAAGGCAAATGGAGTTTGCCTAAACAAGTCAGGAGTGAAATTGTTTCTCTAACATATTCAACTGCCTGCATCATCAATCTGTTCCCTCTGCCAAGGACAAGCGGCAGGAGAAAGACACAACACATCGCGCAGAAAACCTTGAAGAAGTATCACTGCACCCGCCTGAGGAATGTTCTGATTATGGGAGACCTATGACACAAATGGAGGAGTCTCCACTGCCCGTCACCCCCCCTGTCAACGCCTTTGAGGATACTCTTCATTCATCCCCCAGCTCTCTCTACTCTCCGCTCACCCTTTCACCCTCGCCCTCACCCCTGGAGTTCAATGACCGCATGAAGGCGATACGCAGGGTTGGCAGCATGTCCTTTACCCCCGACCCTCAACGACGCCCACCAAAATCACCGAAGCAGAGACACGCACCATCTCCCCCGGCTTCATCACCATGCCTACCACAATCATCCAAACCAAAACAATACAAGGAAGATGGAAGCAGATTTACAAACCCCCCTTCCTACAGTGTAGACCTCACCCTGCCCTCCTATGATGAAAGGAGCAGGGTGGTGGGTCCTCCCTCCCCTTCAAAGCCTTATAGGGATGTGTGTGTACAAAACGCTGCAAACTGATATTTGCAGGGTCCAGGCTCAAGGGCGTATGGCACTCTCAACTTTTTCCAGGACATGCCAGGGCCCTGCCTGCCTGTAGCTTTGCCGATATCTGTGTTGATAGGTAATATATTAAGAGCAGTGAATCATCTTAGATACAGGAAGCACTCAAACGTTTGTGTGAGTTTATCAAATTTAGCGGTGATGTCAGCCACAGCTTGTTACAAAAAACCTGACTGATAGTGTGTCTAGCAAACTTAAACTAGCTTTATTAAATGTCAGGTCTTTGGCAGAAAAAACATTTTTAATCAATGATTTTATCACTGAGCACAATCTTGATTTTATGTTTTTAACAGAAACTTGGATTGAACAAAATAACAGTGCAGCTGTTCTTATTGAATCAACCCCTCCCAACTTTAGTTTTATGAGTCAGGAAAGAACGCATAAGAAAGGAGGTGGAGTTGCTATTTTGTTCAATGATTCCCTTCAATGCAGGAAGACATCTTATGGGAACTTTGCTTCTTTTGAATATGTGGCCCTTCAGCTGAAATGCTCCTCTCGAGCTCTGTTCCTAAATATCTATAGACCACCCAAATACTGTGCAAGCTTTTTTTATGATTTTACCGAGTTGCTGTCTATAGTGTGTATTGACTTTGACCGTCTAGTCATTGTTGGTGATTTTAACATCCATACTGACAACCCCCAGGACAGAAGGGCCAAATAACTGTTTTGTGTTCTTTATAGCTATGGACTGACTCAGCATGTGACGGAGCCCACGCACAATAAGGGGCACACTCTGGACTTAATTATCTCAAAGGGTTTGAATATCTCAAAGGTTGTGGTGACTGATGTTGCACTCTCTGACCATTCCTGTGTTTTCTTTGAGAGCTCTATTTCTGTTCACAAAAATGTTCAAAAAGAGGTAACCACAAAGCGATATTTAACTGAAAATACTAGGGAAATGTTTACTCAGAATTTTTCTTCCACACTCGCCCCTGCTAACATCTCAGTAAATGAGCTAGTAGATCATTTTAATTCAAAAATTCAAAATGTTATAGATGCCATTGCTGCAACTAAGGTAAAGGAAGTGTCTGGCCATGACCGTGAAAACAGAAAAAAGAGAATGTCGAAAAGCTGAACGCAGGTGGCGAAAAACAAATCTCCAGGTTCACTTTGAAATCTATAAAGAGAGACTTGGCCTTTATAATTTGGAATTTAAAAACGCACGACAGTCTTTCTTCTCTGACATCATCACCAAAAACAAAAACAACGCACGTGCCTTGTTTGCTACCGTCGACAGACTAACTAACCCCCCACTGTCAGTAGCCTCTGAATTTCTATCCACCAGGGCGTGCAATGATTTTGCCTCCTTCTTCATTGACAAAAATCAGACAAGCAGTCAGTGCCTCTGTATCAGGTACAGCAAATGTGTTGTCCCTATGTCCACCTAATATCAATTCAGACACCATGACACAATTCCATCAGATTAATGATAAAAACCTAGAGGACATTATTCAACTTCTGAAATCCTCCTCCTGCTGCCTTGATATTATTCCAACAGGATTTTTCAGAGATGTTTTTCCTTGCATGGCCTCAGATCTACTTCATATAGTAAACAAATCTCTTCACTCAGGTATTTTTCCACAGGCCCTGAAAACTGCAGTCATTAAACGCTCTTAAAAAAGAATAATCTAGACGCTTCAGTAATGAACAATTACAGGCCCATATCAAACCTGACATTTCTAGGTAAAATCATTGAAAAAGTTGTTTTTCAACAGTTGAGTAACTTCTTGCATTTAAATAACTGTTTCGATGTGTTCCAGTCAGGCTTTCGTCCAAACCACAGCACTGAGACTGCTCTTGTAAAGGTCTTCAATGACATCCACTTAAACACAGACAGTGGCAGAACTTCAGTGTTAGTATTATTAGATCTCAGTACTGCGTTTGACATTGTTGACCACAACATATTACTAGACCGACTAGAAAACTAGGTGGGACTTTCGGAAACAGTTCTACATTGGTTTGAATCCTACTTAAAGGACAGAAACAACTTTGTTTCTATAGGTAAATACACATCTGAGTTGACAAATATGACATACCTCAAGGCTCCATCTTGGGGCCTCTTCTCTTTAACGTCTACATGCTACCACTGGCTCAGATAATGAAGAACAACAAAATAAGTTACCATAGCTATGCAGATGACACACAAATGTACGCAACAATTTAACCAGGAGACTATTCTCCAGTTAAAACACTGAGTAAGTGCATTGAACAAATCAATGACTGGATGTGTCAGAACTTTCTCCAATTAAACAAAGACAAAACTGAGGTAATGGTTTTTGGTGCCAAGGCAGAACGTATAAAAGTTAGCGCTGAGCTTCAGTCTGCAATGTTCAAAACAACAGACAAAGCCAGAAATCTAAGTGTAGTCATGGACTCTGACCTGAGTTTCAACAGTCACATTAAAACAGTTACTAAATCAGCTTACTATCACCTAAAGAACATCTCTAGGATTAAAAGACTAATGTCACAGCAGGGTTTGGAAAAACTTGTCCATGCTTTTATCTTCAGTAGACTGGACTACTGCAATGGTGTCTTCACAGGTCTCACTAAAAAATATATTAGAAAGCTGCAGCTGATTCAGAATACCGCTGCTCGAGTCCTCACTGACACTAAAAAAGTGGATCACATCGCTCCAGTTCTGAAGTCTACAGTGGCTTCCTGTGTGTCAAAGAATAGATTTCAAAATACTGCTGCTGGTTTATAAAACACTGAATGGTTTAGGCCCAAAATACATTTCTGACCTCCTGCTAAATGATGAACCATCCAGATCTCTCAGGTCTTCAGGGACTGGTCAGCTTTCTGTCCGAAGAGTCAGAACTAAACATGATAAAGCAGCGTTCAGTTATTATGCTCCAAATATCTGGAACAAACTCCCAGAAACCTGCAGGTCCGCTGCAACTCTTACTACTTTTAAATCCAGGCTGAAGACTTTTCTTTTTGCCGCTGCTTTTAATTGAACTATTCACATCTTAAACTGCACTGTAAGTTTTATCCATGTATTTTTTCTTTTAATGTTTATTTAATATTAACTTTTCTTTTTAATGACTAATTTTAAATGCCGTTTTCTTAATGTCTTTCATTTTTTGTAAAGCACTTTGAATTGCCTTGTGTTGAAAAGTGCTATATAAATAAACTTGTCTTGCCTTACACTACTTCGACATTAGCTTGTCTACATACTTGAGCACAGCCAATTTAAATTAACCTTAGCGATGCATACAGTTCCTACCTACATAATAAAATATCTCTCTAAGTTACAAGGATGACCTTATTTTATCAACCTCAAACAGAAGCCGTTTGTTCTACAGTATTATCCCAGGGTATATGCAGGAATCCTGAAGTCAAATTTAATACCTTTTAAGACCTTTTTTAAGACCCTTTCCATACATTTTAAGACCTCATTCCAACTTTGAGTTCTAACCGGTTACATTGGCTACACACTTTACCTCACATTTACTATATTGATAGTAAGATAGCAAAACTAAACAGAGTGCAGACAGACTACTGAAGCCTCCTTTCCACATGAACTTCAACCTCTCTGTGAAGGTCAGGTTTAATGCAGTATGCTGCTTTTTTGCTTCTGTAGACTCTGTGCTCTTTCATTCCAGTAAAACTCCTCAGAAACCATTAGAAACCAGTATTTGACCAATAAACAAAACAATTGACAAAAACTTTGAACTATGAAATATGTTAAACTTTGGTGAGCTTCAGCGGGGTAATGCCATATAGGAGCACCCTCTCAAATACCCGGGGGTTAAATTGGGCTGGGGCTGTCCGGGGCTAAGCCCTGGCACATAGGACGATGCTCTGACGTCATCACCCTCACACATTTGTCATATGTTTACAAAAAAGGATATATATATGTTATGATTTTTTTCGTTCTTAATATAGACTATATTTAGGGTCGATATGTGTTGACTTTACTTTAAAATAGCAGATCTCTGTGACCGGATATAGTTTGGCTTAGACCCCGGCCCTACGAGGACGCATACGCAAGCGCAAAAAAGGCTTCCGTTCACACGCATTCGATTCATTAACGTGTCCGTTCACACTAGACCGCTGGAAATGCTGGAAACGAGGCCTGTAAGTGGCGCTGCTGCCTCCCGAAATACACCAAAAGCAGTGAAGAAGACCCCGGAGCATGGTTGCCCTTCTGTTTATTCTCCGCGGTGGACGGCGTGTTCTCCTGCTGTATATCTCTCCGGTAGTCCACAGCAGATGAAAAACACCCACCTCACCGCCTCTTCCAAGGAACGAGGGGACCGTGCGGCAGTTTCCGTAAAAAAAATGTTCCGCCGGTCAACATGTCCGTTAAAGTTTAAATCTTCCGTACAAAATTAGAAAAGTGCCGGTCAGAGGTCTTCTTTGTTATTTATTGAGCTTTCAAACAAATTGATAACGACTCTGTTCTCTGTATAATAATATAATAATATTTAATAAACGGTGCCTGCCTCTTTTCCTCCCCCTCTTCTGACAGCCCAGCAGCAGCAGGAGACGCGGGGAGAGGGAGGCGGGCTATTTCATCGTTATCAGAAAATGATCATATAGGGCTTACACACGGAGCCGTTGGACCCCCAGAGCGTTGCGTATGCCGGTCTACCCACCTTGGGACCCGTTACCGTAGTCGCTTAGTTCCCCCCCCCCCCCCCCACAGAGCGGAGCAAGGCAACGAAAGTTAAAATAATAAGCAGCATTTTACGGCGCGCGCTATGCATGAGGCCGCCTTGGGGGGTTTCCCGACATGTCGTTTCAGTAAATTAAAGGGTGTTTCACTGTTTCATGTTGTCGTTGCTGTGGACCTTCTTAATACCTTGGAAAATGCCGTTTAATACTTTTTAATAGCCTTAATTTTCGCTAAATTGATTTATCAACTTTTAATACTTTTTAAGACCCCGCGGACACCCTGTATCCCACTTAACGCTTAACACTTGTCTATTTCGTTTTAACCTTTATATATAGTCTATGATTTTAACTTGGAGGCTATTATTAGCATCGTTAGTAGGATGTAGCTACCACTCGCTTACACGCTAACCCAAGCCTTAACATTCATTACGTAGCTGATTAAAATCATTAACACACAATTAAAGTACTCAAATTTCACTTACCGCAAAACCGCATTAATGCACCGTCTGTTTTAACCGTAGAGCGAATCAAAATAGTCCGATATATAAGCATGAAGAACAAACAACCAAAGCCGGATCAAGTTCTGTTCCCTGGATGAACTGAGCAGGCAGAGTCCCTGTAGCTAGCTTCACGGAGAAGCTAGCAGAGAGACAAGAAGCAAGCAGCAGCAGTGATTGAACGGAGCTGTCACTCAATGTGACCACGCCCTAATATATGCATAACTTTAAGGCTTAATATTAATTAAACAGATGAGTTGAGAACAAATGCACCCCCCCAATCCATATTCATGAAGGGGGGATCTAACTATACAGAGAATATGGTTTTTTGAACCACGATGTAAACATGTTTATTTCTGCTTTAAAGTTGGGCATTTTAACATGGGGGTCTATGGAAATTGCTCCCTTCTGCAGACTGCTCCTACTGGCCACTAGATGAACTGCAGTGCATTGCACTTCCGTATTGGCGTCCCGGCTCTTCCCCAGGGTTTGCCGCTTGGGTTAAATCTATGTTGGACACAAGCCCATATGTAGGTGCTATCTTCCTTGATCTCAGGAAGGCTTTTGACACTGTTGACCACCAAGTGCTCCTTACAAAGCTGACGTATTTACATTTTTCGGCATTCAATACAGTGGGTTGAGTCTTACTTATCGAACAGAAAACAGTGTGTTTTGGTCAACGGTACCAATGTCCTCTCCGTTAAAGGCAGCTCATTCTGGAATAGCCTCCCAACTGAAATACGGGATTATCCCACCCTCAATAGCTTTAAAGGTCAACTAAAAGAATGGTTAAGAAACAAACAGACGTGCAATCAACACTAAATGCACTTTAACACAGGGGTATCTCCTCTTGCACTTTATGTAGCACTTTTATCTTTTCTTGCACTTTATATGTCATAGCTGCTATATTGTACTGCCATGTGTATGCTGCTTTTGCTGTTTTGCACTTTTTGCATATCATGTATTTTGTTTTTGCTATGTTTGTAAAATGCAATTTTCTTAGTTTTTTCTGCCCTGTCATGGTTTTATTTTGCAATTCTGTTCTCCCCGTGTCTCGTCTTCCTTCCTGTGTTTTCCCTCCTGTGTCTGATTGTCTCATTGTGTTCACATGTTGCTCTTGTATTTCTGCCTACCCTGCCCAGCTGTGTATTTAGTCTTATCTTCCCCTGTGCTTCATGTCGGTTCATTGTCTTTCCTGTCTCCCTCCATGTTGGTCAGTTTTAGTTTGGAGGCTACCCCATGCTACCTGTTCATTTATGTTGTGTTTTTTCTGTCATCAGCTTTTTTAAATAAAGCTCGCCTTTTGTTCCTTGACCTTTTTGTCTTTTTTATACTGCATTTGGGTCCTACCTTTTCCCGAATCCTGACAGAATGAACCGACCAAATTTGGACCCAGCAGATTCTGTTTTGTTGGTTCTACAGGCGGAACGTCTTGGGTACTCTCTGGAGTACATTTTTTATATCTGGTATGGGGTAGAGTGGCTGCTTTGAAGGAGGCACGCCAGGAGGTTGTTGCCTGAGTGGCTACAAACTTTTACAAGTAGCTCTTGTCTCAAGCCTCTAACCCTTTCCTGGGGTCTGGCCTGGCCTTGGGAGGTCCGTGGATCCTCCGGAAGGTTTCTGGAAGCTGCAAGGCCAGGATTCCAGCACGTGCTCCAGCGGCTCCAGTTACAGTCCGAGCAGCCATGGTTCCGGCTCCGGCATATCAAGATCAGGCACCACTTCCTGGGGAGCGAGGGCCGGGAGCCTGTCCCGTTCACCCGACCGTCCACCTGGGAACCATACACTGACACATTAACACCTGAAATTAAAACTGCGGTCACAGACGTGCGCACAGTGATGAGCGGCCCCTCGCGTCTATGCGCCTGTCGGGGAGGGTCGCCGGTCTTCCCGGCGTCAAGTCGACGTGCACTAGTCCTCCGAAATGATCCGTTTGTAATTTCTTTAATTATCGCGTCCTCGACTCCTCGGTCCTCCGGCAGCGACCCGGAAACGGATGTCGGTGCGCCGCCTCGAAGGAAAACAAATTTCGCTGATCGATTATGGAGGAGGCTGTCTGGAGGAGCCGTAACCGAGGATATACTAATTTAGAGGAGAAAAGAGCTATAACCGAGGGCACACTGATGTATTCTCCGGAGTCGAACGAAGCATAGCTCTGCAAACTGTTTACGTTGTGATTATAAGTTATTTAAGATGTTCAAATGTGCATCAGACTTTCTGCCCTTTACCGTTTGTTTACTCACTAATCACATCTCCCCTGGATGTTAGGCTATTTTTTTTTTAATACAACTGCTTTCATTTGAAAGCAGTGAGAACAGCTGCTGAAGTCAGTGCAGAAAGCAGAACATATAGTGATATATCACTCAATAATATACCTAAAAAGGTATACATTACACACTTTTTATTTGTAGATATTTTGGTAGCACTTTACAATAAGATTACCCTTATAAAGGGTTTACGAATAGTTCGTAATTGAGTTATTAATTAGGTTGTGAATACCTTATAAATCATTAATAAGCTTTTATAAGACATGAGATAAACAGGGCAACTGTGACCGGTTGCTTGCCAATAGTGAGCCCACATTTATCTGAGGGCGGACTGCGACGCGCTGATGGAGAACCTTAACCCTTGTATGGTGTTCGTGTCTGTGGGACCCGTTTTCATTATTTATCTAAAGAAAAATGATATGATAAATTATTTTTTCAAACTCACACTCAATGGCCTTGGCTATTTTTTTGGCCACTGTACACCCCCCCTACACATTTACATTACATACAGGATAATCGTGTGTGTGTGTGTGTGTGTGTGTGTGTGTGTGTGTGTGTGTGTGTGTGTGTGTGTGTGTGTGTGTGTGTGTGTGTGTGTGTGTGTGTGTGAGAGAGACTTTTGTGTTTATGCCCCTGCCATTCCTGCACAAGGTGCAAGATTGTTGATATATTCAAGCACTGACACCTGTCTGCTCTCACATTCCCAGCATTATGTCTTGCTGGAACCAATCTGAATTTTTTTCACATTCTATCCCAGCTGAAAATTCGGGGCGGAACACAATAGAGTGGCGAAGTCACGCCCATCTACTTCCGGTCCATGGGATCTTATTTCGGAAAAATTATGTATTGAAGTCAATGAAGAGAGAAAACGTATATTTCAATCCCGTTTGAATTGTGCCATGAATTACACATATGATTGTCAATCTTAAAAAATAATTTCCATGTCAAAAAAGTGACAGTTTGTCGTAAAACTGTTGAAATATAAGACTATGAAAAATAGGCAAATAGATTACAAATCCCAGAATCGCGTAAGTGATGTCATAACTGATGTCACAATTGTTTTCCTCCACCAAATAAGAGATAGCTAAAATAACTTTAACAGGATGCCTGTGTGCTTAGTACCAGGTTGTTATCATCCCAGCAATGGGTCTTGCTCATTCTTTCACTTCCCGTCTGATGAAAGGACCAGGAGTGGCTGGATCAAGTTAGCTACCTAGCTAGTAGCAAGCACGTTAGTTAGTATTACAGTCTTAGCCTTGTCATTTTTACTAGCCTTAACATCAAGTAACATCAAGTAACCCAACATGTTAAACAGTAAGAGTAGTAGTCATATTTTGTGAACCCTTTGAAGAGTACTGTCACACCGGTGTGATCATTCTATAATACACCATTTAAGCCCGGGGGAGAAATGCTAACGCTACATTAGCATCGGCGATATTTTTTACTTCATGCTATCTACACAAATGGTTGACATTAAACATTAAAAAGATCAGGCAGTTCAGAGAGAATCAAAGGAAGGCAGGCAGGCAGGCAGCTTTGCATGACATTCTTCTGGACGTGTTTCATTGTGGTGATAGTGTGGGTAGCTAATCCCTTTTTTGACTCGACAGTAGTGACGGCCATCTTGGTGACGTGTGTTGCTGTGCCAGACCAGAGATGTAGTTCATTGAGCGTTTCACACAACAAAAATGTGTTACTTCACAGTTTTACGACACTTTTTTTTTTTTTTACTTGCAAAATTATCTTTTAAAATTGACAAACATATGTGTAATTTGTGGCACAATTCAAACGGGATCGAAAGATAATCTTTCTCTCTCCATTGACTTCAATACATAATTTTTTCCAAAATAAGGTCGTCACTCTATAAATAAAGCTTTGTCAGTTTGGGTCCTTATCACAACTGAGCAAGATGAACAAACGATTCTCTGCTTAGAGGGCCTTGCAAAGGATTTTGTTAGAGAGTGAACCATTTGATGATGATGGAAGAGGTTTCAGAATGTGAGGATCACATTTCTGAGAATTCTGAGTCCGACAGTGACTTCGAAGAAGAGGATGAGAATGAGCATTAGCTAGTTATAAAAAAAAGACGAGTCACAGGACCAGCCGGTCAGCAGGCAAAACAACGAGTTGCACTTTAATGTGATCTAACATGTAAAAAGGCAAATATTATATATGCTGTTTATATTGCTTGTAATTGGGATAAAGTACACATCTGTTGAACTTTTTAACATAACATAGTTTGATTGTGTTGAATTGAAACCCAAAAAGGCAGCGGGTCCACCAGACCCACGAACACTGGCTGAGTAACACAAATATGAAAACCACACAAGGGTTAAAGACATGTTAGTCCACACCAAGCTCAAGGATAACAGTGTCCGGGCTACGGAAGCGCCTCGAATATCTGAGGTTGGATTCATCTGCCTCCCCCACATTTTGAACCCCTTCTCAAAGCTCGGAGCTAACCCCGGGCGGGCCCTGCAACCAAGACCACGGTGTACTCCGTCAGGTGCAGGGCCTGCCACAAGCTTTTTGTGAGGGAGACGCGGCATGAAATCAGCCTCAGCATAAAGCAACACTTGTATAGGATAAACAGCGGTGACGGTACGAGCGTTCTCTACCATTTCAAACTCCACAGCCCAGAGAACCTCTTTGGGCCTGGAGAGCAGCGGCACAGAGACGAGCGGCGGAGAGCCTCAAAACGATAGACCCCACGAGCCTCAACGAAAAGTTTCAGTGATGGGTCCGCCTCCTTTTTATTAGAAGGTTTTTAAATCTCTTTTACACATTTTAAAATGATTACTAACCTTTTTTAAGACGTGTATCTTAACAGGGTCCTCCTGTCCTCCCGAGATGTGCCTCTCCCTTCCGGATGTTTTTAGACCCCCTCTTTGCAGCAGAGTTAACCAGAAGATCCACCCTTTTGTGTATATATATATATATTACCTAAGGGGACTGCTTTTTAACTAATGTAGCTTTTTAAATTAACTATTTATTAATGTATTATTTATTTATACATACATTTCTTATGTATTTTACAAATCCTCCTCATCTGGACTATTTTATGAATTGTATTATTACTACTAACAATGCATATCAAACTAACATTTTATATTTTACATGTTACACTTGATTCTATCTTTGCACGGTTTATTGCATGTTTTCCTTTTTTAATAGGTTCCAAATGAGGAGGATATATCTTTTTATATCATTAATCCCCCGTTTCATATTTAAACATTGCTTATATTATTTCCTTTATATTTTTATTTATTTTTAAATGGATGTTTGAGCCTCCCGCAGAGAAACAATCCCTTTAATAAAGTATTTTTAAACATCATCCGGGGAGTGTCCCATGTCTCACCTGCACCACCTCTCTAGACCTCGGCCTGGGTTTTAAATACTTTTAGGGACACTTGGTTGACTTTACTTTAAACTATTTTCCCTCCCCGTGTGCCTAGTACTAACACGTGTGTATTTTATAGTTTACATATTATATAATTTATAGTTCTATATATTATATATTATTATATATCTTGTATCATTTGGGTTGATGTGATTTTTTTACCAGCACTTATTTTTAAGCACTGATTTTACAAATCACTTTTATCATTTATTTACCATTTAATACTAATCTTAACTGCCTGCCGATTTTAAAGGTCCCATGTCATGCTTATCCGGTTATTACCCGTCCCCTTGTGTGTTATGAAGGTTTGTATGCATGAAAACGGTCTGCAGAGTTAAAAACCCTCAAAGTACACCCTGTAGCGAGTAAAACTCTAACACAGTCTATGCTGCCCCAAAACGCCTCGTTGGAGATTTCTAATTTTCCATTGTTTAGTTCCTGGGTACTCTGACATGGGGATACCCAGAGGCCACACCCTCTGCCAGCCTTTCACGAACCAAAGCTTCCCGCGATTCATGCCGGATATGTACAGCGTAGGGCACTGAAGAACGATGCTGTTCCTATACTTTGTTTGGACCAGCGGGAGATTGGGATACACAACCTGTAAGTATTAATTGTTGTTTGTGTATTTATGACGTTTAAAACAAACAAGGTATCTACCTTGACTGTTTAAATAGGTAAACATATTTCGGGCTACAACGTTGGGATCACTGATAAATGCTCTCCGCAGACCCATGCTCACAGCAATATAAAACTTTTTCTCACTCAATATCAAGCCACACTTATTATTTTTACTTCGGCTGTGAGTGTGCATGCTCAGGATGAGTTTTGCTTGTTCTCGCTGTATCGCCGACACGGAATCCTGTCTGCAGCTCGCAGCAGCTGCGAGCAGCAACGAGCCTCTCAACGTCCGGAGCACACTGGGCTCACAGGGAGAGGGGGGCAGGAGCTCCAACAAGCCGTTTAGGACAGAGAGTGAATACCGGTGAATACATATACTTTAAAGAGATGCTGTTTGGAAAATTGCACAGTATAAATCTATTTTAGTATACCTCAACAATGGAATTATGATCAGTAGAAATGGCCATGACATGGGACCTTTAAACAAAGTCAACCTCGGTCCCTTTAGCTCGGTTATGGCTAGAAAGGATCCGTCTTGTGTAAATATGACCTCACGTTCTTGTTGTAACTCTCGTTGTAATCGGAGCGGCTCGGAAACACATCTACAGCAGTAACATCATGCAACATACACATTAATGCAGCAGCAATATTAATAGAGAAACATCAGACATAATAGTAAAACACTGAAAGGGAACATTTTATTGCACCAGGAGCTATCTTGGGACTTTTACTGCGACAACGTTGACTTGCCTGTGAATAAAAAATAAACCATAGTGTTGCTGATCTACAGTGTTGTCATTCTACTTTGAACAGCAAGACCGCCAACACCGTATTTCAACAATCACACTCACTGTAATTGACATTAAGTTAGTTTAGCTTCTCACCATCATTTGCTGTGGCCCACTGATGTTAACGATCGTAACTGAAAGGCTGCCTGCCAAACGTAAACATTCAGCCATGTGACTTGCAAACTCTCGCGAGCGTTTTACACAAGACGGATCCTTTCTAGCCATAACCCTTTAGCTCAGTGTTTCCCAACCGGGGGTACGCGTACCCCTAGTGGTACGCGAGGGAACTGCAGGGGGTACGTGGAATTCCAAGGTGACAAGTAAAAAAATAAATAATCCCGTCAAAAATGATAGTGCGCGATTAGTTTCCCTAGGGAAACAATAGTCTGTTGCACAACCGTGCCAAAATCCCACAATGAAAACAGCTGTTTACCTGCAGCCAGAAAAATACTGGTAGGTCTGCGCTATGGATAAAAGGCTGAAACGTCCGCTTGCTCTGGATTCAGGCCAGGAGGAGCCCGCAGAGAAACGTAAGAAAGAGGCCAAACTGAAACCAAGGCAGTACAGTGAAACATATATATTATTTGGATTAATTTCTATTTCTGCGGACCCACCGCAGCCTCAGTGCTTCTTTTGCGGTGAAGTCCTGGCTAATAGTGCGATGAAGCCAGCGCATTTACAGAGACACCAGAGCACCAAACACTCGGGAAGTGTCGATAAAAGTGAAGAATTTTATAGACGAAAGCTGTCGGAATATTTAAGTCGAGCCAGACAGTAATGATGAAAGCCACGAATGTGTCAATGAAAGCACTCGAGGCATCTTAGGCCGTGTCCCTGCTTGTGGCTAAATAAATAAAAACCTCACTCTATTGTTGAGGAGCTCATTCTCCCTGCAGCGACTGCGTTGGCCGAAATTATGATAGACAAGAAAGCAGCCGAAGCACTCAAGAAAGTTCCCCTGTTGAATAACACCATATCCCGTCGGATCAATGATATGTCTGTTAATATAATTGGACAAGTGGTGAACAAAATAAAACTAGCCGGTCAGTTCGCTTTGCAGCTGGATGAAATTACAGACGTGAGTGGAGAAGCGCAGCTCCTGTCCTTCGTGCGTTACAAAGATGCGTCGGACATAAACGAGCATATTTTATTTTGCAAAACGCTGCCAGGAAAGACAACTGGGGAAGAATTGTTCCAGGTTATCGACAGCTTCTTCAGAGAACATCATCTGTAGTGGAAAACCTGCAGCCACATCTGTAGGCCTACTGATGGAGCAGCTGCGATGACGGGGCGTGTAAAGGGACTTTTTGGGCACATAAGAAAGGTAAATCCCGACATTAAATGGATGCATTGTATTATTCATCGTGAAGCACTAGCTAGCAAGAGGATGAGCCCTGATTTAAGTGCTGTTATGGATGATCCTGTGAAGATGATAAACTTCATCCAATCTCGGCCATTGAATCACAGGCTGTTTGAAACTCTTTGTCATGAGAACGGGACAGAGCACGATCAGCTATTGCTTCACACAGACGTGCACTGGCTGTCTCGTGGGAAAACGCTACTGAGACTTTATGAACTTCGCAATGAAGTTTTTGTGTTCTTGAGGGAGCATCTGCATCCTCTTGCTGTGCAGCTTGAGGATGACAAGTGGGTGGCGCTCATGGCATATCTTGCTGATGTGTTAACCAAACTCAACGAGCTCAACCTATCACTTCAGGGCAAGCAGTCACATATCCTGAAATTGTATGACAAAGTTCAAGGATTCACAAAAAAGCTCAAACTAAGGGAGAGGAAATGTGATGAGGGAGACGGCATACTTGCCAACCTTTAGACCTCAGAAATCGGGAGCATTTCAAAATGCAAAATTTGGGGGGGGGGGGGGGTGCTAGTGGATCGCCGGAGCTGTTAGATTAACATAACATGCTTATTGTAGTTGTAAGTGCACTGCCTTGCGGCCTGTAGCACCGTCCTTGATGGAGCATATGTGTGGGCTGGACCTGTATTTTACAGGAAAGGAGTGAGCAGAGAGTAGAGTAGTTGTCGATTCTTGTTCTGTTTTCTGTGAATATCTGCCTCACCCGCTCAGACTTTGAGTTGCGCGCGCTACTAAAGAGACGTGTTACCATGGAAACCAAACAATGGTGTAGCTGTATTGAAGTCCGAGTGGAAACAGTCGTGTGTAAATCTGATTTTGTCAGAAATCGGGAGAAATATGACCCCGGGAGGAAACCGGGAGAGGGCAATGAAATCGGGAGTCTCCCGCGAAAATCGGGAGGGTTGACAAGTATGGGGAGACGTGAGCTGTTTCCCACTACTCAATGCCCATCTTGCCACAACTGCTGTTGCCAGGGGTCCAGTGGTCAAACTGGTGCAAGCACACCTGTCCAAACTCTGCACTGATTTCAGCCATTATTTTCAGGACATTGAAAATAAGTCAGAAAGACTGGATTAGGTGAGGAACCCATTCATTGTGAGTGAGAGCAGCAACAGCCTTCCAGCAATGTTGCAGGAGCCTCTGATGGAATTATCATCTGACCGTGGTCTGAAGATGGCATATGCTGAGAAGTCATTGACTGAGTTTTGGTGTGATGTGGAGAAGGAATATCCTGAACTGGGAAAACATGCACTGATTGAACGTTTGCCGTTTGGTTCTACTTATTTGTGTGAGGTGACCTTCTCAGCTTTAACACACATCAAAACCAAGCAGAGGAACAGACTGGATGTGGAAACCAGCCTGGTCACAGCTGTTTCCACACTGCCTCCAGAACTATCAAAGCTTATGAAAGACAAGCAAGCTCAAGTGTCTCATTAAAGCTCACATGACTGGTGAAAAGAAACTGCTAGGCCTATACTGATTCTGGATATTATTTTGCTAAGTGTTTTGTTCCCGAATTAAAGTTTAAATGCCTGTTTAAAGGGGACTTATTCAAAGGGGCTCCAGGTTTAAGCCTAAATGTTACAAGATATATAGCAAAGATAAGTTGATTATTTTGATTTCATATGTATTTATTTGATTATATTATTTATTTTCAAGGCAACATATTCATTTTTATTGAGTGATTTAAGTTAAAATTAAGAAAATGCCTGAGAATTAGATGTTCAAATTAAGGAGATGAAATAAAGTTATTTTCATTCAATAATCAGTTACGTTCTACTTGTGAAGGATCATCAGCACGTATGAGTGAGGGGGTACTCATGGTATGACAAAAGGCTCAGGGGGTACACAAGACAAAAAAGGTTGGGAACCACTGCTTTAGCTTACCAGGTCTGCAGGGGCGGCGCCAGGGGGTTGCTGACAGTTGCTATAGCAACTCCAGCAATTGGCCTAGCAACGGCTAAGCAACCCCATTGTTTTGTTATGAAAAAAATGTATCTATATTTACACATTCTCGCGAGATCTTTCTGGGATCTTTGTAAGTTAAAGCGCGAATTCTCAGTATGTGAAGTGAACACACAGATCGAAAATGGAAAAATGTCTAACAAGCCAGCGAAAATGACCGCGATCTCAAACGGAGCCGGTCCAGCTGGACAACCCTACTATCCACAAGGATCCCGATGTTACTATTACTAATGAAAACCGGGAGGATTGGGACCACGAAGAACAGGTGCCCCCGGCCCCGCCAACTGACCCACTGCCCCCGCAGCAGCAGGACCAGCTAGCTGCTACGGCGAGCCGCAGTGGAACCAGCGGCGCTAGCGCTGCTCCCCGACCCCTCCACACCGTAAGTCAGCCTCTGATGGACCAAGATGTCCCATGCTTAGAAAATACCCGACCAAGAAGTACGGACTGCAAATGCGGTCATGCAATCGCCGATGGTACGAGCAATACACTTGGCTCGAGTACTCAGTGACTATGGACGGTGTATTTTGTTTTGCCTGCAGGCATTTTGCACGAAGGACGCCGGTTACATAAAGAAACCGCCTTTACCCATGAAGGATTTAGCATGGATGCATGGTCTGACTTTAAAGTAAGGAAAGAGAGTGGCTCAAAAATCAGCAACGCACTCAGCGAGGGACATTAAAAAACTGTATGTGAAAACAGGGAATATATGCGGGCAGTTGTGGAAGCATTGCGTTACACTGCGTGTCAAACCATTGCACTACGGGGGCATAGGGAGAGTGAAGCAGCCAACAGGGGGAACTTCATCGAACTTTTAGACCTGATTGGCAAGTTTGACAAAACTGTGGGAAAAAAAATATCTGACAATCCAAGAAATGCAAAGTACACACACCACGACATACAAGATGAGCCAATTGAGCTGATGTCAAATATGGTCAGGGATCAAATCAGTGGGGAAGTACAGGGAGCTGGAGTGTTTGCACTGATGGTGGATGAGAGCAAAGACGTGAGTAAAAAGGAGCAGATGTCTGTGGCAGTGCGGTATATACATGACGATGGCATAAAGGAGGAGTTCCTTCACTTCACCCCAGCTGATGGACTAGACACAGATTCACTTTTGACAACGATCAAACAGACGCTCAGTAAATGCAACATTGATCACAACATGTGCATTGGCCAATGCTACGACGGTGCCGCTGTCATGTCGGGGTGTAATAACGGTGTGCAGGAGAGATTTCGGAAGGAGGTGCCACAGGCCCTTTATGTACATTGCCATGCCCACCGGCTTAATTTAGTTTTAGTTGACTGTGTCAATAATTTAAGACCAGTAGGGGATTTTTTTGAAGTTGTGCAGATGCTGTATAATTTCTTTTCTCGCTCTGTTGTGCACAACATTTTCCATACAAAACAAAAAGGAACTTGAACCAAAAGAAAAGCCAGTTGAACTAAAAAAGCTGTCAGATACTAGATGGGCTTGTCAGTATTCAGCACTTTGGGCCATTCAGAAAACCCTGCCAGCTATCTGTGCCACACTCGATGAGGTCATCACGCAGTCAAACGCTCGCAGGAGTCATGAAAAATCATGGGAGGAAATTTTGGACAAAGCACACGCCCTCGACACCAAGACTGGCATCCCCGTCAAGTTGAGACAAGAGCGACGTCAGACTCAGCCTGCATGCCACCTACAGGAGTTTGTAGTTGATGCTCCAACAGGAAAACTTCCACCTCTCACCTCCTCTGATGACATCCGCAAGCACTGCTACTACCCTGTCATTGATAGACTTGTCAATGAAATGAAAAGGCGGTTTTCGTCTGAATCTTGTGGCGTGCTTCAGGGCACGTCTGCCTTAAATCCAACTCACAAGTCATTGCTTGAGCTGGAGACCTATCACCCATGGCCCAGTATTATGGGGTAAAAACGGACAACCTGTCTGCAGAACTGCACCAAGTTCGACGGCTCCTTGACCAAAAAAAGCAGCAGCAGCAGGGACAAACTGTGAAAACCACGAACAAATTTCTCTCTCTTCTCCGGCCATACAAGGACGCATTTATTGATTTGCACAGACTTTTGTGTATATCGGTCACACTGCCTGTCACGTCTGCAACCTGCGAACGCAGCTTTTCTTGTTTGCGGCGTGTGAAAAACTACATGAGGAGCAACAGCGAGGACTTGAGGAATAGCAATTTGGCTTTGCTGTCCATCAATGCCGAACGAACAAGAGCCCTGGATGTGCAGGAGGTCATGTGACCCATTGGTGAGTGGCTCCTCCCCCCTTTTCACGTGTGTGTGTGTGTGTGTGTGTGTGTGTGTGTGTATGTGTGTATGTGTGTGTGTGTGTGTGTGTGTGTGTGTGTGTGTGTGTGTGTGTGTGTGTGTGTGCGTGTGTGTGTGTGATCAGATGTGCACAGTTTAGTGCATTTATTACATTGTAAAGTTAAGTTATATAGGCAATGTTGTTTGTGTGAGTTACACCTTCCAGGTGTGTGTGTGTGTGCGTTTTCCGGTGTGTGCAGGCAGGGAGTACGAGACGCTAGGAGTTGTGTTCGAGTGTGGGGAAAAGTGTTATACTATTGATTGGTTCTGTATTGATTGGTTCTGTAAATAAAGAGAACGTTTTCGACATTGAAGGCTAGAGTGATCTGTGATCTTGAATAACGGTGAACGCTACAATATGAACAGGCTCGTGCTTGGCCCACTGGTATTGTTTGTTTATTTATTTTGAAAATTATAAAAATTAAAAAAACTAGCAACGCCGTGCTGTCATATAGCAACTGCTAAGCTACTGCAGCAAAAAAATCCTGGCACCGCCCATGCTGGTCTGTTGTTGCATTTTTCTTTTTCATTTCAGTTTTGATCACAGACCAAACAGGGCTTTGATAAACTTGTATTGGTTTTATTACAGGAGTTTTTGAACAGGTGCGCGTTACCAAAACCCTAACCCTTTGCATATGATTAAATGTTTTTACTTATAAACCTTTAATAAACTATGAATGTTTTATATCCATGTAACGGGAAGACACTCAGCTAACTGCCAGCTAGCACCCTACTCTGTCCAGACGCATGTGGATTATATAAAATAAAATGAACTGCATTATTCAGTGGCAAGTGATGCATCAAACAAAGGTACGATCAAGTGTTTCCCCATTGTACTGAGATATTTTCACTTTGAGGAGGGCGTGCAACATCCACTGTTGGATTTTTACAGTGATAGCAACGAAAAGTCAGAAGCTATAACAAATCAGCTGCTATCTAAACTGGAGATGTCTGGACTAGATGTGAAAAAAATGTCAGCATATGCAGCAGACAACGCCAGCGCTAACTATGGAAAACACAACAGTGTTTATCAGAAACTGAAACTGGCTCAAAAAGACGTGCTCGCTGCAAACTGTTTAGCCCATATTATGCGCAATGCAACAAGATATGCTGCAAGCAACTTGGATATTGACATTGAAAATGTTGTGCTTAAGGTGTATAGCCATTTTAGCATCTCAGCTAGCAGAACGGCGCAGTTGAAGGAATTCTGCAAGTTTGTGGAAGTGGAGGAATGCAATCTGCTGCGGAACGTTGTCACGAGATGGTTGTCTCTGCTGCCATCTATTGACAGAATCCTGAAGTGTTGGAGACCCCTGACCAGCTACTTTCAGAGTCTAGGTGAGGAGGAATGCTCCAAGATGTTGGATGATGGAAATGCTTTGGAGAGGATGGCAACGAAGTATCTGAGATGTATTTTCTCTTCCTCAGTCACATTCTGAAAGTGTTTTCAGACTGCATTGAAGCACTTGAGGCCAAATCATTCAGCATAACATCTGTGTTTAAGGTAATGACTGAAGTGAAAGGGAAACTAGAGAGAAGGTTAAAGGACAAATTTTTTGGCTTTGCTGTGAACAACAAACTCAAACAGCTAACCCCTGATCTGGCTAAGAAATGTGAGGCTGATTTTCTTGTTTTCTATGAAAGAGCCAAGAAATATGTGAGTGAAAGGTATGAGTTCTCTGAGAACAGCTTTCATAGTAAAATGTCAAAGCTTGGCCTCACAACTGCTGTGTCCTATGGAGAATACAGTGATGCAGTCCAAGCATGCAGCCTGAAAGACATTGACATGGATGGACTCTATGAGGAATATGGCATGGTGGAAGCTATTCTCAGCTTTTCAGAAATGGAAGGATGCCACAGTGAGGAGCGGTATCTCAAACTGTTTTCCAAAGCAGAAGTCCCACTTGTGAATCTGAGGAAGGTCAGCGCCTACATCTTCTCCATCCCATGTAGCAATGCCCATACAGAACGTGTGTTCTCAATGATGACCTCAGCATGGAGAAATGAGAGAAATCGTCTGGATGTGGACAGTGTCAAGGCAGAGCTGCACATTTGTGTCAACTTCACATTTGAGTGCACAGACATGTACCAGAGACTCATTAAAAACAAAAGACTCTTGGAAGCAGCCAGGAAAGTGCAAAAGTATCGAAAATAGACATTCAACTTGTGTTTAGTACACTAGTCTCATTGTGTTTTGAGTGTGAAAGATTCTGTGAAGCCAGGATAAAAACTAAAAGATAATCCCAAAGTGTCCTCCTTTTTGGTGTTATGGAAATGACCACCCTAGCTGTGTCCCTTTTGAAATGATTTCTGTAATCAGCAGTGATGAGACCCACCCACCTGTGGCACCTGGTTCCACTATTTAAGAGGGCTGCAGAACAGGCTCTCGCTCTCTCTCAGCTGCCCTGCTCGGTGCACCAGGACAATGCTCCTGTGTTTGTTTTATTGTTGGTTGTAACCACTGTCTTGGGTAAATTAAATACTTGTTTTGGGCAACTCCTGTGTGGAACTGTTGTCCTTATGTTGCAAGCAGAGCCAGCTTGTGACACCCAAGAAAAGGGTTAATGTCCTACCTCTTGGCAGTGGTGCCATTGCTGGAACACCAATTGACATCGACAGGGAGCTACTGCGGAAAGAGTTGGAGTTTGATGGAATCAGTATTATTATAGTACTTATTGTGGGCCTCATTGTGTTGACCCATCTGAGTAAGATGGCTGAGGACCTGATGCTCTACAGCACAAAACAGTTCTCCTTCATCTCGCTCTCTGACGCCTACAGCACAGGCAGCAGTCTGATGCCCCAGAAGAAGAATGCAGACAGTTTGGAGCTGATCAGGAGTAAAGCAGGTCGTGTCTTTGGCAGCTGTGCAGGGTTCATGATGACTCTGAAGGGCCTGCCCAGCACCTACAATAAAGACCTGCAGGAGGAGGATAAGGAGGCCATGTTTGACTGCTATGACACTGTCCATGCATGTAGATTTACCTACACTTTAGTGCCGGGGACATGGGGAGGAATTTGGGTTTAAGCACCTTGCCCAAGAACACTTTGATATGTGGACTGCAGGGGTGTGGGATCCAATTGCTGACCTTTTGATTCGTAGATGCTTATTTACCCCCTGCACAACAACAGAGAAAAAGAAAAGGGGCCAAATAAGTGAGTTTGAGAGATAATCTGGTCCCCTAATTAGTGAATTGGTTGGGGGCAGGGGCGGTTCTAGGGGGGGGACAGGGCCCCCCTAATACTGACCTCTGACCCCCCTGTGGCCCCCCTAAAAATGAAAAGTGAAAAAAGTGAAAAAAATGTATGATTTATTACACGATTTATTGAATGACGGAATAGGCGGAACTAACGTTATTCGTCATTATAGTCGGACCCGTTAAAGTGGTGCGCTCAGGACCCATTAGAGCGGTGCACTCACTTGCACTGTCCGGCTGAAGCGCGCAAAAAACAAACACTTTTCATCTCGGATCATCAGATGCTGTTGCATCCAAGAAAGACTGATTGAAACCTACGTTTCGAGAGACTACCACGATAATTGAAGGTGAGTTAAACTATTGTATCCGTGTAATTTTAGATGTAAAGTAGAGATGTAACTGTTCATTGCCTTTATTTTTATATAAATATGATATGGTGTTAGTGCAAAAATTGTACTATAACTTAAGCTGAAGCTAACAGTAATAACTATAAGATATATCTGAAATAAATAAGTATACTGAAACAAATACCAATAACTGTATTGCATTGTTTTCTTATTCGCAATTACTTCATACTGTCTAGTTCTCTTTTTCGTCCTGCATTTATTGTGCCCCCCTCAGAAAATAACTGGCCCCCCAGTGGCCCCCCCAGTCAAATTGGTCTAGAACCGCCACTGGTTGGGGGGGAGCATTCACCAACTCTACACATTGTACTGTACCTGATGCAGCTCCTTATTTTCATCTAAAGTAACGGACAGAGAATCAGCATTTTTGAAACAGGGCTGAAACAGAGGGGGTTATGTGATGCTACAATGCATGGTCTGTTTGGTATTTCGAGCCAAACACTTCAGAGACATGTTTTCTATATATCTGAGAACTATAATATATTGATGAAAAACAGTATAATTGGGGACCTTTAAAGTGGAGCCTTCAAAGAAGTACATTTCCACCTCTGAGCTTGTAAATTGATGAAGGAAGCAGAGCAGCTGAGAGCGCGTGGGAGAAGGAATCCGTCCGACAGTGTACACAGTTGAAATTCAAGGAACAAACTTGCGTGCGTTATCTGTCTGTATCCGGGATGGTGGAAAGGAGCCAGGTGACTGGATGTGGGAGATCAAAGTTCTTGTCAGGCGTGCGCGGAATGGGAGCCGAAGCTGGTAGTTACGGAGACTCAGGATTTGCGTCCATCAACGTAAGCCTCGGATTCCTTTGTTCTTCATAGACCTCTGTAAACACAGCCACTTTGCTCCTCCAGCATGTAGCTTTCCCGTTTGATTCATATCCACAACATATTGTTTCATCTGGGATGTCTTTTCCCCGCCTGAACTAAAAGGGCTTAGCTTGTCCTGAATAATCAAATTCTTATCTTTAAAGAGAAAACGTCTTAAAGGAAATGGTGCAAAGGACGAGCAAGGAAGCTTAGATTTATTTCCCTTGCCTCTACAATATTTGGCTTAGCATGCGTACCTGTTTTATTCCCTTCCAGTGTTGTTTATTATAAATGTCCATTTTTCTATCTCTCTGATTTAGATGGGAACAGAGTTAGAAAGGCAGTGCCAGCATCACAGCAAGTTTACTTTCTCTTTTTCTCCAACTCCAGGCCTCATTATTTTTTCTCTTTTCTCTCAGTACACAGCAGCCATTCTGTTCCAACCTGCTGTCCGCATGACAGCACATGGGAGAGAAGATGGAAAAGCTCTTCGCCCAGAGTTCTGTATTTGAAAGCCTTTTTTTTTTAAGTGTGAGCGGCAACCCAAAATCTCTTTCTGTAAGGATAGAAAACCAGGCAGAAGGATAAGAAGAAAAGTCTGAAAACGCGAATATAAAACACCTTTCCTCGAGGCGACTCTACTTTCTTTCAAGGTGCATAGAAAAAAGGAGGCCAACACATTAATTCTACTCTGCCAGGCGCGGGGAATCCAAGCCTACTGTGTGGGATGGAGAAAAGAAGGAGAGAAAAAAAGAGAGAACACAGCCTGCCTGACTAAATGATGGTGTTAGGATTATTGGGGACCACCAGTTCAGTGAAGCAGAAAATGGGAATATGCTTGCGAGGGCACACCGGTTTACTTGAGCAGGAACCGCAGGCTCCCTTGGAGACAGACGGGGCAACCTCAGCAAAACATTCAGCAGAGTACAAACTGTGCCGCGCTGCACCGAAGGCTCTAATTGTAACTAATTGGAATCCACCGCCAGCCTAACTACATTTCAGCACCTTATTCAACCCCCGGATTCAAAACAATTTGAAAGGGTGAAAATGAATCAGTCATTATGGGGCAGTAATGCATTTTTAGCTCTTGCATTGGATTCATTCTAGCATCACAGGCCTGCTTCTTTATTCCTACCCAGCACAAATGATCTTTTCTTAGATTTATTAGTTGGAAGATATTAGCCTTCGTTAAACAGCCAACCAACGAGGACACTTTCATTAATCTATTTATTCAATTATTCTTTGACTTTCTACCAAAGTCTTATTTATTCGAGAAAAACGTTTTGTCTTTTTGGTAACAAATTACAAGGTCTATGATTGTTTTTAAGGGGGATAAAAAACAAAATAATAAAGAGAATTGCCGATAATCTTTAGGGATTGAGTAAAAATGGTCGAAGTGTGGTAGGTAGTAAACTCTTAAAGAGCATCTTGCAGGTTTTTATTTATTCTACCTTTATGCTTAAACTTGCTTGAAAATTACAATTAAAAAAGTGAATGCAGGATTTGATATGTTTTACGAGACATAAGGGCAGGAATTCAGAGGGAAAGGAGCAATTTTGAGCTCTGCTCTTAAAAACGGCTTTTCTTTAAGGTCATACGTCAAACGCGTCATATTACATCACACAGGGGACACATCTCTGCTCTCTGAGTGGAGTTGCGTTGAGTTGAGCGGTTGTGTTTTAAGGAGCTGGTATTTTTCGGTAGTTTTACATTGTATTTCACCATTTGTAATCATGGTGCAGTATTGTGTTTGTGCAGGTTGCACAAATACCAGCCTGTCAGGACATCGAGTCCACAGTAAAAAGGACCGGAGCTAGCGTTCGTTCCTGGGTGCGTTGTGCATCCACCTCCCTGCAGCACATACTCTCCACAGCTTTATCAGGAAACCATATTACTTCTCTCTCCGCCCCCCCCCTTCGCTGCTCTCTCTCTCTCTCCCCTCCGGTACACGGCACCGTAAGACATTGCATTAGGTAACGCTGTGGTGGCTGTACTGCTCCAGCCGTCTCCTTTGTGTTTGTTTGTTTTCCCCTGTCTGTGTTGTTTGTGTGTGCGTGGTGGCTGTCACTCCCGGCTCCCGGCTCAACCTCCACTCACCTGCTGCAGTCAGCTGTGCACCCTCCCCGACTACACACCTGCTTTCCATCAAGCCATTTACAACGACATAACAACGGAGGCTCCACAACCTTTCTCCGCCAGATCGTCAAGTATCAGCCGTATCTCGCGTCTCTCCTCCGGTACACAGCACCGTAGTGTGGAGTTGCATTAGGTAACGCGAGATACGGCTGATACTTGCGCATTAGTTTCTGTTATGGATCAGTATCAACAGTCCTGCCAGTAACGTTACTATATTATCAATGCTACGTTAGTTATAGCCTGATATATGATAGCTAACTTTACAATGTTGTGATGTGACGTTAGCTAACATTCTGTAGCTAACGCCGGTCACTCACCAAGATAGCTGCCCAGTTCTCCACTGGTTCTCCTCACACCACAGCTCCATTTCTCTCCGATGGCCGTTATTTCTTCTAATCCTTGGCTGCTCCTGGTCTCTTGGACGCCTAGCAGGCTCATAATTATAAGGTTGTGGTCCGTCATATGCATTCGAATATTCATGTTCAACTTCTTCTGTGTCGAAACTAGCATTGGGATCCATGTTTATTAATACGTTAGACCGGCCGCTCTCCCCCTTGTGTCCCCCGTGTTACGTCATACGCGGGAGGTCACGTGCCGTGGCTTTTTTATGCGGAAGTGAACATTTCTTACAAAAACGACGCCAGATGTCACTGTAGTGTATATTTCTGTATATGTTTTTGAAATTCTAGTGTATTCATCATTTTCCTACACATTTATTCACAGGTGTCTTTAACCTGGAAGTTGCTCTTTAATATTAGACCCCTACAATGTTTTATTGGTACAATTATTGTGCCATAGATAACTAAAGGTGCCCAAGGAATTTAAGATGGTGTACACCAATAAACAAACACTATGTTATTGGAACTGAGGTTACCTACTGTAACCCACCTTCTATGAGTAAATGGCGCAGCCCTCTAAGGCTATTGCTATTGGGTAATCCCCCTGCGCACCCGCGCAGCACTGAAACACTTGTAGTCCACGCCCACCCGCAAGGTGGGCCACGCCCTCGGGCCTCCTTCCGGTATAAATAGGAAGGAGGCCCGGCAATCTGCTCCCATACAAAATAACTTTTCTTCAGCTATTCTTAGAGCCAGTGGGGCCCAGCGCTTAGAAGGCTGCGCCATTTACTTATAGAAGCTGGGGTTACAGTAGGTAACCTCAGTTCTATTTCGTATATGGCTTCGCCCTCTAAGGCTATCACTATTGAGTTAAGGGCGAAGCATGATGTAGTCTGCGCCCCACTGGGTCCGCCCGGCACTAGAAGCACAGACACACCTGCTCAATAACACCCCATGCCTGTTGTGCCATGCGTAATGGCGCATCACCGTCCCTGGAACATAGCAAAACATGCCTACCTTCCCTGACGGGATGAAGGCTGGGAACAATATATACCCAGCTGCTGTGAGAAAGTGGAGACGAAGGTCCCACCTTGCCCAGCGATCATAGAAGGTGAACAGCAGCTCTCTGTGTGTCAGACAGGAGAGCGCCCAGCTGGATCCCTGACGTCACTCACTCTGACAAGACACTCAGTACCAAAAATGTGTCAGAGGAAAAAAAAAGGAAACATCCCTCTCATAAGAGGGAAAAAGGGCCACTCTCCGCGTGCCGAGAGGCAGGAGAGAAGCGCACAGCTGGATCCCTGACGTCACTCACTCTGACGAGACACTCCGTACAGGGTGTGTCAGAGAGGAATGGGAGACATCCCTTAAATACAATTGAATAAATGAACAGGGGGAAGACCAAGATGCAGCAGTGCAAATGTCTTCCACTGACATTCCTCCGTGCAAAGCCGTGGAGGAGGACATTCCTCTGGTGGAGTGCGCATTGATGTTCTCCGGGGGATCCACCCCATGAGGAGACATGCCTGTGACACAGCCTCAAACAGCCAGTGTGACAGCCGTTGTGCAGACAGAGGCTGCCCGATCGAGCGCTCTCTATAGTGCACAAACAGGTGCTGAGAATGGCGCAAGGCAGCCGTGCGCGCCACTAGCAGGACAGCGCGCGCACAGGACAGAGGAGATGAGACGCGGCTTCTTCCTCCGACCTGTGAGGAGGGGGAAAGAAGCCATCCAAGGTGATCACTCATGACTCTAACGTCCTAACCTTTGGCATAAAAGCCGGGTTAGGGCGTAAAACAGCTGAACTGCCATCTCCTTGGATCCGGAGGCCTGACGGAGCCACAGAGAGAGCAGACAAATCACTCACCCTTTTCGCTGATAGAGCCAGAGCCAGAGCCAAAAGTAATACTACTTTGGCTGACAATCGTTTAAAGGGAACCTGGTCTAAAGGTTCAAATGGAGCTTTGCTTTAGTGCGCATAACACCAAAGCCAAATCCCACTGAGGCGCCAGTGCGCGTGACACGGGTCTGAGTCTCCGTACTCCTCGCATAACACGGCTGCTGCGCTCTGCGAGGCCCTCTGTTCAATTCGCCGGGAATATACATTGCTCTGATGAGAGCAACGTGTGTGCGCGCCCAGAACAGCAGCCGCCTGGCTGTGTTCAGAAGCTGCGCAGATCGTACTCCTCCCTGGCGATTGAGGTAGGCTGCTTCCATAGCCGTGGCCTGTTGTCTGTGCGAATCAACACATTGATTGTACAGCAACGGGGCGACTCACCCGTTTTTTTCCGAGATTTAGAAAAATAGCGGAGTAAAAACCGCGCTAGACTGTTCCTGGGATGACAGGAGTGTTTCTTGTATCCCATGGAACTGCTAGGGGGGGAGAGGCTTCTCTGTGATGTGCTGTGCTGGTCGTCATGGTGACGAGCCCCGCCATTGCCCTCGCCGCCGCTGCCCGAGGCAAAAGGGCAGCGAGGAAGCCTACACACGCTGCGTTTCACTCCGACTGTCATCATGAGGTGTGTACACGCTCAGGGGATGAGTGGAGGTGCTTGCAGTGCTGTCCACATGAGGCGTTATACCGGCGCTCATGGGTTATTATGACCGTGTGTAGGAGGCTCGGACGGAGGAATGCCGCGAGCTCTGCAGGTTAATAACCGATACAGATGGAGCGATTCATTTCAGACAGTTTGAAACGCGAGGGCCGTGATTGGTACGTGATCTGCCCTCGCTCAAGGGAAAACCTCCAGCTTGACTTGAGACCGCCCCCGTGATAGATAAATGTATTTATAATGAAGCCAGCTGCAATGGATCATTGATCCACCAGGAGGTGCAGTGGGGTTCCACACTGGAGCTCATGTGAAATAAAGTCAGATACAGTACGCTGGATGTACAGCGGAACTTTGTTAAGATCCATATGTCACGGATATCATACTCTGTGCTAAATAAGAGACATGTAATCATTTACAAAACATCACCATGTTGTTATTTAACAAAATAATTTTGTTATTCGAAAAAAACGAACGGGAGGAAATGCAGCCCGGCTCTCGATTTTTAATCCTAATTTAATCATCATCTTCACCACGATCATTTATGTTTATGTTCGCCGAATTGACATGAAATCACTGACACATATGAATATACTGTATTCAACTTCATTAAAACGTTATTAACGTGCCTAAACTCAGTAATTCACCAAAAATATGTATATTTTAATGGAGTTTCGTCGGTCGATCAGGATCCCAAAGTGTAGCGGAGGGATCCTCATCTGGATGAAGGGTGTTATTTTCCCCATAAAGAACAAGTCGCTGCAAATTATCCCGCTTATTACACGGCCACATTCTCAACAAAGTAACGACATGACTCCCAATATTAATTGAAATGCTTTTATGGATTTAGAAAATGTTTTTATTGATTTAAAAAATAGTTGTATGTATTGATTTAAATTCACATGCATCCGCTAAGAAAAATAGTCCGTTGTTACAGTTTTTTAAACAGTCTGAATGAAACGGCAGCTCTCAGCTTTGTATTTACACAACTAATGGCCCATCAACCACAGCTCTCTCCCCCCTTCCCCCCCCTGATCTTTCATCTCCAGCAGCTAAATTAACAGTAGGTTACTCTGAGTGACCATAGACTGTATGTGACAAGCTTACAGTTAGTGACGTAACAACACCATAAAAGCTGGTGGGTTGAAAGCAATACGGGAGGTAAAAATAACTACAATAATTGTGACTTATTTAGTGTGGCTTTTATGTTTTTAGGTATAACATTTTATGTAATTCAGGCTTATAGTTCACCCTTCTCTAAAAGCCTTCAACAATGACAATATTCATTGTAATTTAATAAATCCTTCCAACACACATTGTAAAAAATAGCCTACTGTAAGTTAAGAAATCATTTCAATATGTACATCTTCTGATGTAACAACAATAACATTATAAATAGTAACATAGCTGAACATGGTATTGCACATTTAGCTTTGAGTGTTACTGACCTGAGATGTTTTTATTACATGAATTAAGGTGACTGAGGCTTTTTAACATACAGGGATGCAAACTCATCAGGTATGAAAAAGGTGACAAGGATCCGAGCCCCCGGCTCCCCCACCCCACGGAATGACAGAGGATTTCAGCAGTCAGAACAACTAAAGCAGCAGTGATAATAACAGAAACGCCAAAGAGTCACATAATAGAAATATATAAAAGCATTTATTTCAAATTGTGGAGCAGTCAGTTTATAATTTTGGCAGCACTGTTGAGCATTTTGAAAATGTATTTTCAGGCCTCTGTGCAAGGCTTAAGTCTTTTTATCTTTATAGCCACATGGTGTAAAGTAACTAAGTTCATAAACTCAACAAGTACTATACTTGGGCACAATTTTGAGATACTTGTACTTTATTTAAGTATTTCAATGTTTTGCTACTTTGTTCTTCTACTCCACTACAGTTCAGAGGTACATGGAGTACTTTGACTCCACTACATGTATTTAATACCTTTAGTTACTTCACAGATCTGGATTAATTAAGTGAAATATAATCAAGTGTTAAATCAGACTTTAGTTCCACCTGGAGTAAATCCACAAGCTACCCTGCAGTATACAAAGTCATTCAAACTAGCTGCACCTTTAGCAGCTTTGAGAACACTTTCATGATCAATCATTATAAAACATATCATATCTATTATTCTGAAATGGACCAATCTGCACAATGACTACTTTTACTGTCGCTACTTTCACTATATTTTGATGATAATACTTTTCTACTTTTACTTGAGGAACATTTTGAATGCAGGACTTTTACTGTAACAGAGTATTCCTACACTCTGGGACTATTACTTTTACTCAAGTACAAGATCTGAGTACTTCTACTTTTACTCAAGTAGCCTACAATATATATACACTTATACCACCTCTGTTTATAGCCTATGAAAAAAACTATTAGAAATAGAAGGCTAAAGCTAACGTTAGCAGATAGTGACAATGTATGCTAGCTAGCTAGCTCAACGATTCCTTAAATAATATTGCCACAGAAAAACTTTTCAGTTCACATCACGCTCTGCCGTTCCGACAGGGAGCTCTGCTCTGAACACCTGAACGGCCCGTTCTAACAGCTGTTCACCAGCAGTCCAGTCCGTGCCACAGTGACTCCGAACGCACAGTTAATATTAACGAACGCACCCGTAGGTAATGTAGCTGCTGAAGCTAGACCATCATCTCGGAGCAGCAGAGCCTTATTATACATCCATGAGCAGAGCCGAAAGGCAGGAAGACTCGTGCACACAGCTCGTACTTCATTATAATATATAAAAAAAGAACACTATGCGTGTCATGATGGCACATAACAGCTCACGGCCGCAGATTACTCCGGGTCCCAGCCCCCCCCATACCCCAAAAATATTTGTATTGCGGATCTACATGAATCACACAAACGACTTATTTTGGATTCAAAACGGCGAATTTCGCCGAAAGGTGACAAGTTTGCATCACTGAACATAGACAGAGCACAACTGAAACATAACATCTGAAACGATGTAACAACATAATACACTTGTGGGGATGCTTGGGATGTGAGGAGTGAGGGACACGGCTTAGAACGGGCGTGTCGCCTGGCAGGACAGGAGAGTGTGTGCACCATTCTGCCTTGATCTATGAATTCATGTCCGTGACACTCACTGCTGCCCACAGCCGTTTTATAGAAGGAAATTCCTTCACTTCATGAAAGTGTTTTAACCACACACACCTCTACTACACACACATGACGGGTGTTATTTTCCCCATAAGGAACAAGTCGCTGCAAATTATCCCGCTTATTACACGGCCAAATTCTCAACAAAGTAACGACATGACTCCCAATATTAATTGAAATGCTTTTATGGATTTAGAATTTTTTTTTATTGATTTAAAAAATAGTTGTATGTATTGATTTAAAAAATAGTTGTATGTATTGATTTAAATTGACATGCATCCGCTAAGAAAAATAGTCCGTTGTTACAGTTTTTTAAACAGTCTGAATGAAACGGCAGCTCTCAGCTGTGTATTTACACAACTAATGGCCCATCAACCACAGCTCTCTCCCCCCCTCCCCCCTTGATCTTTCTTCTCCAGCAGCTAAATTAACAGTAGGTTACTCTGAGTGACAAGCTTACAGTTAGACACAACATTGTCATTGCAAGTGACCCTCAGTTAGTTGACTTTTATGTTCAACTGCTAAATTCGTTACTGATAAAAAAGGGCTTCTACTGTACCTAATTACCTTAACACTAGAACCGCCAGAGGTTTTTGTATAGGCCTACCTAAACCCGTCAAATCCCGCTATTAGAATGCAATTTTTAACAACATAGGGTGCTACATAACACACTTTCAGGAAAAGTCAGGGACTGGGAGACTTTAATATTTTATTGAAAAAAAGTTACATTGCACACACACAACACACATCACACAAATTGACCCGATTGGCAGTTCTAGTGTTAAATAAACTCACTAATTAATAAAACCAGTTCAATACGCATTATTCTTATTCTTATCATTCTTTATGAGCGCAGAAATAGTCTTAAAATCAGATCTGTTTTTTAAATGAAATCTGACGGCAGGCAGTTAGCTCTGATCTCCTATGACAAATGCGCCGCACCTAATCGCTGGCCATTCAGCCACAGACACTGTTCGAAATGGGGGGGAGCTAGGAGGAGCTTGGCTCCCCCGAAGAGGGAGGGAGCTCCCCTGACGGCTGACTTTGAGATAAATAGGGGGAGCCCAAAACAGTCGTGCATATTTGTGTCACACAGATTAGAAATGTTGAGTTTCTGTAAATAACAGTTCTTGAAATAAATAATAGTTATTGTTCATTACAGTTTCTGAATATTTGTTTTATATTTGTGAATATGTCTGGGTGTTGCCATCTGTATGTGGCGGCGCTGCATTCTTACTTACGTTGCTATGATTATGGCGGTGATGCCGGCGCGGTATTTGAAATGTTCATATCGATATTTTTTTAACTCTGGCTGTGTATTAAAAAAATATGGTAAAACGAAAACAGCCAAGCGTCACAGCTTTTGGATTCACAAGCAAAGAAGCGAAGGAGTCTAAAAATGACAACGTGAATGGAAAACAACTTTTAGTTGGCCGGCTGTAAGCGGCGTTAGGGTCGAGTTTGACAGCTCCACACCGAGGGAGAGGCCTGCCGATGCGGAGCCTGAAGAGGCTTCAACAACGGCCACATCCGCCGGCATAGTGACACCATCTGTATTAGTAGAAGAGTGTTTTTATAGCAATTGATCGCATCCGCGCTGCTGCGCCAGTCAACAGAGCGTGCGTGTGACATATTTAGTAGCAGGATGTGCTCTGAAAAATAGGGCTCCCCGAAAGCAAATGGGTAATTCGAAAACTGACAGAGCTCCCTCTATACAAATCAAACTGTAGAAGGTGTGAAAGCACCTATTGTTTTAAATAATGGTCGGAATGTGACCTGTGAGCCTTCTGAATTACCGTGGGACAGCACATTCTAAACTAAAATGTTCAATCAATAAAGTAACATCTTATCTTATCTTAATAATATCTTCATATTAATAATAATAATAAATCATACAGTATGTGTCCGAAAGGGAGCAGGAGGAAGCAAACACAAAAATATACTGCATATTAAAGCAAACGATTGTAAAGGTTAAAGTATGAGCATAACAAATAAAGAAGTGTAATGTAAACATTTACATTATAATTATGATTATTTAATATATAAAGACTATATATTATTGAATTACAAGATTAGATATACTTTAGTTGATCTAAAATATTGATGTGTTAAAATGCTCTTCAAAACACAACTGAAAGTCCATGAAACTTGTCTTTCTGTATTTGTGAATGAAGCGCCATCTCCTGGTTAAAACCTGAAATTGAAAATCTGGCAACGCCCTCTTGGAAAATAGTGGGAGGGCTTAACATTCCTCTATACTGGTCTTTGGCTGGTGGTAGGCAGGAAGCTGTAAGCTGGAGTCCGAAATTCAGTGCTCCATCTGTAGGTTAAAACCAGCAGGCTTCTGCAGCGAGCCCTGCTGTCTACTTAATCAACGGATTAGTGGCAGCCGGCTTAATTACCGGCTCTGCTTCCTCAGAGGCTCTCGCGGAGCAGACCTGGAGCGGGGGAGCCTCACTCCCTTTTGACTCGCCGCCGGGAGACCCTGTCTCTGGGGTGGCAGGGGAGCGGAGACGTGGGACGGAGCCCCTGCAGCCGCCGAAGGGCAAGTCTGACGCCGAGGCGGTTGCTGTGGGCGTCTCTCCACTTGCGGCCTCCTGTGGCCGGCGTGGACGCCGCGGCTGCTGCGGGCGTTGGTGCCGCTGTGGGCGCTCAGCAGGCTGGATCCAGCAGACATGCTGGCGAATGCCGTCCGCCTGTTCCGCGCCCGTCTTCATGGACTCCACCATGGCGTGGAACTGGGGTCCTAACAGCCCGTACGGGCTGATTGGGGCGTCCAGTAGCACTTTTCTGGCCGTCTCCGTAACAGACGCCTGTTGCAGCTGGATCTGTGTCACCCACGCGGAAATCCTCGCCTGGGAGACAGCGACGGACGCGCACAGAGTGAGCGCCGTGCTGGCCGCCTTGCCGATTTCCTCTGCCTCGGTGGTGGACTGCTCTACCAGTGTCACTACCGAGTTGGAGAGCAGCGCGGTGATATTCGCCGCCGCCAGAAAGGCACACTGGTGCACCCGGTCGGACTGGCGGGCGACATACTCTCTGGGGGAGCTCAACGTAGGGCGCCGTCCTGTGGCGACGGAGAAGGGGACCGCATGCTCGGCCGCCAAACCAGCCCCCTGCTCCGACTCTGTCTCTCTGTGGGAGAGGAGGGAGGGGAGAACCGCACGGTGAACCATGGAGGGAGACGGGGTAGGAGTCGTCCGACTCCTGCCCGGCACTCGGCTCCAGGGACATGCTGCCGTCAACGTGCTGGACGGGCCAATCGTCCTCGTCGGCCGCAGCAGCTAGAGCGTCCGCTCTTCGCTTCCTGTCGGCTGATGGGAGACGAGCACAATGTGAGCAAGCGACCTGCTGGCTGAGAGCCGCGTCCGCGTGCTCTGGCCCCAGGCAGGATTCGCATATTGCGTGCTGGTCATTGCTCATGATACATCCTGAGCCACATGAGGGACAATTTCGGACGAAGTTGTTGCTCATGATGTTTAATGGTTCTGTGCTTCAGTAACTGCCGAGGTTTGCTGAAGAAAAGAGGGAGCAGATTGCCAGGCCTCCTTCCTATTTATACCGGAAGGAGGCCCGAGGGCGGGGCCCACCTTGCGGGTGGGCGTGGACTACAAGTGTTTCAGTGCTGCGCGGGTGCGCAGGGGGATTACCCAATAGCGATAGCCTTAGAGGGCGAAGCCATATACGAAATAGAATAATATATTTTACAGCCAGAATAGAAGTGGGAAAAGCAACTTTATTCATCCTGTTCACATATTTTGTTGTGTTTTCAACCAAGAGATGTTACTGTCTATTTTCATGACACATTTGTTTTAAATTGTTGCTTCATTACTCTGTTAAAAAAACCATCCTCCTCAAATAGATAATAATTCTTTCAGCAAGAAAAAATAAAGGTCTCCTGAACTGTGAATTGTTTAGAACTCATTTTCATACTCTATTTGTTCCCTTATACTGTCAATCTGAAATTATGAAAAACAAAATGGGCCTTTTTAGTTTGATTTAAGACTAAATAATAAAGAAATCCATAGATTAAAAAAAAAAACTGTAAATGGATGACAATGAAAAAACATTTGATACATTGTCACCGATCACTGAACATTGAAAATAGTGCAAGCACATTCTGTATTAATTACTTTTTCGCATATACAAAAATCACTTTAGAATGTGCAGCAGGAGTTTGGAGTGTGGTGGCTGCTGGCACCAAACAGCACCCAAAGTGATTTGTGTTGCATTGTGGATGAAGGTGATCCTCAGCTGCCTCAGTCGCCCATAGAGACGATAAGAGGTGTAGTCTGGGATACAGATGTGTGAGCCCTCATCTTCCTCTCTGCTGATGCCTTCAGGCTCCCCTGGCTGGTCCCAGCAGCAGAACAGGAGCCACATTTTTTATTTTTGTCTCTTCCTGTCTGCTTTCGAGTCCCTTCTGACTCAAACCCCTGAGCGCTGTGGTCCCAACTACTTCAAAGAGCAGTGTGCAGCTACTGATTCTGGTAAAAAAAAAAGAAAAACTGGGCCTGCTCAAGATGATAGCTAATGGTCATTTTCCTCTGCATAACCCCATTGGGCCAAGGCGGAAGTTAGTTTGGACTAAAGATGGTTGTACAAAAATGTTTACATGTATATGCCTTAAATATTCTGAACAACAGGAGATGGTTTCATTACATATAAATCAGCTTTTCAGCTAGAAGTTGCCAAGTTTAACGAAATTGTGTCAGGACCTCGACAAAAACTGATGAACCCAAATGCACGACCCAGAGACAAAGTCTTGAATGTAACAAAATGTAATTTTGATTCCAAACATCAGGTAATCCCTCTTAACAAAGTAGATACTGGAATAAACAAAAAGCGCTCACAAGGAGGAAAAAACTAAGGATAACAAAAGGAGAATTTAAGAAAAACTTAAGCCTACAAAATTATCAAAATAACAAAACCTGACATGAGTGAAAGCGATCCTTTCTGAGCTGAGGCTTGGCACGACCATTCGGGGAAACAAACAAGAAAAACTGACACAGGACTATTTAAACATGAGGTGAGTGGGAACAGGTGGAAACAATCAGGGGCGGGGCAGACACACAAGGGGAGGAAGAAACAGGGCCTGAAATGAAAGACAAGAGGTAAGTACAAAATAAAACAGGAAATGGAAAACAAGACATGCCAATAAACACAGAAGAGGTTTCTCAATACTCTAATTTCCTCTCCTCGGTCCTCCGGTAGTGACCTGGAAATGGATTTCAGCGCGCCATGTTGAAGGACATCTAATTTCTCTAAATGCATTTCGAGGACCGAGGATCGAGCATCGAGGAGGCTCTCTTGAGGAGCTATAACCGAGGAGACACTGATGGGTCCTCCGCAGACGCATTTCCGGGAACGGTGGAGGCGTTACGCACGGCCGGACTTATCTCAGCCAATGACAGCTCTGCATGCATCCCCTGGATATTATTTTAGAAACTGCTTTCATCGCGACGCAATGTTTACAGTGATAACAGCTGTGAGGTCCGTGCAGAAAGCAGAGCTGTGTGTAAAATATATATCACTCAGTATAACAGGCCTACATTACTCTCTGTATTTGCATGCTGTAGTCAACCCGGTATCACGGCAATACGTGAACATGTGACGAGTTACCATGCTGGGAGACGTGAAGATGTCACGATTTCGTCCCTTCAAACGTGACAGTTACACGGTATTGTTAACCCATGTTAACCAGTGGAGAAATAACCGGAAATGCCAAGCAAATGCTACCCCGACGGTCGGTTGTTATTGTCAATATTAATATAATAATGATTTATTTTGTAATAGTCACACTCGATTACGCCAATTTTCTTGTTGCCCCAGCTGGTCGACACCTCTTTTAGCAGAAACAAAGGCTACATTAATGTATTAAATCAATGTTAATCCATGCGTGTGGATGTGGAATTAACGGACGTGACGTTGTGCGATTGCGTTGCCAGGCAACAGCTTCGGTTCATGTTAATTTACAAACTCTTCTTCTACAACCGTAGTTATATTTAAAAACATGTTAGAAGGCCTCACGAAACACTTTAATGCAAATTAAAATACACAACGGCTGTAGCCTGATTATGCTTTAGGAGCTGTAGGTGTGTGTGGTACAGTGTGTAGGTGTGTGTGTGTTGTAGCCTACAGTGCGTAGATGCGGCGGACATACGGGTCTCAGTTGGTTTGGTGTCCTATGCTTACTTTTAATACTTGTAAATACAACTTTTGGCCCGTAATATATATGTGTATATGTCCGCATCTGTAGCCTGTTATTGTCTCATTATACCGCACTGTCAATTAATTAAAAGTAAATATATAAGTCATCATGAACACATCTGTCCACCAGGCTGCTGTGCTTCCTGTCATCATTGATGGATGTCTCTTTAAAATGACCGTTCAGAGGAGAGGAGTTCTCATTTCTCTAACCGCCTGCTGCTTCCCCTCCTCAGTCCTCCGCTCGTATCTCCTGTGGGCGGGACTAAGTATCGAGGATAGGAGTCGAGGAAAGGAGTCGAGGAGGGGAAATTTGAGTATTGAGAAACCTCTAGAGACTGACTAGAGATGAAGGACCTAAATAAACAGACATGACCAGACGTGAAAAAACCTGAAAATGACAGACATAAACATAACTAACACATTTGACAACACAACACATTGGCAAATTTGACATTGTGTAAAAAACCACAAACTTAACATGGTCTTCTCAGATATGATATATTTGATATTGACCAAACATAACAAAAAATCCTTTAATAGCGAAAGTGTCTTCATGATACATGATTGCTTTGATCTGCCCTTTATCTTGAAAAATACTCAAAATCACAAACCCAATTGAGTCATTAATGATCTCTCCACATCCCAAATGATTTTCCTTCAAAGCACAGATTGCCTTTATCTGTTTAATGAGTCAAAAACATATAAAAACATCTGTTTATAAAGAATGGCTAATGTACGGAAGCCCTGAAATGCAAGGAAGGAAAACAATCTGTGGATTCACATTTGATCTAAATATTCTTTCCCCTTTGTACATCACTTAACAGTTCAATAAAGAACTTGCCAGGATAATTTGTGAGGGTTTAAAAATGTCCATCCATGTTGACAGGTGGCGAAAAAATCCTTTGGCAGCTAAATGTTTTTGTTGTGGTGCTTATTTTGGTCAAAGTGCATTACTTCTCCTGGCCTTCTAAACACAAGGCATTGTGGGTTTTTTTGTGTTAGCAAGTAATGGTTCATTACTGTCATGTCTTCCATATACATGTAATTTAAATCATAGCAATATGTGAACAATGTGTTGACTCAGCCGGAAGAAAAAATGAATAATTATTGGGGTAGTAATGCATTAAAGCATCACAACAATAGAAAGAAGAGTACTCGCCCGCTTTCACAGATAAAAAAACATGCATTTATCAATATTATCCTTGCAAACCCTTTTTTCCATCTGCTCTTAAGTCACACACACAGGAAAGAAAACTATTTAGATCAGCCTTAGAATCGCCATATTCTTAGTTTTACTTCCGTGCCTCTCAGGGCTTGCGTAGCCATGCTTCAAATAAAGGTCTAAAATCCAGTGTCATACTAACCCTTAGCATTTGTTAGGTTGTGGTAACATGATCTCATATGATTCATGTGTGAGCCAATAACATCATCACACCAGCAGGAGGGCTATTTGATTATACTGAAAACCAGATTCAGACCCTCAGGCACTGAGGCACACATTCAATTGCTGGTCTCTGTGCTCTGACCCCAGATCAGCTTTAATAAGAGGCAATGTGTGAATTTTAAAGCACAGAGGCTCAGGTGAGCTGATCGTGGACCAGCGCCCGCGGCGGTGGCTCAGTAATGAGGCGCGGAGGGAGGCGAGTGATGAGGGTATGGCGAAGGGCCCTGCTGAGGTTACGGAAGCAGAGAAACGGCTGGTAATCAAGAAGTCCAGCCAGAGGCGGTGTCATGCTCGCTGGAGTGCTCAATCTCTGTGTGTTATCTTCTCATAACGCTGCTCCACTTCTCCACTCAGACACTCAGCACTCCGCAACACACAGGGGAGGATGTAAAGTCTGGAAAAAGGCATTGGCAGGAATATCCTAGACTTTACAACGATAATTAAGATAATTATTAATACAATCTGATATAAACTGACAAATGTGAATAATACAGAGAAAAAAAACAGCACCCCCATTAAGATTGAGTTGGGGAAAAATGTGTTGGCTATCAAAACTAAAAGATTCTGAAGCTGCTTCAATCAATATATATTTATTATATTTAATATAATGTCAAAACAGTAGAAAAATTGAAGGGTTATGTGAACCTATTTGCCTAAAGGGATGAGCCCACAGATAATAATAGTCCGACTCTGCAGGTTTGCATTTCGGTTTGGTCTTCAGTTTTCACATTTCACAAAAACAATCAAATAGAAAAGCTCTATTAAAACACTCTACTCTGCAAAGCAGTAACGTCTTAAAACTCTGCAATAGAATGGTCCACCATTGCCTACATTGTTATTTTAAAGTCATATCTTCAAACGCTTCATATCCCAATAATATGTATAGCGTTAAAAATGTATAGCAAAAAGGTAATCTGAGTCAATAAACAGTTATCATTAACATACATTTAAAATGTTGTGTGATAATCGCAAAAAAAATCTGACATTGACTTTCAATGTAAACTAACAATTATATTTTTTTGCGTTTTGACGTATACGTATATCGACACCACAGTTGTAAAACGGGATGGCACTAAGGACAAAAGCATTAAACTGCATTCACAAGATACATGATTTGCTCTTTGCTCACTGCACGCTAGGCACAGAGCCATGCGGTGATAAAAGCTAAGTTCTGTGTCTATGGTGGCCTACCCTGCTAGCTGCTTGCACCGTTTAGCACAAGCTGTCATTTGGTTGGCTGCGCAAAAGGGCAGCGGCAATCGTGGTCAAAGTTAAAATTATTTGAACTTTGAGTACAGTACTCGTTGACAATTTGGGGCGGTGTGCAAGTCGCCAAGGGTAGCGCTTCCTCCAAGTCGGGGGACACCACATCTCGTGTGAAGGCAGCTTCAGATTTGCGCTGTAAAAATGCTATTGCTACTATCAGTTTCTAAATAGAATCATGCAAACAATGATCTCCAGTGCTAGGTCCATTTGTAAAGGGTTTCAAACCAGACACACTAAGTTTGCAACTACTTACTGAACCAAAGAAAAAAGATTTCACAGCTAAAGATAAAGATATTAACAAATGGAGTGACCAAAGGAATATTGGACGCTCGGCAAGTGGACAGAAACAAGACTTTAAATAGTTCCTAATGTTGCCTTGTCAGCTGTTACAAATAACTAGCTCTGTGATAACGGTTTTGAGAATGTAGCTTTATAAGTCATCTTTGTTGTGTACTTGAAAAACTTGGTGCTCTTTCCTTGGTGGCCAAAACTATATATAAAAAGACAAAGGTTTTCTATTTCCATGGTTTGGTATAATGCAGTGTCCCCCAAAGTTTCCTGAGTTTTATAAGATGTGAAGGTAGTTTTTAAAGAGATGCCTGTAGTCAAGCATTACCAGCCTACACACAAAGCTAGTGTGAAGTTAAAAGTGCTTTTCATGCTGTGTATGCGTACTGCATGTGTAGACTACTTTAATGACAAGGTGTATTTTTATCTCAGAGTGTATGTGCCGTTTTTCTAAGTCAGTATGGCGAATGTGAAATGAAAAATCTCCACATAGGGAAAGACATGTCTTTGTACTCACGGAGAACTACAATGGTTTGTCCATCCTTTTAAACCACAATCAGTTGCAAATGAAAAAGCCTGGAAGCTAATCAATTCAAAATTTATTTCGGTGTTATTTTTGTTCAGTCACGTATTCTTGATCTTGACTTCAAACCAGCTAATTTCTCTGCAGGGAGCATACAAGAACTTATTCGGGCCAGGAAACCAGGCGGGATTAAGCAGTTTCAATGGTACGCACAAAGACTTTTAAAAAAACAAGATCAATCAATATCCACCCCTTAAAGTTAACTCACAAAATTGACTCTAAACGAAAATGTCATTCACCCTAAGACACTAAGTAACCATCTCTGTTGCTCATCAGTGCTTGAATGCCAATGACCCCAAATCGCTGACTTCAAACAAACTAGAAGATAAACCTGTTAAAGCTAAAGAGTGTCTTTGTGTGTCCTTAGAACGCCTCATGCTCCACATTGCTTTGACCTAATTTCCTTTTTTTAAATTGTCAATAGCTAAAATGTGCTGCAGCAACAAAATGAATAGAGTTTCTTTAATGACTTCTTGGTGAAAAAAAGAGTAAAAAATCTCCACTCGTTTTGAAGTGTTCCACTTACTGGAAATAATCTATGCAAATGAGGAGAGGGAAAAGTAAGAGGAGAGGGAAAAGTAAAAGCACAGTCAAACCGTGTTCATGAATAGTTCACTGGCAAGTCCACGTTATAGCATAAAAAATGCAGTGGTTGGGAGAGGTATCATGATTTTACACAATACTTCACAGAACACAGTGCTGTTTCTTAAAGCTTGAGGAAAGTGATTAACAGATGAAGGGAAGATAATTCACCCCAGGGGCGGACTGGCCATTGGGAATACCGGTAGTGGGCCGGTCGGACAATTCCCCCCCTCCCCCGTTGACAATTGACTAGCGGTACCGAGTTTCCCGGGCTGATTTTTAGTCCCAGTCCGCCCCTGATTCACCCTAACTTATTGTTCCCATTTGCATCATAGACAAGCTAACAAGTTCATTTTCCAGGAATATTAGTCCATCTGGAATACTAAGGGAGAACAAGATAAGACAACTCTAAGGTCTTAGCAACAATAACACGTAATGACTATGACCAGAGACCACAACTGGATTTAGGTATCCAGGGTGCCTGCAGGAATGAGTCCTTTAAACCCAAAATGACTAAGCAATGACCCCTCATCTTGATTAACCTTTTTTAACATTACATCTGTGGTTAGCACAAGCAGATTTCAACGTTTTGTTCTGCGACAGAAAATACTGTAATAATTGCCCTACTACTCGTGAATCAGTGGCGGCGCTAGGGGTGGCTACTTGGGCTCAAGCCCCGGATGTTTTCTGAAAAGCCCTGGATGTTTTTTTTGTTGTTTTTTTTTTAAACGTCTCGGGAGTAATGTGCAGTACCGGAGTCCACCAGAGAGGCAGCCGCTGCGGGACAGTAGCCTGCGTACTGCGTAGCCTTCCCTGCCCTGAAGAAGAAGTGATCCTTCCTAGTGCCCAGCGCCATATGGCTCTGCTAGTGCCTGACAAGTTTTAAGCTAATAGCCAATAAATTATGGATATTAGAAAGTTATTTTCATTGAAAAAGGCGCCACAAGCTGCAGCAGCAGCAGTATCAGCAGCTGACAACAATGTCATCACCAGCAGTGAAGAAATGGATGATGTTTCAGGTTTGTGAATCTAATGGTGATATCTGCTCTCTGGCTGACTGAGTAAGAAGTGAAAAGGAGTGATGTAACGTTAATGTTATAGCTAGTAAACATGGAGTAACCACACTAATTATACCCTTATATGTTAGTATGTATACAGAACATGACTAAAAATTATCCTAAGATGTAACGTTAACCCTTCATACCTCAGTCTACCTTTAAGACACTAAAATAACGTATTCCAATTATACCGGCTCTCGTTTCAGTACACTTAGCAACGTAACTGACAGGCAACGGAACTGACAGCCAACCCTCTGAATCAGACTCCGATTGGCTGTGACTGCATCCACTCAGTGTCCGATTCAGAAACGTGACTCTTACACTCTTTACGTCACAAACAAAGATGGTGGATGAGAATAGATCTATAAAACGATAAGCAATGCGCCAGAATCAAGGTGAGACTATCCGCATCCTTTAAAACTCTACGCACATTCGTTTCACCGAAATAAGTAAACGACTGTATTTGAGTGAGTTAAGGCATTAGCTTGCTTCATTAAAGGATGTTAATGAATAAGTGTTCTCCAGTGCCTTTTGTCCGCTTTAAGGTATTATTAAGGTAGGGTTAATGTTGCTCTCAAAGTGCACCAGATTGACGCTTTTAACTTCAATATTTAAAACAAATCTTCCCGGGGGAGCATGCCCCCGGACCCCCCTATAGGAGGCGACGACCCCCCTAAAGGATGTTCGGTCCACCCCCCAGTTGTAAAAAAATAGCACTTTACCACTGCACCCCCCAACAACTCCTGGGCTAAGCCCCGGATCTCCTACAATCCTAAATCCGCCACCGTCGTGAATGTCCAAAGCTTCTATGTGTCACAAAAAGGTTGGTTGCTAAGAAGTGACCAAATCAATTACTAAACATAATGACATGGAAACGAGTCCACCTTAAGCTAGCAGCGCTGATGCACAGCTATGCGACCATGATGTTGTTTCAGCCTAACATTAGCTTTTTATTCCTGGCAATTGTATTTACCCTTCAAAAATTGTAACGTCTTGTTATTATGTGGAGATTATCTTGCTGAATAAAACCTGATAGGTATCATGAATGTGTGTTTGGAAGTTTATTTTTCCGCAATACACCAAATTCCAATTTTTGTCAAGAAACCCTTTGCAATGTTAACATCTGGGTCAAAAAATAAGTCATCACTGCACGACTCCATGTCAACGGAACAATGTGTGTTCCTGTTTACATGCAGACGAATGGGGTTGACGTCACGCATTAACGTCATTGGTTTCACATTGTTCCAGGGATCAAAAGGAGTTGGAACGCAGAACAAAGCTGTCTAGATTTTTCAGCTCAACTTCATCCACTTTCTACAAGGAGAATGGAACAACTCTGAAAAGGTGAGACTCAAGGAATACTTGAAACATACAAATCAACTTTATTGTTAGACAACAGCAGTCAGGTTTGCGTCGTGCATTAAGGTCAGGGGCAACAATACAACAATAAATTCAACATAACGCCAACAAAAGAAAGTCAAGTAAAAGAGTGCTATTCAGTTAGGGTTAGGATTTTTCACGATGAAGAAATTGCATTCAAAATTGTATTTGACTTTAAGAATAAACACAATGTGTGATAAAGTTAGCAGAACAACAATTAATCATATTCTTTTGATGACATATATAATTTATTATTATTTATTTTTGGGGTTCTATTGCCTTAAAATGAAGCTTAAAAATGCAATTAACAAAGACTCAGTTGTATCCAGTAGCACCTTAAACAGACAAACTAATGTAAGCATTTATTCTTTCCTTTTTTGGTTCCTGTCTGTGTAAGGGCCTAGCCAGCATGTTGATGTTTTTGTTATTGTTCCGGTTTTCATTTTTGTTTCTCTCATTTCAGTCTCAGCTTTCCTGCCCTTGATTGAACTCCACCTGCTTCCCATCCCTAATTAGCCTCACCTGTGCCCCATTATCATCTCTCCCTCTGTCTACTTAGTCTGCATCCACATTCCCTTCAGTGCCAGTTCGTCTTAGTTATTCCTAGAGTTCCAGCACTGTTTTTCCTATTATCTGATTCCACGCGTACCTGACCTAGCTATGTGTCCTGACCCGGTCCCTGCCTACTCCTCGTCTGTTTTGGTAGCCTTATTGACTGATCTCCCGTGTACCGAACCTTGGCTATAAAGACTTTTTTTGCATCCTAAGCCTCTGTCTCTGAGTCGTGCTATTGAGTCCTCTACTTGTGTTCATTCAGTCGTTACAGTCTGACTGTTCAGGAGTTAATGTATTGTTTCCTCTAATCCCCATAAGTGTGTTATGAAATCCAGCTTGAGCCTCCTTCCTTTCAGGTGTCCTGCACAAAAAATGTTTAGCCAAAAACATACATCAAGTCCACCATTTCCTTTTCTCAAATTTCTCCAAATGACTGATATGTCTTGGGAAGCAGATATGAGGTTGTAGCCAAAAAACTGAATGGCTTCCCAGCAGTGAGGCCTATACATCATAGTAAATAATTCAAAGAGGCAAAGCTAGCTTCCTGGGGCCAGTACACACCCAGGCCAACATGTGCTCCATCTTGCTCACTGCAAATTCCCTAAAGGCACAACATTGACCCGGGGCATCCAACTTGGGGACATGTTCCAACAGGAGAACATTACTCCTCATCCTACAAATGTCGTTTTTATTAGGTGCCAAGTGTGACAGCAAAATTGGATTTTGTACTTCCCTTGTTCTTTATCTAGTGTAAATTCCAAAGTGTCAGTTTGTGGGGAAGTTTGGATAACTTTACTCTACAGGTCAAAACGAATCTTCCACTTATTGCATACTATCTACATTGGCTTGGATGGAGTCGTTGGCAAAAAATATACTGAAAGTGAGTGAGGGGAATAAATTCTACACTACCTACAGTCCATATTTTCTATGCCATATCTGTGATATCACATATTTCACACGCTGGCTCAAGGCTAAATTAACCTGTTACCTGTACTATGGCCTATATAAGGTGGCCCAAAGGGCGGAAACAATATTGGACAAAAAACATTGATACAATTTGAGGAATCATGTCAACTTAAAACACACTAATGCAATTGCCCTTGTAGCACATGCTATTTAAACCCAACATCCCATGTTCAGTTCCAACCTCGGGGCGTTTATTGCCATGCTATTCATCTGATGGACCATTATTAATATTCTGAAACACCAAAAGTCAAAAGTACGTCCCTTTGAGCTACAGTCCATGAGTGAGACAGACAGTTATCCTGACAAAAAATGTTCATGTTGTAAAAGTACGTACTGCCAGTGCCACTCAATAAAAAAAAAAAAAAAATCCTTTGACCTTAATACAAATCAAGCTAACACTTTATATTAAGGTACACAAATTAACAATCAACTAGCTGTTAATTAACATGCATATTAGCAGAATATTAGCTCTTTATTAGGCACTATAAAACACTTATTAATGCCTTATTCTACATGACCATATTCTACAAGTAATAAGCCATTAGTTGAGACTTTTTCCTCAATAACCCTCTGATTATTGCTTATTTGTTGCAAGTAGGAAGTTGTTGTACATGAGTTTTGGTAATAAAATGCGCTGCTCAATATGGGCCTAATTAGGCAGTAGTACCACAAGAATAGTTATTCTCCCATAATAACACTATATGATCTATTCTTATATAACAAGACATGAAACTATAAGTTTTAATTGTGTCTAAATAACTCAAAATTAGGTATTTATATCTAAGAACATGTTCCCTATTTTAAAGTGAAGTCTTGTTCATAACCAATAAGCTAGTAGTTTGAATCTAATTGACCTGAACATGTTCCCTATTCTAAAGTTTCCTACTGAAATGAACCCCAACAGTATGAACAAAGTAGGCACACGTTGAAATATCTTTTTTGTTAATGAACCACTAAAGAGAGGTTCAGACACATCCCAAAACATGTCAAGTTCCTCCAATGCTGAGTACACATAATGCAGCCTGTACGTTTTAATACATTACATTACATTACAGTTAGCTGACGCTTTTATCCAAAGCGGCAGATTTTGAACAGGTTGTATGTATTTGTGATCATACTGTGACCTGCTTGTATGTACTTATACACTAGGTGTACTGTTCTCTCTATGTGTTGTACTGTCTCAGTGTGAACATAGTTTAAACAGCCAGCCAAACTCTTTTGAGAGCCAGGGAATGAGCAGCCATGCTCCTTTATTGGCTTATTTGCAGTCCACTCAGACATTCAAACGGAGTGAAACTATAAAAAAAGAAGTTACAAGGCACTTAATGATCTCATACATGCAAGTGTAACATACACAGATTAACACATAGGACCGCTTAGTGTGTAAACAATGTAAATATAGCTAATGCTAGCTGTGCAATAAGCATATATACAGGCTAGTATGGCTAACGCATTTTCTTATTGTGTTTAAACCGTTTAAACATCTCAAAATGTCCTCACATAAACACAATACATGTTACTAATCCTTACAGTGTAAGTGTAAGGCTTACACTTATAGTCATTGCTTTCTGACGGGCTTGATCCTTTTACTCTTCAGGTTGCATAGTGAAAATTAGTAGCAGTCTACTCATGGATATCTACTCCCATGCTAATTAGTGATGTGTCGGTCGCGAACGAGCCGGCTCTTTTTCTTTATGCAATGTGCAATGTGCACATTATCCCGCTTAATACATGGCCACATTCTCAACAAAGTAACGACGTGACTCCCAATATTAATTGAAAAGCTTTTATGGATTTAGAAAATGATTTTATTGATTTAAATTGACATGCATCCGCTAAGAAAAATAGTCCGTCGTTACTGTTTGAACTAACGTAACAACGGCAGGAACTGCTTCGATAGCGTTTTTTGGGAGCTTTTTGAGATTTGAAAACATCGTTGCTTGATTTAAAAGTAGCACAATTCATTATGTCAAACCTTGGAAAGTATCGAGATATCCCTGCCCTAATGCCAAAGTAACTGCACACTGAATATGTGTCGCCGTTTGATGTCTATGTATGGACCGCTGCGTAAAAAGGAGGGTTTCTTCCACATTACTTCTCTTCTTACTTCTATAAGAATAAAACACGGAGGAGGGAGATCTCTTTTTCTCCCCCTCTTCTGACAGCCCAGCAGCTGATCTCAGAGCACGCTCCCCTCTCCTGCAGGGGGGCGTGGTCAGCTGTAGCTCACAGAAAAACAGCGCTGGAAAGAGCAAATAGAGCGAAATGAGGCATAGCTCAAATGCAGGATCTTTTTGGTATTTTGAAAAGAAAACTATATTTATATACTTTATATAGATATGGCCCTACAATATATTGTTCAAATATAGGTACTGTAAGTAATACAAGACAGAATGATGATGATCTCCGCGCTACAGCTGCTCCTTGCATGCATGCAGTGACATGTAATATCAAAGGATAAGAGACGGTTGGATGCTGCTGTTTTGAGCATTGCAATATATTTTTTTTTTTACTATGTTATTTATTTATGATTATCCTTAGGCTCAGCAAAGATTTGATGTCAGCTGTTGCTGTCTTTTTTTCTATAGCTAATAGTTACTGAAATAGAGCCCTGCTGTTTTGTCAGGGCCTTTTCTTTAAATATAGTTTTAAAATGTCGATACAGTAGCCCCTTTTTTTAAATAGTTGCTGTCTTTTTTTCTATAGCTAATAGTTACTGAAATAGAGCCCTGCCTTTTTTATCAGAGCCTTTTCTTTAAATATAGTTTTAAAATGTTGATACAGTAGCCCCTTTTTTTAAATAGTTTTTATAGGTGTTGCTATCTGTTTTGTGTAGCGTGGTTCTACAAGCAAGTCAGTGCATTCATTGGGTGGTATCAGGGAGTTACAAGGGTCTGTAAATGCAATGAAAACATTTGGCCACAGCAAATCATTTATATTAAACATGTAATTTTTACTTTTGAATACTTCAGTACAAAGGATGTATTGAATAATTTAATTGATATATGGGTACACATATACATCATTCATTAGTCAAAACAGGGCTACATTTGATTTAATTAAAAGGTATAATATGTGGTAAACTGAAGAGCCGGCTCTTCTTGGTGAGCCGGAATTCCCATCACTAATGCTAATCAGTTCACTTTCTCCTACTTCCTGTACCCGGTTTCCTGTCTAACCTTCAGTACAAATTTTACAAATATATAAATGTGCAAATATGAAACATACAGGTCAATATCACCTTGCTATTGGTAGCTGAACTGTCAATACCCCAAAACATATTATTAGATATAAATACCTAATTTTGAGTTATTTAGACACAATTAACACTTATAGTTTCATGTCTTGTTACATAAGAATAGATCATATGTGTTAAGTGTTATTATGGTAGAATTACTATTCTTGTGGTACTACTGCCTTATTAGGCCCATATTGAGCAGCGCATATTAAGACCAAAACTCATGTACAATAACTTCCTTACTTGCAATAAATAAGCACTAATTAAAGGGTTATTGAGGAAAAACTCTCAACTAATGGCTTATTACTTGTAGAATATGGTCATGTAGAATAAGGCATCAATAAGTGTTTTATAATGACTAATAAAGGGCCAATATACTGCTAATATGAATGTTAATTAACAACTAGTTGATGGTGAATTTGTGTACCTTTTATATAAAGTGTTACCAAAATCATTTGGTTACTTTTGTTGTAGATACTAAATTAACTATTTTGGAGTCTTCATAATAAATAGTTCTAAAATGAGGTGGCGGGTCTTGAGTTTAACAGCTCTTTTTTTTTGTGGCCCCCAAAAAACATGATTTGCTTATCATAAAATACATGCCGCTTTACAGAAGTATATTTCCCTACGCAGGAAGTTAAATCAAGAAGTAGCTTAACATTTTGGGAACTGTGTTTAATGCATTGAGTTTGACACCCTTGGTAAAAGGTAATTTTATGGTTAAACTAGCTTTCATGTTCCTTTTGTTTTTTTCAGTTGTATTAATGTTTTGCCAATGTCTCTACATTTTGCTCTTCAATGCCACCATACTTCTGGCACATACAAATGCACTTTACAAAAGTTAGGACAAAAAACGGATTGAAGTAGCAAAACTACACAGTGGGAATGTAGATAAAAGGTAGAAAAGACAAAGGAAGAGTAATTGCTCCGGGGGGTTGCCCTTTATTGGCTAGGCAGGAACTTTTCCAACCGCATTACCACGAGGAAGGAGACGCTTCAGGGGACCGTTTTAGGGACAGTTTCCTTGGCGAAGAATCATTTTTAATTCAGGTGCTCTAACTTATTTTATCAGCTCTCAGGACTGCTGCTGAGTAAACACTTTTAAAATTGAAGGTGAGAAAGCCTCTCAGCTTTTGAACATAAAAAATGCATCAGCCGTGTGAATGTAGAACAGTATATCATTCCTGAAAACACTGTAGCCTCCATTTCAGCACGCTACACTACTCACCAGTACTTGGATGCAGTAAACCATGTCCAATCTGTTTTGATAGTGTATTAAATATATTTCTGAGAGATTGTGTATGTATACAAGAAAAACAACCATGTAGTTTATTGTGTTAGTTACCACCAGATTCCAAATGGCTGTACTTGCTTTCTGGTGCAGCAGATTTGATCCTTTTCATATATACAAACTGCTTGACTGCTATTGATTTTTCAAATAGCAACCTGTGCTGTGGCCTTGCACCAAAGCCCAAACACTGTTTGAATGAAGACACCCTTAATACATCAACATGCCAAAGTCGACCGACCTGATACCAACAGCAGCGGCCTTGCTCAGCCGTGTAATAGTGCCTTTGGTGTTTTAGTCAAAACATTGCGGACCGATCGCTGACGTGTTCAGAGAGGGTGGTGTGAAACGGCCTTGTGTTCAATCACAAAGATACACGTCTTTCTTTCATAAATGCCTCCCTGGTTCGGCTGAAGTCGGGACGAGTCAATGTGTTGAGACACATCAAGCTATCACTGTCGACTGACCCAGACTCTGCTTCCATTACAAAGCCTCTCACATCTGTCACTGCGAGTCAACGTTGCAGAGTCAACCTTCGATACGTTATAAATAGTTTTGATGTGGCTAGGAGCTACTTCTTTATAGGGTGTCAAAACCTGTGCTGGTTTGAAATAGGCGTAACTATTTGTTGGAATTAACAGATATTTTATCAAAAGCTACATGACAAGTCCTCGTGTTTTTTCTGCAATGGTCAATTTTGATAGTTTTGATTAATTTGCTACCATAGCATGGCTTCTTTCAGAAATAAAAATAAATAGTTGTACGTTTTGGTGCACTGGTCTATTTGCATAATGGATTTGTATTAGGGGTGTAACGGTTCACATAATTCACGGTTCGGTACGGGTTCGGTACAACAAGAAAAAGCAAAAAAAAGTCCCAAATGCATAATTCCAGGTTTGCTGTTATTTATTTTTGAACAGCAGTGCAAGTTTCAGTATAAAAATAAAGAACTCTAATTTTTGAATAATTAACCGTATTACACAGTTAACCACAAACAGTACGACACACACTCAGATGGCCATATTATCTATAGGCTAATGGCTGATGTCAAACAAAAAGGTTTCATCAAGCTGTAAAACTAAAAAGAATGTCTTGAAAATATTACAAAATAAACAATAAGAAAGTGTTTCCAGAGCGCATAGCCGTTGAAATATATATGCCAATAGCTTCCGTTATTGCTTTTGGTCTCTCGGCTTTCAAGTCTATTGGCTTCTTAAAATCAGCGGGGATAAGCTGTTGAACTGATGTTGCCTTTTGCCGGGCTCCGATGATTGGCAAATCTGGCTGAAGCCTTCTGATATGATTTAGCATGTTTGACGTGTGTTACCATTAGCATACCGCACCGCTGTCGAACAACGCCGACACACCGTCCTCGTCCGATCCACCACTCGCTCTCCATCGTTATTGTAGTCCACAGGGAACCCGATATTTTCCCATACAGCTGATTGAAACGAAGCAGGTGGGTCTTCTAGCTCCTGTGTGTTATCTGAAATTGGCATACTAACTTTTCTTCTTCTTGTATTTTGTTCGTTTTGTTGTTTAAGGGCGGTTGGCAAACAGCTTTTAGGCGCAATACCGCCCCCTGGATTATAGTGTAAGTATGGAGTCAGCTTTGGGTCAATATTTTAGCGCGCAAAACAAGCTACTCACGAGTCACGAGCGGAAAACGTGCTTTTACATACTCATGAAATGACCCTTGCACGCAGATTAAACCCCCTCGAGCAGAGACAGCCCTCTTGCTCGCTCGCGGGAGTGTCAGCCTCACTCGCTCGTGGAGTCTGTCTGCGCGCGCGAAAAGTTTCTGAAACTTTGGGGCGGAGCCACTGGACTTTGATTGACAGCTGCCAGGAAACCTGGAGTTGCCAGGTTTGATAAATGCCTGAACTACCAAGAGCCGAGGAGTGACAGCAGCATGGGCGTAATTTCCACTGGGGACAGGGGGGACATGTCCCCCCCACTTTTCAAATGTGTTTTTTTTTTTATGCAAGTGGTCATCGTCACGAATGTGTGTGTGTGGCAGGAGGGCATTTTGTGTGTGAGAGAGACAGGGAGAGACAGAGAGAGTTACAGGGGTTGTTGTTAGCATCTGGTGCTAGCTCGGAGCTAACGGAGATTAGAAGCTGTTTCAACAATAAGGAGAGGGAGAGTCCTCTCCTGTCGGACTGAGAGGCTGAGATTACATCAGCTCAGGGAGGTAAAGGGTTCGCTGAGTGATTATATTATACATTTTCGTCTAAGTTATCTCAGTGGGTCTCAAACGGTTTGGTCTAAACAAATATTTCCATCTATTTAATATAGTTTTTATAAATAATATAATTCCAATGTAAAAAAATTAAAACACAGTTTGAAAGGGGAGTGATTAGTAAAATATGCATAAATAAAAAGAAAGAATGCAGACTAGGTAAGATAAAGATAGGAGAGAGGAGTATATCAATGATGTGTTATTGGTTGTGAGCATATTCTAATGGTTTTTGGAGTATTGAAATATATACAGGTCTGTTTTATATGAGTGTTGAGAGCTGTATCATAAATCTCTTAATTTGTGCACCAGATTGATGCCTTTAACTTCAATTTAAAGAAAGAAATCTTACCGGGGGTGCGTGCCCCCGGACCCCCCTAGAGGATGTGAGGTCATCACAAATAAAACAGGTTCATTGATAGATAAGTTTGCACACTCATTATATACACTACACATTTTTCTTGGATTAGTTAACACCATAGTCCCTATTTGTAGAAAGGCAGGAAATGGAATTAAATCGAGAACAATGTTTCGTTGCGGAGGACCCCCCGTTTTGTGTCCCCCCCACTTCTCAAACCAAAGTTACACCCTTGGACAGCAGCAATATCAGTTGGACGAGATTGAATGGTAAAGATGTCCATAAAAAACATTATATTTGTATATATATATATATATTAATTAGTTTTATATAAAAATATATTTTTGAGTGGGCTGTATCTGTCGAAAACTGCTAGCTACTGTCTGCTGTATGCACCTCTTACGAAATGAACTATAAATGAACTATAGTATTACTATGGTATACTGTAAGAGTGGTATAGTGTCCTATAGTAAGTTTGTAGTATTTTTCACCTGCAATCGTATTACTATAGTTTTTTCTGTAGTGTCCTTTTATTAGCTATAGTAGCCCTATAACATTTCAATAGTAATACTATGTATCTAGATCTTTGTAGTATTCCTATATTATTTTAAATAGTATAACTATAGTATAATATATATATAGTGTTTCATAGTTGTTTTTTAAACACACTGTAGACCACTCCTATAGTAATAGCATGATATTGTCATAGTGAATGCATATTATTATATAGTGTTTGTAAAAGTACTACTGTAGGTTTTTTTTTTGGTGTTTCCGTATTAAGACTATATTATTTGAAATAGTATTACCATAGTAAAATATAGTGTTTCTGTAGTTGTTTTTTGAACACACTATAGAACACTCCTATAGTAATAGTATGATATTGTCATAATGAATGCATATTATTACTATAGTGTTTGTAAAAGCATTACTCTCCTAGAATTAATGTGTCATTTTTGTATATCAAATTAATTGATAGTTCAGGTATTTATCAAACCTGGCAACTCTGGGCTTCCTGGCAGCTGTCAATCAAAGTCCAGTGGCTCCGCCCCAAAGTGTCAGACACTTTTCAAGGGCGCACAGACAGACTCCGCGAGCGAGTGAGGCTGACACTCCCGCGAGCGAGCAAGAGGGACACCTGCAAATAATGAAATGAAAAACAAACAAACCCTGAAAACAACTACAACAGAAAAATGCTGCATTTACAGAAATGATGCAAACTAAATACAACACACAAACCCCGAAAACAAACGCAACAAAAAAACGCTGCAAATACCAAAACGATATGTAAAGTCCAAAGCACGTACAAATCCCAAAACACATACTAAAAAGATTCCGGAAGTGCTCGAGGCCTCTAGGGGACACGCTACGTGGAACAGATTGATGTCTGACCAGACATAGAGAGAACGAACAAGAGTGATGGAAATCGGGAGGAAATAAAGTTCATTTAAGTGGAGAAAGATATAAGAAGGTAAGTTTTGTTTTTATACATAGAGCGTCATATTTATATAGCTAGCATTAGCGTGCCTAACTACTACACCAGCTGAGGAGAGCTTCACGTGAAGAGAAGATAAAGTGAGGGAAGAACATTGTTAAAAGAGATGACAAATCGAGTGCAGGCAAATAACACGGGCCATAAGTGAGTACCGCGGAAAAAGGACATTTGAATTCTCAGCAGTTTGTTTATATGTATGTATTTGTGTATAGATGTTGCAACTATACAGAGCTTTAGCAATTGCCTGTAACTATGGTCATGCTAATAAAGCTATTAAATTGAGAGAGAGAGAGAGAGAGAGAGAGAGAGAGAGAGAGAGAGAGAGAGAGAGAGAGAGAGAGAGAGAGAGAGAGAGAGAGAAGAGAAGTGACAACATGTGAAGAGGGACAAAGTAATGACAGGATTGTAGTTTGCATTAGACATGCTCAAGAACAAATATAGAGAAGACATTCAAGGAGAGAGAGAGACTAAACACAGATTCAACGGTAAACATGATGTACCTTTATATTTATTTAGCTAACCACTATTTAGACTATGTGTTTTTGATTAAATGGATTTACTACATCAATGTATGTCTTTTCAGGCTGCCATGTTTTGTCCTTTCTGTGGCCAACATCTGGGGACAGTTCAAGTGTTCTGTGGCTCCTGTGGCAAACATGTACAGTTTTTGGCAGAAGTTGAACACAATAGTAAGTTCACTTTTTTGTATTGTATCTGTTTCAAATGCAAGAAATAGGGATTCAACACACTACTCTGTTTAGAATACTAATTGGCAGATGCATACACTAGTTATCAGCATGAAGGACACATTTTTTCATTGTCTGTTTATGTGAAATATGTAGAAGCCATCATTAAATTGTAGACCAATGCATGATTAAATACACAAAACATGTGTATTATTTATATACATTCATAATTGTGTAGTAGTTCTATCTTTATAGAGAACATTATACATTTAGAATCAGATTGTGAGACAGTGAGCGGCTGGGAAAGTCACACCGCCATGGGGCACAAACAGTTGCTATGACATGATGTTTTCTTCATTCTCAGGCATTCCATAAGGAGGGTCAGGAACTCACGCTTGGGACCACCAGTGTCCACTCCATCCTCAGTTTGTCCCTCATCATCAGTGAACTTAACTGACATCTCATGAGAGGGGTCGAATGAGGCTCCTTTGAAGCCGCGGATTGCTCCATCCCACACATTGGCTCTATTCATATTGAACCTGTTGCAAGATGTATTTGTTCTTTTTGCAGAGAGTTTTGCAACAATGTCCTCCGCAGTCAGGTATCCTGTGCTGGGGAAGACAAAGCAATGTATTGTAATATTAAATGACGAAGCTAGTAATAAGATTTACAGTATAGAATAGAACAATTAAGTGGTAATAGTAACAATTAATCCCGTTGCTTCATTTTGTCTTCTGGCTCAGACTGGCTATCAATAATGATAAGTGCATACCCATTTGTGTAGTTGCTGCAGTGAGAAGACAGTTGAATAATTATTTTCAAATACATGATATATGCATGACCGTCATATTTACAAAAGGATGTCGATAATCTTCCTGTTTTTTTTCAATACATTGGGTTCTAAACTGACAACAGCACTTTTGTCATACTCCTGCACAATCCTTGTAAACATTTGAAATGGAACAATTTCTGATCTTTGAAAACTATTTGTGGGTGATTTTGTATCGTCTTCACTAAGATGTCAGATATTGTGGGTGTCATTTGGAAATGTATGAAAGTATAATTGTTCTGCTTCCTGGCAATGTTACCCACTGTGATTGGAGGCTATACAAACAAACAAACGTAAAATAAAGATACACACCACACAACTTTGTCACGATGAAACTGTCAACATTGTTTACCTATAGAAGTTGATCTGACCCGGGGCAGACTGGACCTCTTCCTGGAATGGGGTTTGTGCTCTATCCTATTTTTACCCAGGAAATAAGTGCACACAAAGGTATTTATTGATTTCATGTTCACAAATTCAAACCTACATGGTATAATTACATTTCTAATTAGTCTTACCCGATCAGGCGCTGGTTGTGGGTGCCTGAGAGGTCTGATAAAGGTTTGGAATGTCCCACACCTGCATACCAACAAATGACTGACTGAAATAAAATTAATTCACTTTAATTAAGAATAGATGCCACGATAAATCCAAACTGACCAAGGTACATTATATTGTTGACCGTCCATGTCATGCTTTTCCGGTTATTACCCGTCCCCTTGTGGGTTATGAAGGTTTTTCTGCGTGTAAACGGTCTGCAGAGTCAAAACTCTTAAAGTACACCCTGTAGCGAGTAAAACTTGTAACACAGAAAATACCTCCCCAAAATGCGTCGTTGGTGAAACGTCATCATCCATTTGATTCTTCCGGGTACGTGCTTACGAAAGCACGTACCCGGAACTAAATGGGCCAATCCGTGGAGCCGTTACGTTACGTCCGCGGAGCCGTTACGTTAAATCCCCGCTGATTGGTCCAAATTGACCAATCCACACACACACCCAGTGCAGGCAGCTCTGCTGATTTCTGCTCCCTGGCTGCAGGCTGATAACAGACAGTTGGGATCGCGGCGAAATTCTCTCTGCAGACCCATTCTCACAGTGTTTATCAACCTTTTTCTTACTCAATATCAAGCCACACTTATTGTTTTTACTTTGGCTGTGACTTTGTGTGTGCTCAGGGTGAGTTTGGCTGTGTTTCGCTGTGTATCGCTAAACAAGGCAATCACACCTCCACGGAGCTCAGCGCGATTCACAACGTGAACCAACCAATCAGAGCACACTGTGCTCACAGGGAGGGTGGGGGCTGGAGCTATAGATGAGTGTAACAAATGTGTCACTTCCGGGCAAAAATAACGGCTCCGCCCACTTTTGGGGGAAAACAATGCTGTCAGTTGAACAGCGGTCAATACAAATTCTGAAGTTTTTGCCAATCCGATCAGAAATTTAAGAAAACCGGAGATTTTTGGATCTTCAAAGAGCCCGATTCCAATGGCCAGACAGGCAAACAATTGCATTAAGCCATTAGAAATAGACGATCGGGCTCGATATATGGTTAAATATAGCAGTAGGCTATCGATTTTCATAGATGAGAGTAACATCTTCGTCACTTTACGGCCCCGCCCACTTTTGGGGGAAACAACGGCTGTCATTTGAATGGCGGTCGAGCCTGAAGCCAAAGAGATCTTCTGTTACTGTCCTTTCTTCTTAGAGGAAGTACAGAAACACGTAACTCTGGATTTATTTTAATGTTTGAGGTGCAATAAACGACACAGCAGGTTTTTGGCATGATAAAACTATTATGTTCCGCCTCACTCATGAGAGTAACAGCTGGAGAAATTACAGCCTCGCCTACTGATTTTAATTTAACCATATATCAAGACCGATTGTCGATTACCAATGATCGAATGTAATTGTTTGCCTGACTGGCCATCGTAATCGAGCTCTTTGAAGATCCAAAAATCCACGGTTTTCAAAAAAAATTGATCGAATGGGCAAAAACTTCAGAATTTGTATTGACCGCCATTCAAATAACAGCGTTGTTTTCCCCAAAAAGTGGGCGGGGCCGTAATTTTTGCCCAGAAGTGACGTAGGTGTTACTCTCATCTACTGTATTGGAGCTACAACGAGCCGTTAAAGGCAGAGAGTGAAATTCAGTGAATACACATAGTTTACAGAGATGTTGTATGAGAAACCAAAGTGATTTTGGAAAATTGCACAATAAAAATCTATTCTAGTAGACCTCAACAATGGAATTCTGATCAGTGGAAATGGCCATGAAATGGGACCTTTAAATTACACATTAGGATTTACATTGGGGCACAATAAACCAACTCCTCTCTGCACCTATAATATATTTATATGATGTCAAGAGTTACATTTCGGTGCACAATGCTGTCTCTTGACAATGCTGTCTCTTGACTCTTTTACCAAACAAGCTAACGCTAGCTGGGTAAATATGACGTTCTTTGTATCAAAACAAAACTTAACTTCTTATATATCGACTTTTTCCACTTCGATCTACTTTGTTTCCTCCGGCTTCAATTTGCAGCACTCTTGTTCGTTCTCTCTATGTCTGGTCAGACATCAATCTGTTCCACGTAGCGTGCCCCCTAGAGGCCTGGAGCACTTCCGGAATGTTTTTTTTTTGTATGTGTTTTGGGATTTGTACGTGCTTTGGACTTTGCATATCGTTTTGGTATTTGCAGCGTTTTTTGGTGCGATTGTTTTCGGGGTTTGTGTGTTGTATTTAGTTTGCATCATTTCTGTAAATGCAGCGTTTTTTGGTTGTATTTGTTTTCAGGATTTGTAGCTGTTTCCTGCTAATGTATGTGTTTTTGGCCGTTGTTCCGCGTTTGCACCTGCCGTCCACCGTAGGTACTGCCCTGAGTGACAGACCTTTTTCCCAGTCATAAAAAAAGTCGGGAGGAATAGAGTGGCGAAGTCCTTCCCTTTCCGGTGGACCTCCATGGGACCTTATTTCGGAAAAATCATGTATTGAAGTCAATGGAGAGAGAAAGATTATCTTTTGATCCAGTTTGAATTGTGCAACGAATTACACATATACTACACTACTATATTACACCTATGATATTTGTCAATTTAAAAGATAATTTTGCAAGTCAAAAAAATACAAATGTGTCATAAAACTGTGAAGTAACACAGTTGTTTGTGTGAAGCACTCTGGTCTTGCACACGTCACCAACACCAAGATGGCCGTCACGTTGGCACATTTCGCTTCTTTCGTTCAGAATGAAGCGAAACGTATTAAAAGAGGTGAAAATCACTGCAAGTCTGGGCATGTTGAGAGCTGTGCATACACAAAAGGGGAGTAAGTCGGTTCCGTAAGAGCCAGCATGCGGGACCGGCTATACAAGGTTTCGGTGAGTAACACGAGTGTTGTAACGTTAATGTACGCAACGCTGGGAGTTGTAGTCTTTCTAGTTGCGTATTTTTCATAGTCTTATATTTCAATAGTTTTAAGTCAAACTGTGACTTTTTTGACATGGAAATTATTTTTTAAGATTGACAAACATCATATGTGTAATTCATGGCACAATTCAAACGGGATCGAAATATACGTTTTCTCTCTCCATTGACTTCAATACATAATTTTTCAGAAATAAAGTCCAATGGGGCGGAAGTAGATGGGCGGGACTTCGCCACTCTATACGGATACCGTGGCCGTTTCTCAATCGCAAGTAAAACTGCTGCAGAGCAACTATTTCAAGTATACTACGTCATCAAGTGGCGCCGAAGGACTGTTGAAATCCATGTTAAATGCCCACTATGACGTAGTATACTTGATATAGTTGCTCTGCAGCATGTGTACTCGCGATTGAGAAACGGCCTGTTACACCCGTAATTTTGAAATACTTAATAAACATAATTGTTGACAATAAATGGGGAAGTTAAATGGTGACATCCGTTAATTATATTTTTTAAATTATTTTACTAGTCTTGCAAAATATGACATTTTAGATTAGATACCCTTACATATTACATCTCAACTTCAGTATCACTTAAATTCACCAGACGTCCTCATTTAATTCCATTCAATATAAAAGGTTTGTGCAAATATCATTATATCCTGATTTATATCCTGACATTCCTTAAAAAGACCTAGATAGTATTTTCAGACAGGAGTGACACAAAACATTGAAAATTCCCTTTGTAAAATAAATATACCTGGTTATAAAGTTATCTCCTTAAATCTAATGATACTTGAACTAATCTGACCACATATTATTCCCTGACATCGACCCTAACCCTAAAGCTTCACTCTCGTCTCTTTACATCCAACTACACATCCAGCAGAGCCAAGGTCTTGCCGTCTCCTTTAGCTGGGCTTTAAGCTGACTTTCAGCTGACACATCAGCATGCTGGTGATCCACAGCAGTGATAGCTTTTGGCTGTTATGACACGAGGGACCAAGATTGTTTTGTGCGCAATGGTGTGAGGGCCAGTCAGTCATCGGAGCTGGGAGGATTTATCACTGCATGCTCGGTATTGATTTATCCCTGAGCCCAGGTCTCTCCCCCTCCCGAACCACCCCTCCCGCACCCCCCCCTCGTGTCTCTCCTCTCCTGAGCCTGTGGCCTCAGTGTGCCTGGTTCCTCGGAGTGGTATCGGGCTGTAATCCCTCTAGCTGATATACAGTATCCCTCCCTCGTTGTAAAACATTGATTGCTCTGTAATAACAAGTGGAGATTGTGTACAGCCCCATTGTGTGTTAGGAGCGATGACCTATGGTATTTTTTCTTAATGGAAAAAAATGTGTACAATTTGAGAGAATTGTTGCCATCGCGCTGCTCAAGTCAAGTCAGGCTTATTTGTTTAGCTCAGTGTCACAAACAATATATCAAAATCTCTCCTCGTTTCCGAGGATCATCTTTTAGAAAACAGGGATAAACCTCTGGAAAAGCCTCAACACACACTCAAGACAAAGAGTCAAACCTCTAGAGGAAGTCAGACAGAAGCTTTAGATTCTTTTCAGGGCTGTCCAACGATTATTTGAATACAAAAATAACATGATATGCTGATTGATAGGCGATAAATAAAAAGATATGCTTGGAAAAGACCCATGAAGCTATTTAAACTAGAAAACATTACATTGTTATTGAAAATGAGTAAATAATGTAATACAAATATTAGATGGGGGCATTATAAACTTTAAAAACGTTTAGTTCCAATTATTATTCCAAATATATGTCATTTATCAATTTACTTAAGCCTATTAATAATTAAAATAAAGACTTTAACTTGAAAGCCCTAATTATTTAATTAAACTGACACGGCTTAACTGGATAGCACCAGTCAGTGTATACCTCAGCAAATGTCTGCAAAATCCCTATTTCAAGAGTGATAAATAATTAACTCAAACTTAACAGATATACATTTATGTGGATGTATGGATACCTAATGGAATACACATTAACACAGACAAGCATGAAATGTTAAAGTCCAAGACAAACAGTTTAGAATAGTGGAACTAAAGAAATAATAAACAGCTGAAACATTTTGTACTTCACTGTTGCCTGGTGACATAAGATGTGGCTGTTATGTCTTGTTGCACGTCATCATTGATGCTTTTCCTCCACATTTCCTGTCAATTTCTATCAGCATCTGTCAAATAAGAACATAACTGCCGATCTCCTCTGATGAGTCACTGGCTCCCTTGGCCCATGACTTTATATTACATTTTATAAACATCTAAGTTTTGTAATATCCTAATTACTAATCGTCTAACAGATGCTTAAAAATAAAGGACTAAAATAAGTCCTACGTTAAAAAAAAGTATGTTTTTGTAAATGATGAAACAATGATTTCGTTTGATGGAGCGCAGGTATAAAGGCATCTCATCCTTGACTGAACTGAATGTGTCAGCTTCGGCATTGTGAACATGCTCTGGTGGGAGAATTAATTTCCATTCATTTCATTCCATATCACTTCATGCATTTCCTACCAATATGCTACATTCCCACAAACAATGCTCATTGGCGCCGTCGCTGTCTTATAATTACCAACACCTGCCATTTGATTACTTCCACCTGTTGCTCGCCTAATGAGACGCTTGTATAGTGACACCATTGATTATGATCTCAGGCTCTCAGATTAGTCTCCATTCTGCGGTGTCCTCGCTGCTTAGCTAACCTGTCTCTCCCACTAACTCTGACCCTAGAGTTAAAGCCGTCGATATTTTCATTTTTCATGTCCAATAAATGTGTCAGACATTTAGAGGCTGAAGGGCCGGACGTCCATGACCCCTGTCTGCTGCCACCGCACAGCATCTCATTTGTCCTGTCTCATCCATTCAACAGCAAGGCTGCTCTATGACATTACATTGGTTTCAAGTGAGGACGGTGTGTCTTTGAAAGAGAAAACTCTCCAAAACGTTCATCTTCTTCAATATCTGACATTAAGTGTCATTCAAATAACATTCAGTAGATAACAAAAAAAAGTTGCAGACAGCATAGCCTGCACTATTTATCTTTTTATTCATTGTTCAAGCCCTCTAGATTACACAGAAATGCAAAAACATAAACATAAGTAAGGGCAAGGTCCACTCTGCAACTCTATCCTAAGGGTGTTAAATATTGGTCTAATTGAAATGTGAAAGCTACCAATTTGGCAATAGCTAGGTAGATAGATAGTATTTGCTAGCTAGCTTGATAGAGAAGTAGCTAATGTAAGCTAGCTAACTAATTAGAAGGGTGACCAACATTAGCTAGCTTGTTCAGTAGCCCATAGATATATATAAACACTAGATGGCTCATGGGAGATTTTCCAGCGTAGCTGACCGGCCGCCATCTTGCTACAGTCAACAGTTACTCTGATTCGCGTTATGGTAGCTGTTGTAAGGTGAGTGATCTGCACAAAAATTTGCTGAAATCTTGACTGATTTACAAACGGTTTGGTTTATTATAAACATTATTAGCATGGCTATGATACAGGATGCTTGGACATGTTGAAATTGCAGCTTTTCTTTGTGTATGTGGTTGTATTTATTAGCTGGCTAATAATAAGAGGCTGTGAGTGAGACCTAGTATTACAAAGTTGACCCAGCAACTTTACACCAGTGGGAGAGGCATAACTGGTCCTTCTTTTCAACATAACTTAAGTTACACATGATTTCTTCCAAGTGGTTTGGCTTGTTAAAAACATCTTGCATTATGATACAGGAATTTGCTGGCTTTGTGTTTACAGAAGTACCTGACTATGCCAGACTTTTGTGCAGCCTACGGATGCTCCAATCGCCGCTGTCTGCCACCTACTATGTATTTATTAAATCTTCATGTTCCATGAGACGCAGCACTATGTTCCCCACATATGTTTATGTTTGCTCAGTCTAATAAACCCATAACATGGTTGTGAAAGAATACCAAATCTGAGGCTGGACAATGATTGATTGTTGGTGTGCCATGTGTCTCCGTGTGTCTTATTGGTTTTGTGTTATACTGTATTTTATTGTGTGCAGCTGGTCCTTATCTCCAAGACACATTTAAAACAAATAACCTTGAACCTTGAAGCCCCATCTCTCCCCACCTGCTCCTGCTTCCTACATCCCCTCCACACCACACCAAGTTGTTATTCTTAATAATAATAATACATTTATTTTGGGGGGCCACCTTTCATAACACCCAAGGACACCTTACAGGGGCATAGGGGCAATATAGGGAACAATTGAAACAGTGGACTTTGTGATATATCAGCCGGGGTGAGACAAGACAAACCACAAATCGACTACAGAAGGACCCAAAAGGACACATGGTACAGTTTATATTATTCTTGGTCTTTTTTCAATAACATATTTCAAAGGTTCTGGATTTGTTTACAAATCTAGAAACTAAATACAAAACTAGGATGATATGAAGATCTCATGTCAAAAATAATTGTGATAAATGAGACAGAACTGGCCTGTCTGTGAGCACATTTTATGTTGGTTTGGTTCTTCTGATAAAGGTGTGAATATCTAAATAATATACCAACATATGCTATTGTCATTAGTTGTGTCCCTGTACTTCAAGCTAAGGCATTGCTAAATTAACAACTCTTGGCTTACAGAGTGGTAACACAAGACCGATTTTTATATATAAAATATAAATGTATTTTAATTTTATTATTTATTTATAATTTATTTTAAATATTAACAATATAATAAAATAAATGGAAATATATACACCGGCAAATATTTAATATAAATACCTTGTGTGTGTTTGTGTATAGCTATTGCTTTATCTGATTAATGTTATTTTCAAATGAAAGTCCATGATTATAAGTATGCAGTATCATAACTACACCTTTGATGTTTATAAAAAACCAAACCGTTTGAAAATTGAGCAAGCTATGGTTATTTAAATAGTAAACCATAATGTTATGAATGGGAGAACTGTCTGTGGCAAGATGGCGGCCAAGTGGCAACGTCGGTCTCCATTGGCCAGCAGCGCGGGTGAGTCATCTAGTGTTTATATATATCTATGCAGTAGCCTACATACATAAGCTAACGATCGCTATCTCTCATCCTGCCAGCCAATAACAGAGGATAGATATCGAACTGTAAAACCATCTGATCGGTGAATGTAGCTGTGAATGTTCCAAAATATAAGGAATTGTTAACAATGCTGCGGGTGCTGAACCAGAAGAGTTAGCACATATGGTTATATTTTTTAATTGGTGAAACTGCTCATTTCAAAATATTGTTTGTTCCTTCTGAACACACGTCATGAAGATGGAGAGAATTAAAAATGACTAATAAATTCATCAACTAAATGTTCTGGCTTTAGAAATTAAAGAACATTTGAAAGAACCCTTTTTTTTCTTTCTGTCAAACAGCTACCTTTTCACGTTTTTAAGCCTTTGTCTATCCAACCACCCCCAGAATAAATTAAATAATTTGAGTTATATTTTTTGGACAATTTCCTTGTTTGAACTTTATAATTAAATCACATCACTTGATTTCCCATGAAACACAGAATATCTATTGTTTCACTGACTACTAAAAATTCACAGATTGCTTTTTTATTTTATTTTTAAAACACTGTCCCTTTTGACTCCCTATCAACAAAAACACCTCAATGCCTGAATTCGCTGAAAATGAAAGACAGAAGTCACTGCTCCTTTTTATTTTTCATGGCATCCTCATTGCCTGTTTTTAAACTAAATACAATAACTTTGAGTGTTCATGTGGGTGTATTGATGAAAAGGCAGTAATGATTTGAAATTCAAAATGTGTTCAGTTCATTTTGTACATGTACAAATATTATTTTCATTTGAGGCAACATTTGAATAAAGCTGCGTCTCTAGCTGTTACACATTCCATGTAATAAGCTTCTCTGAAAGGAGCGTGCTGAACCTCGGGTGCTCATCTGGACCTTTCCAAGATAGAAATGATCTTTTATTGGATGTTGATGATGTTAGCTGTCTAGGGGCCAGAAAAAGAGAGAGAAAATGAGAACATTCCAAATGAGAAAGGGCAAAATGAAGAGTATTAAAAGAGAGAGGGAGAGTTACCATCTGTAATCACCACAGATATCTGTAAGGTCTTTTGTCCTCGCCTGGACTTCTGTCTCTCAAAATGATCGGCGTAACCTCGTCCAGGGTCGTTGCTGCCTTCCATTAGTCAGCACTTCTTTTTCTCCACTGCAGTCATTGCCTCCACATCGCTGATGGCTGTCTTATCTGCCAAGCTCTGACTCTTTACAAAAGCAGAAGCCAAACCACTCTCTCGGGACAGGTCAAGTACATGATGGAGTAAATTGGGGTCTAAGAGTGGTGCAATAAGGATGTATTTCTGTAGACCAGGGGTAAAACTGCGGCATTTGTGCAGCTCCCTATGGTAGCCTACTGCATTTTGTGAAGTGCGGTCGCGCTCCGGCAGCACTACTACACCCCTGATCGTTTCACCACGGAGGAAAGCAGCAGAAAGTCGCCTGGAGTTAAAGAAAGCGGGGCTGCGTTGCGTGCATGGCTTCCTTCTGCCGGTAACGGGGAGACGTGCTCTGGCGGCAGTCTCGTTCAGGATCCGAAAATAAAATGTAAATATTTTGCACACTTATTCCTAGTGTGCCACTGGTTACGGTGCCGCGTGCCAATGGTGGCACGCGTGCCAGGGGTTGCCGACCCCTGCTGTAGACAGACCCAGAAGTTAGCATAGCAAGGGCTCCCTCTACAGAAATCAATTGGATCAATTGAACACCACTTTTTAGAATTTCACTAGAATTAAAAAGCTAACGCTGGGCTATGTACGAACTAAATCACAATCACCACCGCTATGCTAAAAGGGGCTAATGCTCAACGTGATGAAGCTTAGCTTTCTTATTTAGTCACTTGATAGCAACCACCATTTTTAGGACACGAAGAAGCTTAAGACATTTAGGAGGGGGGTATTTCATGAAGCACTTAATGTCAAAAAACAAAAAGGTGAACATTTCTTGAGATTGTGTTGACCATATATTTTATTTCAGTTCAGGAATTTAACCAAAAACACATTCAAAAAAAGTTGACTTGAGACGAGGGAACAGGAAGTGGTAAAATGCCAACTCATTTCAGAGTTCTAGGACTCATTCTTGCACTACTCTATTGGCTTCACCTTTCGATGAACTGTTTTAGCTTTTTTGAGTCAGAAAGAGGGCAGAGATGGATTTGTTGCTCTGTGTTGACACTGTGTGCTTTTATCAAGCAAATTACGCAGCAAAATAACACTTCACCGTGATTCAAATGCATGAGTCTTTAACTGAATTAATGAGGAATTATGTTAAGAGCATGGGCTGATTATGAGACAATGGGCCCCTAGCACATTCACGCAAAAAGGCCCCGCCAATTCTGCACAATAATGGTTAATCGGATGCTGCTAAGTAACTCAAGTTATAGGCCTTATTATGCCATTCGGGTTTCAATTTCCTGTAGTGTGTTATATGGGTTTTTGGTCATGAAAATGGTCTGCAAAGGTTAAAATCCAAAAGTTCACTCCAGAAGGAGATTCTCGCCCACACACTCACCCCTACAAAATACAAAGATGAACCTGAAAATCAGCAGAATAAGACCCTTTTAAATAAATCTAGAACGTTCAAATACATATTTCCTTTTGAATTGAGGTGGAAGTACGTAGCTGAAAAGGTTAATCCTGAAGTAAAATACCTAAAAGTCAAACTAAAGCACAGTACTTTAGTAAATGTACTTTGTTACTTTCAAGCACTGCATGAATAATAAATGAACTTATGGCAAGTAGCGTGTCTTGTTATTACTTATATATCCTCAAGGCATGATTATGTTTTGTCAAATTAAATGAAAAAAAGTATCCACCCCACTTTCCACCAACCCTATTAATTTTTGAATGACACGAACCAGGGACAGCAGAACTATGTGCAAATACTTTAATCATATTCAGAGCACTTCCACATTAATATTCACACCCTTATGTCAAAGCCCACAGCCACACATGCTGCCCTCCAGCACAGTGATAGCACATTATTTTTGCATCTCTTACTGGTGGTAATGAATATTATCAAGAAATACGAAATGATACAGGTTCATGTGGGATTTGTTCAAATTAATAAGGGCAACCTAAAAGGGGAATTACAACATCATTACATAACAGATTTTGGAGATGATCAAAAGTATTTTCGGGGCTAAAGCAAGGGCCCCTGCAAATATCCAGCCACTAGTGATACGTCCCTACCACAACATTTTGAAAAATATCTGCTCTGATATAGCCACAAACTAGCAAATAAGATACGTATTGGAGGCACTGTTGGAATAAGATAATATGAGATTTAGGAATTTAAATCACAACATTATAATTATACTACACAAGCGGAAGAGCTCTCTGTCACTGTGTCAGTAATACACACGCTTACTTAGATGGGGAAATGTATAGTGATAAATTACCACTACCTTACAATACCACATTAATCGACATTATAAAACGGGTAAAAAATATTTATATATTATTATTTTATTTCCATTAAATTACAACTTTATTTACAAAATTATTTCCTCAAATCATTAGCCTAGAACTTTATTGTCGACTTCTCAGAGAAATAAGTTTACAAATAATCTTAAATTAATGTATCTTTCAATACGGTGAAGTTGTGCAGGAACACTGCAACTGATATACAGGAGCTTATATACAAAACAACAGATATTTTACAGCAAGAGGCACAGATTGCCTGAGAGCTGTCAACAGTCAATAATACCATAAATATATGCATAACAACTCAGCGGAATGCAGGAAGTGTTTAAATGTATTATATTATCTAATTATGGTAATATCTTTCGCAAAATCTATCAGAAGCTTTAGGCAGGTGTTAGATTATGATGCTTTAATTGAAACATTTGGTGTCCCCGAAGAGGCACCTGTCAACATGAAAATGAGGACAAAACAAAAGTCTGTCATATCAATGTACTGTAATAAAGTAGTAGCTAATTGACAAACAGTACAGTGATCAATCCTGAAGCTTGAATCATTTACTTCATGATGGTATACAGTCATTTGAGTGCAATAACTATGGAAGAAATCTAATGAAATGAACCAAACAGGCATAAGACTGTCTATGTGAAGCAATTGCAGAAAATCTTTCACCAAAATCAACCGATGAAAAGCCCCTGAAGGTTATTCCGATTGAATATAAATAGCTCGAATGGAGAATGGGTCTGACAAGTAGACGGGGGTGGATTGTAAAAGCACCATCCAGTTGAGCAAATGTAAAAGGGAAATATACCCAAAAACTTATGCAACACCTTCGCTACGTTATGTACTCAGACAGTTTTAGACCCGTCCTATTCCTATTAAACTGCATGCATACAATGTGTGTACTTTTAGGAAAGATTGTCCGGGCCAAAAGACAGTAAAAGTGAGGCGTTTGAAATACGAGCCAGTAAACGTTGAATTAAAGTGAATTATACTTTTAATTAATCGAAGGCAAAAGCATGTACTAAATGGTCTTTTAGAAGTCAATGTAAATTATTAAAATCACTATTATAAATTAGTTATGTGTCCAATTATACCACTTTTTAGATACTCAGATATAATATTGGTGACATTTGTCCTCTTTGGAAGAGTGTGAGTACAGATTGTTCATTATAATTGAACTAATAGACGGGGTCCGAGGCAGGGTCGCAGAGCGGGGGTCCCTGCAGGGAGAGGGGGGGCGCAGTGAACATGAAGACCACGGCCCGAGCTGCATGCTAGCTATTTAAAGTTGAACTAGTGTCGGCCTTGGCTAACCGCCACGCAGGAAGTGCACGGCGAGGGCCTGGGGGAGGGGTATCATGAGGGGAGAGGTCCTGGGAGGGGATGTTCCAACATCGAGCGATCACACGCTGAGTTAATCCCCCTGGCAGACGGAGCAGACCCCACCCGTTCAGAGTCGAAAAAATCATTTCAACGGAGGAAAATGATGGTATGGCCATTCCCAAGTGACAACACATTGTTCATATAACATATTAGAAATTGCTTTGGAGTCAATGCAGGTGTTTAAACCAATATCCCCCTGATAAACACAACAAAGAAAAGCACACACACATACACTTTTCAAAACCATTTTCTTTTTTTTTTTACATTTATTTGCTGTTTTTATTATATTTAGTTTTTTTACTTTCTGGTCTACAGCTCTGGAAAAACATAAGAAACCACTGCAGCATTATCAGTTTCTGTGGTTTTACCTTTTTATAGGTTTGTGTTTGAGTAAAACTACTGAAAACATTTCTCTGTGTTGCAATTCAACAGACACTGGAATGGAAAGGCTGCCTGCCATACATAGAGATTAAGGTTCAAACATGTTTGAGTAGTCTCTTAATTTTTTTCAGAGCTGTATTCAACATTGTGAATTTAAACATAATTTAACATTGTTTAGGAAGGAACCACTATACACTTTTCACAATCACATTTATGTTTTTTTCTTCTATTAGTTTGATTTCCCTATTGAATTTATTTTTATTTGAATCCAGTGTAAAATAACATTTTAACATGAAGCTCAGCGCAAGTTAAATAAGGAAGACCGTCTATATATCTGTCATTAACATATTTCCATCTTACTATGCTCACCCCTCCAATCAGCGATCAGGCTCACTCCCCAGCTAAACCTAACAGGGTCTAATTGCCAAACACAATTACATTCATCTGTATATTCTTGACTATACATATATATTGTTACATCAAAACAAGTCTCTCCTGATTGAATATTTAACATTTGACCATTATATATCAGTTATTCTTGTGTATTTTGCTGTGTGCTAAAACCATTTTTATAAATGATCTATTGCAATGATATTGTTGTCCACTTTAAAACCCCTTAGCAGGTGTAAATGACAAAAACAACAATGATTCTGTGTGAAATAAATGGAGCGCTCTTTATATAGCCTGCTATCACCTGCTATTTTAAGTCTCAGATATTTGATCACACTTCCCTTATTCTGTCTGACATTGATTGATTGGACTAGTTCTTTCTTTAACTTGGAGTGTATAAAAACAAGTGACACATCTGTCATGTCTTTGTGTAAAAGGGTCAATGCAGCTCATGCCAGAGAGTGTAATAATATCATCTCAAAGTCATTGACGCTCCCATCAGTTTGAGTTTACAACAATGTTACGCGAGGGAGGCCTGGAACTTTAATGATGGACATCAAAATACCTCCTAATACCTTTCACAATAAATCAACCCCCCCTCCGCTGACAGCTAATTAAAAGGACACCACAACTTTTTCTAAACACCTCGTAATTTCCTCTTTTACGCATTTTGCCATCAAAACAGCCTTACCAATTATTTTTTAATTGCACCTGAGAGGATCAATGGAAGACTACGCAGGGTCTTTTATTTTGTGATGTTAATAAGACTGCTGTTATTTGATATATGTGTCAGGGAGAGCTGCCAGCCTTCTGCAAAGTCACTTTAATGATTGTCGGTAGCAGTAGGCAAGAGAAAACCAGTACACAGCAACATCACTTTATACCCACAAGGTCACACAGCGAGGAACATCAGCGCTCTTTGTTGATGAATATTGCCTTCAATTCACGGCTCCCTTTTCCTCACTCACTTATGATTCCAATCCCTTTGCCTCGCTTATTTTTCCTCCAACGTTTCTTTCAGGCTGTGTCAAAGCTCTGGCTTCAGAGGAGCATTGGGGCAGATCATGTCGGACCAAGGGTGGCTTTCTTTTGCGCCCAGGGAGACAGAGACGCCTGCCCACACACTTCCATTGTGGACCATAGGACTGTGTTATTTCCATCACTCACTGCTCTTTTCTTTTCCCTCATCCCATCCCTCACCCTGTGCCCCTCCCACGCACTGGCAGGGAATGTAGCCTCAAAGCGTCACCACCTACAACATTAACTCAAAGATCAGCTGCGGAAAATACTCCTCCATACAATGGTACAATTCTCCTGGGTGTCAAGGGTTACCGAAAAGAAATGTAATCCGTTACAATTAGTACTAGTGGCGTCAATCGAGTAAAACATTGAGTCGCGTTAATGAAAATAAGGTCTTACAGGTTTAAAATACAATTATTGACCTGTATTTTGGGGGGAGATAAAACAAATACATGGATGGTGTTGTTTTAAAGAAATGCATGATAAATTGGTGAGAGAAAACTGATTTCAGATTTTGTTTTATTTATTATAACATGATTTCTGAATGATTGACATGAAGTCTGATACCTAGGTAAAGCTTCAACAAAGCTGCTATCACAGAGAGCTGCTGCTAAATTAAAACTAAAAGTATGGGTCTACTAAACAAATGTGTTTACAAAGCAGAAATAAAAGTAATCTGATAAAGTCCATCTTTATGGAACTGTAAGGGAATAGTGTCTATTTGCACCTGGGTGAGAATGGGCACGCGGCAGCTTTTCGGCAGCCAATTACACCAGCCTTGCCCCCGACACAAATTATAGTCTATGTTTTCTTACTGTTTGAGATATTCAAATGAGATGGTCTAATATGTACCTATACATTCAGAATGAAAAGCAAATGTGAGAAGCATTGCTGGCTACTGACACCTGGGTGCATGTTTTTGTCATGCTATATACACCATGGTGTAAAAAGCCAGATTGGCCACAGTAACCCGGGTGCAAATAGCATCCGCCATCTGTTTTTTATTTTTTATTCACAGAACGTTATCTTGTTACATTTGTTCTGTTACTCCCCATGCCTGCAATTCCCTTACTGCCATGTGTCTGTACATGCAGCGTGCTGAATGTGTATATCATGTTTAATGTTGCTGCAAATCCCAATACGCCAAAGCCTTGTGGTGTGGAAGTGATCACAGTTAAACGTTATCTACATGCACACAAGAGCATGCATGCCACTACACATGTACACATGCCACTTTGTAGCTAGGGATATGAAGGGTAATGTCACAGTCTTCCTCAACAGGCCTGTGGCTCTTCCTTTGAAAATGTCTTTCGGGAGTCGCTGCAGTGTCACAACAGGCTTTGAAACAAAGAAACATTGGTATAAACAAAGACGCTCAAATCCACCGCAGTGACGCTTAGAAGGAATTGGGATTACAATCAAATGTGATCTATGATTCATGAGTGTGTTGATACATTTATGGATGCTGTTTTCTCTCCAGCAGCAGATGTGCGTAATATGAAGCAGTTGTAGAGTTCTCTCCTTGCGGATTTATCCTGCGTCTCTCTTTAGTGTCAGTAGTACAGAAAGCCATTTGTATAGCATCACAGTCCACAGGAGAGTCTAATCAATACACTGTAGAAACTCGCATAAATTCGCCATTTGAATAATGGCCAAGTTTGTAATAACTGCCACGGCCAACACAGTAAATGCCCATTTCTAATATATCTGTGTTGGAGATAAGTAAACATCGACTCTGAGAATTTACGCTTTTGCAATAAACACGTCTAGTCACTGAACTAACACACAAAAGCTTCTTGCTCAAATGAGAGCGTCATTTATGTTTTCTAGGTGACTCCTTTTTTCCGGGGTTGGGCAGCTGTGGCTCAGGAGTTAGATTGTTGGTGGTTTGATCCCCAACACCTGCAGTCGACAGGATCCTTCATCACGAGTTGCCAAATGTCATGGCCAACAGTGTGTGAATGTTAGTTTCCCTGAGCAGGTGGCACCTTGTGTAGCTGCCCCTGTTGCTGACTTGTATCTGTAAAAGCGTTTTCAGGGGTTGCAAAATACTGGGAGAGTTCTATCGAAATGCAGCCCATTTACCGTTGGTACCATGGACATAAAACATATGACTGTCGGGGTAGCATATTTGTAATGAGATGGCTGTTGTGTACAGAACCCAAAAGTTTAAATAAATTAACAATAAATTCATAAAAAAACATGACAGCTTTCCCTTTTAAACATTGTTCACATACATATATAAAGGCCTCTATTCTGCATGAGTAAGGGCTGTCAAGGCAAAGGTGAAAATATTCAGAATATATTGAACACTTGAATTTATTATCTTTTTAGTTGGCTGCCGTACTTTCTGCTGTTGCCCCTGTCCTTTGCAGTGTGTCAAAATTGCAGGAAACTTTAGGAAACAGGAGCTTTTGACAGAAACGGCTTTAATGTTAGGCCTGGTCAAGATGAGGCATGTCATGGCAGAACAGAATTGCACCCATGAAATACAAGAATCAAACAGGACTGAAGAGAAAACCGGGACTTAAATACAAGCATAGCAAATGAGGGGATGAAGTGCAGGTGTACAGGTGAGGTGGTTGCAGGGCTAATGGGAAACAGCTGCAACTAATAAGGACAGGCCAAGAAAACAAAAAAGGTGGGAAAAGGCAGAAAGTAAAAACTGACATGATAGTTGAGAAAATGTTGTAAAATAGGATCATGACACAAACTGTTTATGTTTCTTCCCTTTGATGGTGAAATGTGAACCAAGCTTGCCTTACTGAATAAACAATCAATTCTTATCAAACTAAGCTAAAAATAGTGATATAACATTCAAAATAAAACAAATGTATTATTTATTTGATGGTTTATTTTGTGTATATTAGACGTTATTGATTTGTGCATATTTTTCTTTCAGCATTGAAAACCCCCACAGTTAGACATATACAAATCAATGCGTGATGTGTTTTTGTAATTATCTTGACCAATTGGCCCCCATTTCCATAAATCTCCTCAATGAAAAATATGTTACTGGACATAATGTATATTTGTGGACATTCATCTCTTAAATGTAATTCTCTTAAACTACAGTGCGTATAAAAAGCCTCAGCAATCAATATGACATGCATATAAAAAATATCGATCGTTCAAACTGCAACGAGTATCAAAAGAAAGCTGGTATTTTACAAGCAGAGGCTCACAGTAATAATGCCAGACATTTCATATGACTTATATATATGGCAAACATTAGCATTAGCACAGCACATGGGAGCAGTCTACAATGAACAGCATAAGTAAAAACAGTGAGCTCTGAACCAGCAGGACTTCCTTGTTGAAGCAGAAAGCATAGAAATGTTCTCTAAGTAGTTTCCAAAGTATGAATTTATGTAGCATATTCTGTATATTCATACTACAATGCATCTTTTCAGGGAACATGAGGGAAAATGAAAGAAAAGCACACATCTTAATATTCTCCTGACATCATGTTTAATGCTATTTCTATTAAAATCACATTTTTTCCCGACATCATGTGAAGTCCCAGCAGTGTTGCGCTTCTCTGTCAAATATGCAAAAAAGGTGTATTTATTTGAAAAGGCTTGCTAATTCTGCTAATACTGCTGTGTTTGTGTGTGTGTGTGTGTGTGTGTGTGTGTGTGTGTGTGTGTGTGTGTTTGTGTGTGTTTGTGTGTCAGCAAGTATCCATGGGAATAAAGATGAAGTAGGTGGATTAACATGTTTGGACAGTGGAGACTGATTGTTTGAACAGTGTCGCTGAGTGAATGACGGACTGAGTAAAGAGCAACATTGACTCTTATGTAAAGTGATCCACATTGGGAGTCTCAACTGTGTGTGTGTGTGTGTGTGTGTGTGTGTGTGTGTGTGTGTGTGTGTGTGTGTGTGTGTGTGTGTGTCCAAACATGCGTGTATTGTTTTTTAAAGTGTTATGATGAGTTAACATCATAACACTTTATGCCTTCTTTATTATGAAACCCATTAGCTTTAGCATTGGCCATTCTTCCCTTGGGTCCACACCATAGGCTGTATATATAAATGGACGTAGTGTCCGTGACGTCACCCATAGGATTCTGCAGAGTTGCCGAGAAGCCTAAAGTAGTACTGCTAGACTGCTGAAGCCATTTTGGCGAGATTGTTTTGCCGCGCACAGAGAAACGTGTCATGTATTTTACGTCATGTGATCGGCTCTCCTGATCGGTCGTTATAGAGAGCACCGATCGATCAGCAGAGAGTGAATATCGGCCGATCGGCGGCTGATCGATCGGAGCATCCCTATTTATTACACACATTTTCCCCTCTCATATTCACAGTGTGGATCAATTGAGACAGCGTGGATGTCCAGGGAACTGCAGAGACTTTGGAAGAAACCTCAGCGTGACGGATGTCCTGTCTGTGGGTTTGGCTGGAGAAGACTGAGGTGGAGCCTTTCTCTGGGAGGAGGATCAAACAAGTGCATCTGTGAGCCTATACTGGGCATAGCCGTCACAAACAAGTAAGTAAGTAAGTAAGTAAAGTTTATTTATATAGCACTTTTCACAGAAAGGATTCACAAAGTGCTTCACAGTGAGATCACGATAACAAATGATGGTCCTGTTTGACTACACACTACTCAGTGTGCAGATCTTTGTGTTCACAATAAAAGTGTAGTTTCTTAATGAATGTCTTGTGTTGTTCTTTAATCTCATATCATCTTTTCATTTTCTTCTTGCCCCTCGGAGAAAACTGTGAGGTAGTTGTGTCCTTCAGGTATGTCCTTTCCTAACAGAAATGACAAGAAACATAAAACATATGATATTATTGCAGAGTAAGTGTGTTATTTATGAAAGGTGAGTTAGAGGGCTGGAGAAATAAATACAACATTATTTGAATGTGTTTTTGAAATTCATCACTTTGTACTACAAGGATAATCAGATTATGAATGAACAGTCTGCAGTTAATCAACATCATCATCAACATTATCTGTTATTAAAATAATATTCAACTGTTATCAGAACTTAGTGCAACTGTAGTGTCATGCTGTTCAGTTGTCTCACTGCAAGAACCACTTTTACCATGTTTTTACAGACAATATGTAGAGACAAATGGTAGTAATCGTCACAAAGTAAAATAATAATTGCCTTAAATACATTGACATGTGAAAGCTGACAAATGATCAAAATATTACGGAGGGAAGATATTTTCGTTTGGATTACTGGTCTGGGGGAAGCTCGCGAGTGTGTGTGTATACGTGTGTGTGTATTTTTGCTTTTGTGTGTATTGTGTTTGTTTCCCGGGGAAAACCCTCACGAGAAACACCGGCTGTTGTTATGCCTGCTGTGACGTTAAATTACTCGGTTCTCCGCTTGTAATTATGCCGTTACAAGCTTTAAAGTTGTATTTATCATCTGAATTTGCCGAAACAAGTTTATTATTCTGAAAGCCAAGACTTTGTTTAATTGAAATCAGATAAAAACAAACTGTAACGAACCCTGCCGTGTTATCTATGATTACTATACGCTTACATTCATAATTTCTGCCGGAGGGAGGGTCGGCAGCGCTGCTGAAGAGTAGATTGCGAGTGAGAGGTGCCTGTCATCTTCCCTTTACAAGCTTCAAAAATGTATTTATCGTGTGATTTTGGAAATAAAAGTTTCATAGCCTGAAAGCCAAGACTTTGTTTGTTTAAAATCAAACAAAACACCCGAACCCCGAAAAAAATGTTTTTTACGCAAATCCACGTTTATTTTTAAATGAGCCGTTGCGACTTCCGACTGATTTCGATAGAGCGGGTCACAAATGTGTGTGTCATCTGCATAGTTATGGTAACTTATTTTGTTGTTCTTTATTATCTGAGCCAGTGGTAGCATGTAGACGTTAAAGAGAAGAGGCCCCAAGATGGAGCCTTGAGGTACCCCACATGTCATATTTGTCAACTCAGATGTGTATTTACTAGGGCTGTCAGTCGATTAAAATATTTAATCGCGATTAATCGCATGATTGTCCATAGTTAATCGCGATTAATCGCAAATTAATCACACATTTTTTTATCTGTTCTAAATGTACCTTTATAGGGATATTTTCAAGTTTGTAATACTCTTATCAACATATGAGTGGACAAATATGCTTTATGCAAATGTTTGTTTATTATCATTTGAACAATGACAAATATTCTCATAAATATTAAACATAACAACCTCTGAGCATTAAAAATATCCGCCTCAATTCAACCTGGAACCTCTCTCCTACAGTGTGTGTGTGTGTGTGTGTGTGTGTGTGTGTGTGTGTGTGTGTGTGTGTGTGTGTGTCGTGTGTGTGTTTCTGTGTGTGCGGAGAGACACTGTGATGGATCGTTGGAGCTTTGTGCAACTCAAGGCATATGCTCGAACGGGAGCTGCAATCAAGTTGCGCGCACTATCCGTGCTGAGTGTGCTGACTTTGCGTACAATGTCCCACTGTCTGGCTACCTGCATAAAGTCAAGTGCTCGGCGCAGTTGTCGGCGAAATGTCGCTCCTCTGTTTTCATTGAAACAGCTCCTTATATCCGTTAGCGCAGCTAGCTAGCACCAGATGCTAACAACAACAATACACGTTAGGTGTGCCCGTTCTCTCTCTCTTGCTCACTCGCGCCACACTTACACATACCCTCCCGGTCCTCCCGATGGCCAGTCGGTGCCTGCCGGTGAGCGTGGACGGCAGGAGCGGGGCTGTCAGCATCAGTTTGTAGATGGTATTTTAAACTCGATGCGCTCTGAAACCACGGGGCCAACACACTCTCACTCCATAAACGTCCAGGAGCGACGCTTGGTCAGGGTTCCGAGTCGTGCAGTTGGGACGCTCCTAGGCTCCTTCAGCTTCATAAAGGGACGCAAATAGCTTTCAACTGATTGCAATGTATTCCCATCTGCGGCAGGATTTGACGCTCATGGAAGCACGGCATTCATTTGTGTCGGCTGCCCTTAAAGGCAATATGAGTGTCCGTTCCCATTGGATAACAGAGAATTGTACACCAGGAAGTAAGTATTCTCCTTACTGTCATTTGATTTGACTGTGATATCTCCACTACTCATCAACTCAAAAACACCAGATTATCGTTGTTGATTAAATGACATTGATAGGTTTTGTGAACATTTTCTTGTTGCCCCAGCTGGTCGACACCTCTTTTAGCAGAAACAAAGGCTGCATTAATGTATTAAATCGATGTTAATCCAAGTGGATGTGGAATTGACGGACGTGACGTTGTGTGATTGCGTTGCCAGGCAACAGCTTCGGTTCATGTTAATTTACAAACTCTTCAACTACAACCGTAGTTATATTTAAAAACATGTTAGAAGGCCTCACGAAATACTTTAATGTAAATTAAAATTGAAATCTGAAGGAATGTGTGTACAACAAAATACATCCTTACGAAATACGAAACCAGAAACCGGCGGAGGCAAGATCCTCAGCTTGATTTAGCCGCAAAGCACGCTGGGATTTGGTGTTTATAAAATTTGAAATCCGAAAACATTTTTAAAAATAAAATGATACATTATTCCGAGTGTGCTTGCTTTTCTCTTTGAAAGTCATCACATATCGGCATTGTAATACACGGTTCGGCTGCATTAAATATGAAATATCTGCCGTAGTTGTATATTTATAGAGCCCTAATGAGAAGACTTCTAGACAAACATGAGGAACTGCCGCCAACACTGAAAACGTGACGTGGATCATAAATATATCAGCAATTAAACAACATCTTACATTTCTTTTCACACAATACGTCTCTTTTGCAGTATCAACACTAATTCGGCTGACTTTTATATTTGATCCAATTGGCTGTATTTAAACCATAACGGTGCACAGCTGATAGAAAGGGACACCTAGTGGTTAAAGTACGTTATTGAATTTGGTCGATGATAGCAAATTTAAATCAACAATATCAATGCATACAGATACCTAACTAGCAAACTAACTAATGTACGAGGATGACCTTATTATACCAACCTCACACAGAAGCCTTTTGTTCGACAGTATAATCCTTCTTAATGTTTTACACTTTTCTAATATGTTTTAACTTGTATGCTACGGATAACATTGTTAGCACAGATGTAGCTTCCTCTCGCTTGTTAGCTGAATAAAAAGACCAGTAAGAAATAAAGTGCTTGAATTTCACTTACCAACAAAACTGCATTCAGGGAAGGTCTGTTTTAACCGCAGAGCCATAAGATAAGTCCGATATTTAAATGAAGAATACTCCACCAGGCACCAACACAACAAACACGTCCGACTTCAAGTTGTGTTCCCCGGATACGCCGAGCAGTTGAGCCTCTGTAGCATCCTGGAGCTTACTGAGCTAACCGAGCTACTAGCAGAGAGACAGAAAGCTAGAAGGAGCAGTCACTGCAGAGACCTGTCACTCAAGGTGACTACGCCCTAATTTATGCAAAAACGTTAAGACCTAATATAACTAAAAGGGTTGTGTTATAAAACAATTCACTCACCAATTCATAGTCATGAAGGTGGAATCGAACTATATCCAGAATAATTGTTATTGCATCCAGGGGTAGAAACATGTTTATTACTGCTGTAAAGTTGGGCATTTTAACATGGGGGTCTATGGAAATTGCTCCTTTCTGCAGTCATCCCCTATTGGCACTTTGAGGCACTTCCTTATTGGCCTCCCGGCTCTGCCCCAGAGTTTGCCGCTTGCTTACATTGGAAGGCCGCTTTTATTTTTGAAATAATTTATTGCCTGCTATTGTTATGCATACGTATCTAAAAATACTGAGATTAGTTGTCAGTGTTTTTTTAAATTGAGGTTATTCTCTTATAATTCTTATCCATCACATACCATGGCCCTTTCTCATTTAATCAAATCCCCCTCCTCGACTCCTCGGTCCTCCGGTAGTGACCCGGAAATTAATTTCAGCGCGCCATGTTGAAGGACATCTCATTTCTCTAAATGCACTTCGAGGACCGAGGATCGAGTGTCGAGGAGGCTCTCTGGAGGAGCTATAACCGAGGATACACTGATGGGTCCTCCACGGTCCTCCACGGCTCCTTCGTGGATGCATTTCCGGGTACAGAGATGTTTCAAAGAGTTGTGACGCACGGCCGGACTTATATCAGCCAATGACAGCTCTGCATGTATCCCCTGGATATTATTTTATTAACTGCTCTCATCGCGATGCAATGTTTACAGTGAGAACAGCTTTGAGGTCTGTGCAGAAAGCAGAGCAGTGTGTATAATATATATCACTCAGTATAACAGGCCTACTCTCTTTATTTGCTTTAGTTTAGTAGATATCTACAAACAAGGAGTCGATATTTTTCTAAAACCATTTAGTGCTTCACATAATAAAATACACAACGGCTGTTAGGCTGTTAGCTGTAGGAGCGTGTGTGTGGTACAGTGTGTAGGTGTGTGTGGTACAGTGTGTGCGTAGATGCAGCGGACAGACAGGTCTCAGTTGGTTTGGTGTCCTCTGCTTACTTTTAATATTGTAAATAAAACTTTTGGCCGTAATTTATTTTCTTCATTGTAGCGACCAGAGGGGTGGGGGGGGGGAGGGGGGGATATATCCAGTCTCTGATAGTGTTACGTTATTATGAGAGTGCTCTGTTTGATTCTGAAATTGTATATTTATATAAATATATGTATATATGTGTGTGTGTGTGTGTCCGCATCTGTAGCCTGTTATTCTCTCATTATACCGCACTGTGAATGAATTAAAAGTAAATATATAAGTCGTCATGAACACATCTGTCCATCAGAGTGCTGCTGTGCCTCCTGTCATCATTAATGGACGTCTCTTTAAAATGACCTCTCAGAGGAGAGGAGTTCTCATTTCTCTAACCGCCTGCTGCTTCCCCTCCTCTCTCCTCGGTTCCCCTCCTCGGCTCCTCCGCTCGCATCTCCTGTGGGCGGGACTAAGTCTCGAGGATAGGAGTCGAGGAGGGGAGTCGAGGAGGGGAGTTAGAGAAATGAGAAAGGGCCCAGGTCTTTACATTTTATTTAATATATCCTACAGAAAAACACTGCCAGATGCAGGGTAAATGTATGTTTCTGATAAGCTGTTTATGCCATGAGATCAAATCATTGAAAATCAATTTTATATATTTATAATAATACAAATATGGATTGAATGAAAGAATTTAAAACAATAAGAAAGTGAAGCAGGAAACAAAATGTTCTGCAGTTGGCGAAGTACATCAGAGAAATCCTTACTAGCATTGGTCAACAAAATGTTCACATACACATTCCATTGTGGGAGGTAAGTGTTACGTTTTGACAAGTAAGAAAGATTGGAATGGTAACACGGTCGAAACAAAGCATGTTTTTGATTTTTCCCTGAAGACACTTGAACAAAAAGCTTTGACACGTGCATTAATCTTCGTACTTACACAACATGCCAAACCTCAGCTTGAAAATCACAAAATATGTAAAAATAATCAGAGCAAATCAGGGGAAACTACAGCAAGAGTTTCTGCGACCGGATATATTTGGCCAACATGGTTACCGCTGAAAACTACAATGCACAGGACTTTATGTTAAGCTGTGCCAAGCCCGCTCCTTTAACCTCATTTTAGAAGTTTGGCCGCACTCAGAGGCAGAAAACAGGAGGTCCACTCCTGGCACAGGACGCCCCGGTGACCAGATGGAGAACCAGATAATTATAGTTCTGTTCAATGGGATCATTGACCACTTCAATAGACTCATTGTACTTATTTTGAATCGATTTTAAAGCTTACGCAGCCATTTTATGTGCTAAGTAAGTGTTACAAATAAAACATAAAGCCACTGGAATTTGTGTGGCTGCCGATATAAAATAAAGGAATATTCGGTTAGTTTTTTCTGAAAGTTAAAAGCTGACTTCCATGAAGTTTTCTGCCATTGCACAACGGGCTCAATTGGCCTGCAGGCCCTGGCCCAGAGCAGCGAACACATACCGCTGGAACATCAGCGCATAAGGACTTCCAGATTCCGATATTGGAAACATTCTCTGTCCTAATTGGAGGATGAGGTTCTCCATAATTTTTTAATCATAACTTATAGCTTATTTCCTGCAAATCATAACTGCGGCCAATTTTAATCAAACCGTGGATGAGATACCAATTGGCAGAGTCATAGGCAGTGTGTGTGTGTGTGTGTGTGTGTGTGTGTGTGTGTGTGTGTGTGTGTGTGTGTGTGTGTGTGTGTGTGTGTGTGTGTGTGTGTTGGTTTGTGTGTCCAGCCTTCCTCATGACTTCATTTGTATCTATTATGAGCACTTTTCCAAAGCCATGACCAAAATGGTAAGGGGGACACATTTCTTCGAAGCCCATTAAGCACAATGTAATGAACGTTGATGCATTTTTAAGAGACACCCTTGGCCGGAAACACGGCGCTGCCTTACTCATAAGTCCAATTTAATCTTTTTCTCATTATTAATTATGGTACAGAGCTTGTGTGTATGTGAAAGAGGCCAGAAAGCAGATGCTACCACTCTCACATCTTTCCAACCAGCAGAATAAGGTGCATGAGGCAACCACACACAAAAATGCAAACACACAAACACACCAACATACACACACTGTAGTTCTTTCTCTGTCTGGGATTTTATGATTTTACTTGGTAAATATACAGAGACGAGAAGAAAAAAGGAGAGGGACAGGAGGGAATAACAGAAAGAGCCTGAGTTTAAGGCAGAGGATCCTTTTTTCCATATAACGGTACGTCTACACTACAGGCATCAAAAAATGCTTTCAACGCTTCGCCCATTCACTTGAATGGGGTGACGTAGAAGATTTTTAATCTTCGCCGAACTGCATTGTGGGGAGCATGGCATGGCTTTGCAAGCATCACGAGCATCTATCGGCATTTGAGGCTCGATGCTTGGCATCAGCCAATCAAATCCCGTTTATGCAAATCCCGCCAGTGCAAGCGCAGCCAATCAAACCGCGTGCAAGCTGGGAGAGCCAGACCGCAGTTCATTTCCTCATATTCCAAACGAGATATTACGGTAGCAAATCACCCAGTTCTTTACGACCGGAACTATTTACCGGGATACAAACCGGAGGAACCAGGCATGGAGGGAGGTGGCAGAGACAGTGGGTGAAACTGATAGTTTTTTCACCTGTTTGGAGAGTTTATATCCAGTTTACTTTGTTTTAACATTGCTATTGCTTTGTATGTCGGGGGCGGGAGATGCATGTGATTGGTTGTTGGTCGCGTTGCTCGCAAAAAATTGCCAAGCTTCAAGATGTTTTGATGCCCGTAGTGTAGACGGGTCGTAAAGTCCCGCTTCAAAAGCTTTCCTGCATTCAAAGCCTCTGCCATAAATCCGAGTGACAGAGACTCCAGCACTGTTGCATTAAAGAAAACTGCACACATCTGTTGTCAGAAAACCCATTTCCAACATTAATAACATCATTTGGATAATTGTAATGTTTTGAGCATGTTCCTTTTGCTAAGATTGGGTGTTTCAATGATATGTTGTACGTACACTACAGGAATTAAATCAAGATATCCAGGTTTTGAAGGGGTACTTTAAATATATATTCTGAATTTCTAATCACCTGTCCTCTGGATTTCAAGATGAGATATAATGCTCATATTTAGTGCCTCTCCTGTGACATGTTTCCATACTTCAATGTTCAAAAAGCTCTTTATTTTTCTCATACTGCCTATTTATTTATTTATATATTTATTTGACAGGGACAGTGCACATTGATTGACATTTCTGTAAATGCGCCAGAGTTAGCCAACAGGCTATTTTTCATCTGTAGTCCCTGGACAGATGTTGAAAGTCATCCTAAAAACAAAAATTCACTTCAAATAACAAGTAAATACAATCAGTAAAACAACATTCAACGGAGATGCTTATATTATGATAAAAGCATATATAAAAACATAAAAACAAAACTAAAATACATATTCACAAAGCAGACAGATAGCAACAGGTCAAGGCACATGTACAAACAGAGCGTTGTAAAGTGCAGATTGTGTCAGTGTTGACAGAGCTGACTTTCCACTAAACATGTTTTTAAGTTAGATTTAAATAAACTGCAGGTGTTTTGTTCTCTAATCTTTACTGGGATTGAGTTCCACTGTTGTGCAGCTTTAAAAGAAAAAGAAGATTGGCTGAATGAGCTCTTCCTTAATGGAACAACGCAGTCTTCTCTTGTTGCAGCTCTTGTTGACCTAGTTAAAGGTGTGCGTATGGTGATAAAATGTCTGAGCGGAGGTGAGGTAAGGCCGTGTATTATTTTGTACATGAGGCAAGCATTTGCATATCTCATTACATTTTCCCAGCTCAACAAGTTACATTTTGTGAGTATTGGGCAATGATGAGAATAAACTGATTTCTTATCTACTATTTTAAGTGTTTGTTTCTACAATGATTCCAGGGGTTTAAGAGTGGTTGTACAGGCATGTGACCAGGTTGTTAAGCAGTAGGTGATATGAGATAGAACCATAGAGTGCATGTACATCAGAGCCGCCTCTGTTGACATGCAGTTCCTGGTAAACCTCAAATTGAATAGATTGACCCTGTTGCAAACCTTTTTCACCTGAGCCTTAAAATTGAGTCTTGAATCAATTAAGACCCCTAGGTATTTGTACTGTGAGACCACCTGTAGCCTCTCCCCGGACACAAACACATCTGGCTCAACGCAGGAGGACTTGGTTTTGGTGAAGAACATACCTACAGTTTTACTGACATTGAGTTGCAGACAGCATTGCTCCAACCAAGCTGTTACATGAACCATCTTGTTCGTCAGTTCATTAGCCTCAGACTGCCTCCGTGAACATAAGCCTGTGCTGCACTGTCAAAACTGTTGCTTTGGTAAAAATTAAAAAAGATGTGTCAAGTGGTTCCAAGCAATTTCATGAGTTTAGCCACCTTTGTATTTTTTGAGTTGGTGAAACGTACTTGTTTTTTTCTACTCAAAGACGTGTTGGTAAAACTTTTTCAAAATGTGTCAAGCGGTTCCAAGCAATTATAGGAGTTGGGTAACCTCACTAATGTGATTTTTTTCTGCATGTGAAAAAATGAGTTGAGCGGCAAGCCTATAATTAAAAGCCAAGATATGAAGTGTAACCAATGCAAATAACAATCTGCTAAGAACCACATAAGACAAGAATAAATAAAGTAAATTATAAAACACAATTGAGATGCCGGAACCTATACGACAAACTCTTCCTGATTTCAATCCAACCCTTTAAATATATGATAGCATTGAAACATTGCAGATTAAACAAATAGATTTAAAAAGGGAAAGTTATGGACATGTTAATACATTTTATTAAAATGTGATTAATCCAAAACAGTTTTCATAAAACAGTAACAAGTTTGTTTAAAAGCACAACACATTAACATACTGTACATGGAGACACATGGTTATTACTTGATGGTTATTCCAACTGCATATGGCTTGTGGGAAACATATAACTTCATGCTGTGCATCACGAGCCTCTGTTGCACTTCGACCTCTGCTATTCCCTGTATATACAAACAAAACACTACATTGAGTACAAATCAGGACACACCATGTGTTTTCCTCAACAACAAAAATCAAATCCGTCTTGAAATCATAACGAGCCAGTTTACATTAGCTGTTAACAGACGCGTCTATCGTTATAGAGAACCGCAGTGACGCGTCGTAAAACCCGGAAGTAAGTTAGCATTTTTAGCACTTCCAAACTTATATTTAGTTTTTCTTGCTATGCTGCTGCAATACAAACATTTCCCAAATTGGGATCAATACAGTAATATCTTATCTTAATTAATTAAGAAATATAACTATTATAATTAGTGTAGCAGCTGACACCTATTTTCAATATGGATTAATCTACCATTTATTTATTTAGTTCAATTTTCATCTATAAAAATGTCAAAATAGTGAAAATGTTCATGAGACTTATCAAAGTGCAAGGTTATATCTTTAGATGTTTTGTTTTAGCCTATGTACTGTATGTCTTAATGCTCTTACAGTATATGTGACGGTGTGACTTCCATGAAACTAATATTTTATATCTTCCCAACAGACGAGCTGACAGGAAACCTAACACTCTAACAACCACAACATTGCAAAGGCGAGTAAATGTAAATTAAAAACAATTCACCATTTTTTTATTTCTTCTTCCTTGGAGTGAGGTGAAGCTGACCTTGCACGTGGTGCCATTAAGGATGTTCCTCACGCAGGCTGAATGTTTCTCCTTCCTTACTGACACAGAAGCCCTTGATTTGCAATGCTTCACTAATTGTCATTTCCCTGGCTCCGTAGGGACACTTTACCTCCAGCACAGCGGAAGACCCTACCAGACCATCTGGAGATGCCCCCAAAAATCCTGATAGGGAGAGCCACAAATCTGACTCATGGACCTGCATCTGGGTTGCAGTTGTGAATGCCCTGACGCCCTCACATTCATTCATAGTCCCCCACTGTACAGACAAAACACCATCAAGGGCCTGTTGTTGCCTTAGCACCCTGGCAATAAAGGAAGCAGTCGCACGCTTTGACCTCAGGACAGCTCCAAAGTTGCTGGCAGTCAACCTTCCTTTCCTGAACAAATGCCAGTTTGGGTTGGTTCGCTGACCAATGGTAGCCACCTGAATTGCCCTCTGTTGCTCTTCAGACAATGCCATGCTTGCCACAATTGCCTCAGGTCCCTGATGCCCAACAGATTTGATAATTTCAGGAACAGTAAGTGTTTCCAAGCTGTAGTGTAAATCTTCTGGCTCGGGGGAGAGAAGCCAAGACATTCCTGAGAACCTGCCCCTGAGTCTGTCCCTCAGCCAGTCACGATCTTCGGAGGTGGGCTCTCTTGTCAGCGGGTTAAATTAGTTATTGGTTTCAACAGTCACATTAAAACAGTTACTAAATCAGCTTACTATGACCTAAAGAACATATCTAGGATTAAAAGACTAATGTCACAGCAGGATTTGGAAAAACGTGTCCATGCTTTTATCTTCAGTAGACTGGACTACTGCAATGGTGTCTTCACAGGTCTCACTAAAAAATCTATTAGAAAGCTGCAGCTGATTCAGAACACCGCTGCTTGAGTCCTTACCAACACTAAGAAAGTGGATCACATCGCTCCAGTTCTGAAGTCTACAGTGGCTTCCTGTGTGTCAAAGAATAGATTTCAAAAATACTGCTGCTGTTTATAAAGCACTGAATGGTTTAGGACCAAAATGCATTTCTGACCTCCTGCTAAATGAGGAACCATCCAGATCTCTCAGGTCTTCAGGGACTGGTCGGCTTTCTGTCCCCAGAGTCAGAACTAAACATGGTAAAGCAGCGTTCAGTTATTATGCTCCAAATATCTGGAACAAACTCCCAGAAACCTGCAGGTCCGCTGCAACTCTTACTACTTTTAAATCCAGGCTGAAGACTTTTCTTTTTGTCGCTGCTTTTAATTGAACTATTCATATCTTAGACTGTAACTTTTATCCATGTATTTTTTCTTTTAATGTTTATTTTATTAGCTTTTCTTTTTAATGACTGATTTTAAATGCCATTTTCTTAATGTCTTTCATTTTTTGTAAAGCACTTTGAATTGCCTTGTGTTGAAAAGTGCTATATAAATAAACTTGCCTTGCCTTGCCTAATAAAGATTTCATGTGACACATACAATTGATTTGTTGATGGGAATTAATGTGAATAAATTAACTCTAGGTTAACGGTACTCTTGCTATCACTACTCACCGACACTATAAACCTTGTCCCTCATGCTAGCCATGACAACACCGGTAAGCACACCTTCATCTAGGCTGCGCTGTAACGTGTCCTGACTTGTAGTGGTTCTCTCCTATCTACACTCTTCTTGTCATCTTTGTAAAACGATATCAGACTGGTAATTGACACAGCCATGACTTCTAGTTAAATTCAGTGTGGCTAAAATGAAAAGCTTTGTTAAAATATGCAAGCACGCGAAAGTCAAATTCAGCTTTATTGTCAAAAATTCTACATGTGTTATACATCCAGAAATATCGAAATATCGTTTCCCACAGTGTGACATGTATACATAAAACAAAACAAAAAGGGCCTAGATAAACGTGGTATGCATTAAACAAAACAAAAAGGGCCTAGATAAACGTGGTATACATTAAACAAAACGGGCCTAGATAACCGGGGTATACAGTTTAAAATGTTAATATATTTAAAGTGTTCAAAGTGCAGTTTCAGTGCAAGTCAGTTGAAACGATCTTAAGTTGGCGTGACGTTGAAGTCGTGCGACCCTGCTGCTGTACTGGCTTGTAGTTCGTTTATAGCATAACGTTAGCATTTCGCTTTTGGCGAATAGATTTATGATTCAAAAATTATAAAAGTAGGGTTGACATGTGGAAATTATCCGGCTGAACAAAACGGGATCCCTCTCTTAAATGTGTGTCAACCACAGACCTTATTTCGAGCTATTTTCCAAAATCCTATGGAGAATTTGCATTGGTTTTTCGCGAAGGAACCGGAAGAAGTTTACTTCCGGGTTTTACGACGCGTCACTAAGGTTCTCTATTCCAATCCAGTTTAGATTTAACCACGCCCACTTTCGCATTACGCAAGAATGTAGCTTTAGCATCATAGACTTCATCTTCGGCAGTTATAGCGGTCGCAGTAAAGCAGGATATTGAATAGTTGTTTTTTGTCTTTCCAAAGGATTTGTTGACTGAAAGTAAACGATCCTGTAATCAAAGCCATATCGAAGAGTCCTGAGATTGTATTACTGGTGTTTTATCATCTCAGCTGGTGTAAGTGCAGAATATTGAATATAACCTTGACTATTACTGTGTCCTTCATTTATCTGACAGCATTATTTAATGAAACTATTTTATATATAGATATACACACATTTATTCATTTATAAACATATATATATAAACACACACTTATATGTATTCACACATGTATTTATTCATTTATACACACAGATGTATTCATTCATTTATACACACACAGCATTATTTAATGATACTATTTTATATATATATATATATATATATGTACACACACATTTATTCATTTATAAACATATATATATAAACACACACTTATATGTACTCACACATGTGTTTATGAATTTATACACACAGATGTATTCATTCATTTATACACACACAGCATTATTTAATGATACTGTTTTATATATATATATATATATATATATATATATATATATATATATATACACACACACAGACATTTATTCATTTATAAACATATATATATAAAATCCTAAAACATTGGTATAGTTATGCTAAAATGTTTATATTCTCTTTAAATGTACTTCATGTGCTTGCATGTTATTCTTTGTAATGCCTTGTCTTTTATCTGGACAATAAGTCTGTTATTAAGTGGTATAGTTTAGATGATGATGATGATGATGATGATGATGATGATGATGATGATGATGATGATGATGATGTGTAGGTGAGGCATTGATATGAGCAAACACATCCAATGTAATTTGATGTTCATCATAGTATTGAGAGACAGGTCTTCTCAGATACCTTCAACTGCGGGTAATCCTCTATATTGTTCTGTGTGCTTCCAGAGCACACTAAAACACGAGGTCTGAAATGAAAGCAAAAACAAAAAAAGAGCCTATAGTTATTCAGGTACTATTCTGATGCTAATACTTTAGTACTTATACTGATGCTAATACTTTTGTACTTATACTTATATTTCTACACTCTGGTACTTGTACCTTTACTCAAGTACAAGATCTTATCACTTCTTACACCTCTGGAAAGCACTTTTATGTAAAGGAATACATTTTTATAAATGTCCCAACATTTCATTTTTACATGGCAAAACGTTAATATGTTATTAATGTTAAAATAGACATTTATAACATATTATAAATGTCGCAGCCCGGCCGCGTCTATCGTTATTCCAACCCAGTTTAGATTGAACCACTCCCACTTCCGCATTACGCAAGGATCGACGTAGCTCTACGCGATAGCGTCATAGACATGGCACACCCGCGAAATCTGAATCTGACAAGCAAAATACCGTCCTTATAAAAACTGCATAATATACAATATAATAGTGCTTCTTTGTCAATATGACTGACAACCACACTTATGCAGTGCTGAGGTAATATTAATTAATCATTTAATATTAATTCCTGATGGATATAAGAGGGATACATTAGCAAACATCTGTATATATAGCCTATATATAATGTTTCATTTTTTTGTTTGTCATGTAACATGTTAACGTTTATTTAATATTTTATAGACATTTATAATATGTTATAATCAACAACACTAACAGCAAGCGAACATATTAGACAGAGAGCGTTGATCCATTATTTGGCTGTTTATTTACATTAATGTGTATGTTGCTGTTTATTGTGCATCCACTGAAAAACTGTCCAGCATCAGTAGCATGGCTTACGTGGTCACTTGTATAGGTTGAGGTTGTTCGAGGCTGTTGCTTGGCGTGGCGAGAATATTGCTCCACTTTCTCCGGTCCCCGAGATTGGGCTTCCAGTAGCTCTGGAGAGAGCTTTCGCACCTGTGGCCACTAACGGTCATAATTTCTCTGCTTTTTTTCAAGACCCGCATCAGAAAGCTTTTGAATGGTGCTACTTTTCCAGTTGGTCTACTTGCTCTTCACGTAGCTCTGCATGTCGTAGTTTAGGTGCTTTTTTTTCTGGAGATAGGAACTGCTCAATCCACTCCTACATACTATAGTAAGACCCCCCCGGAGGTCGAAGTTAATCTTAAATGTTTCCATTTTATGCTTTGTAAGTTTGTTTTGTAACGGAAGAAATTTAAATATATTTATAAAACTGACAAGTCAAATCAAGCAATCTGATTGGTCGATAGCGTTTTTGCGGACCTCTTTGATTACAGATTTGAAAACATCGTTGCTTGCTTTAAAAGTAGCACAATTCATTATGTTAAACCTTCAAAAGTATCTAGATATCCCTGCCCTAATGCCAAAGGAACTGCACACTGAATATGTTTTGCCGTTTGATGTCTATGTCTGGACCGCTGCGTCAAAAAGGAGGGCTTCTGCCCAGCTTCTGCCCCGTTACTTCTCCGCTGCTTTCTTGCTCCAGTATGAAAAGGTATACGATATACTGTTTTTCTCAGACGCGGAGGAATACTGACTTGTTGTGAAAAGTAACTTACAATTCTACCCGTGGTATACGCTCAGTATATCACGGCTAAGAACCAATCAGATTGCTTGATATTACTTGTCCGTTTTATATATATATATATATATATATAAAACAGTATCATTAAATAATGCTGTGTGTGTATAAATGAATGAATACATCTGTGTGTATAAATTCATAAACACATGTGTGAGTACATATAAGTGTGTGTTTATATATATATATGTTTATAAATGAATAAATGTGTGTATATATATATATATATATATATATATATATATATATATATATATATATTAGGGCCGGGACTTTAACGCGTTAATTAAGATTAATTAATTACACAAAAATGAACGCGTTAAAAAAATCGCACTTATTTTTGTACCGCGGAACGTTTCTCACTGGATGAGTTTCAGGGGTACCGATTATACTGGAGCACCAACTAACGTTCATGACTTCAGACAACAACAAACCACAGTGAACAATAGTCGAACGAAGAAGCTGATGAGACCGCTTTGGTTGGCCCCGTGGATGGGACATTTTGTTTTAAAAAACGGACGGATGGAACCGTCGATAAGAGCAAGGTTGTTTGCAAATTATGCAAAAAGGAATTCGCATATCACCGCAGCACATCAAGCCTCAAGTATCACCTCAATGCAAAACCTATAGCAGCTAGCGTGGAAGCTAGCGTGGACGTTAGCCCGACTCGGAGTACAAGGACCCACACCCAATTCGCGTTGATCAAACAGTGGCCTATGCAACAGAGAGATTTTATTTTTCATCAGGATATTGGAAGAATAGGAGGGATTGAGGTCAATCACTGGCACTTTTTTTATTTTATTTTAAATGGTACACTTTATGTTGAACTATTTATTATGTTGTTGGTGCAACTGGCACTTTATGTTGAACTGTTTATTGTTTTGGCCAAGGTTATTGAGAGAGTTGGACTGAAATGTATTAGATTTTTTAAATCAACTGTTGGTAAATCAACAAAGTCTGTTATGGCCTCTGAAGCAACAGAGAGATGTTTTCTAATAGTCAGGGTTTCCAATGTTCTGAATGTACTTGAAAGTATTGTGTTTACTTAAAAAACAAAGTGTTATAGTTTACAGAAGGTCTACCTACCTATAGGCTACCTGAATCTCTGAAATGTACTATATTCCTAAATATAATATTGCTACACTTTATGGCCAGTGTACCACCTTGAAAACAATAAACAATGTTTTGTTGCTTAAGCTTATGTATTCAGTCATTATTCAATGGTATACTAAAATCCATGTGAAAAAAATTGCTTCTCACTGTTCTCAAGTCAAATATTTCTATGTGATTAAAAATGCGATTAATTGCGATTAATTAATTACAAAGCCTGTAATTAATTAGATTAATTTTTTTAATCGAGTCCCGGGCCTAATATATATATAAAATAGTATCATTAAATAATGCTGTCAGATAAATGAAGTACACAGTAATAGTCAAGGTTATATTCAATATTCTGCGCTTACACCAGCTGAGATGATAAAACACCAGTAATACAATCTCAGGACTCTTCGATATGGCTTTGATTACAGGATCGTTTACTTTCAGTCAACAAATCCTTTGGAAAGACAAAAAACAACTATTCAATATCCTGCTTTACTGCGACCGCTATAACTGCCGGAGATGAAGTCTATGACGCTAAAGCTACGTTCTTGCGTAATGCGGAAGTGGGCGTGGTTAAATCTAAACTGGGTTGGAATAACGATAGACGCAGCCCGGCCAACGCCCGTCCACACTACAGCTTCAAAATAAGCTTGGAGCTGGGCGTGTCTGAAGCTTGGGGATTTTATTCGAGCACCGCGACCAACAACCAATCACATGAATGTCCCGCCCCCGGCATACAAAGCAAAAAACCCCGGGGATTTTATGCGATATATATATATATACTGTATATATATAAACTCCCCAAACAGGCGAAAACCTACCAGTTTCACCCACTGTCTCTGCCACCTCCCTCCATGCCTGGTTCCTCCGGTTTCTATCCCGGTAAATAGTTCTGGTCGTAAAGACCCGGGTGATTTGCTACCATAATTTCTCGTTTGGAATATGAGGAAATGAACTGCGGTCTGGCTCTCCCAGCTTGCACGCGGTTTGATTGACTAGCGCTTGAACTGTCAGATTGACATAAACAGGATTTGATTGGCTGACGCTGGCTATTCCGGCGTCTCCGGCTGCAGAAGTTGAACATTGTTCAACTTCTGCAGCCGGAGACGGCGGAGACGGACCGCTATGCTACCCACAATTCAGTTCGGCGAAAAGCGAGGCAACGTGACGTCACCCCATTCAAAGTGAATGGGCAAACGCGTTGGAAACCGTTTTTGAAGCTGTCGAAGCTGTAGTGTGGACGGGCCGTTACAGTGGCACAGGGGACAGCCAGGGCCGTCCCTGGCCAACATGAGGCCCCACGCAAAGTTATGACAACATGTGACTTGTTAGACGCTTTTATCCAAAGCGACTTACATACATTCAGTATAGGGCTGAACGAGTGTCATGGCGATAACCGCGATATGCACATGCGCGATATTCACATCGCAGGGACGTGCGATTATTATTATTATTTTTTTTTTTTTAGGGCGTTCGATATTAAGTAGGTAAATTAACTCAAACACGTCATGTTACAATTATTTTTCTGCTTGCTACAAAAGGAAAACTTGCGCGGCTCTCATGTCAGGGGTACTTGAGTGGAGTGACATGCAGGCTCTGAGTCTGCAAGCACAGCAAACAACTATTTCAGATGCCTTTGCCGGTGTTACACCATATGAGAAAGGTATAAAGGAGCTGGTGTATAGCTGTTCTTAATTTTATTTTTATAATGTTGTTTAAAAGACGTCCACTACTTTGCTGCTATTTGCACAAAAAAGGTTTTAATTGTGGAATAAAAAGTAAAATTACTATTTGGTCACGTATGTTAATTCCCTAATGTGATAATGAAGCTTCCTATAGTTTAATGTAATACGTTTAATCTCTTGGATCCCTTCTAGACACCACTCCCTTATTTGAGGGTAAGCAACATGCATTATCATGACATGTTAGATCATGACTTAAGGTATGAGGAATCAACCAGTTAAGATCCAGACGTCCGTGACTAAAATCCTTCATCCGGTTAAGGCGAGACACCCCAGGTGAATAGGGTAAAAATTTTTAACTTAAAGGTATCAGCTAGAAATTTCTACAGTTAATTACTTACAATAAGGCAAATGTTTTTTGTATTACAGGTTTTCTGAAATAGCATGTTGAAATATGCAAATTAGCCATTATCTCATTAAATACGTGCATATTTTAACACATTTCAGGAATCGAAATCTGAACTGTGGATAAAGCCAGGTTCAACATTTTCATTTTGTAGTCATATTAGTATCTAAGGCTTTTACAGAAGGGATATTGGATATCTCTTTTATCACTCCATAAATCAGAAAATACTGTCAAGAGCCCTAAAATATCAATTTTCGCCATGTTTTTAGGTATACAATGTTGTATAATTCAGGCTATGAATGATATAGGAACAAACCCTTCTGTAAAAGCCTTCATAATATTGGTAGGAATATAACGAAGGTTTGGTGTATCTACGTGCTACTGAAGTTGACATTTCAGAGTAGGAGAAAAAACTCATTTTGAGAAAACGACCTTTAAAGATTGCAGTGAGGCGCTAGCTAAACCCTCCCGTTCTTTGGATGACAGCTTGCGCATCGACGCACTCCGTGAAGGTATTTCATGTTCGGGGTCATTTCTTTCTTTTTCTTTTTTTTCGCCGTTCTTTTGTCATTTTGAGATTTACATTTCTAGCGGAAAGCTAACCAGGAAGTGTTTTAGCACACCACGTGACGCATCTGAACGAATCACGTTGTCAGAAATTGACACCAGCCAATGAGATTTTGTTTCTTGGTTTAAGACCCCTTTGTACTTTCACGATTGGTTGCTGATACAAAGGAAACGACCATATTTGGATCCGATGAGATTGTGTAGGAGAGACACAGCTTTCCAACGATATCTCTGATGACATGGTGCACACAGCGGTTGCGGTACTTTATGTTACGTTAGAATGCTAACTTTTGGTGAATTTAGGAGAAATCTACGGACGCAAATAGACAAACTATAGTAAAATAAACACTTAAATGTGTATTTTGTACGTTTTCCTTCCAAAAGCCTGAAAGAAAACATGTTATAGAATCAAAAAATAGCACAAAATCTAAAAAATTGACCAGTGCTTGAAAAACGATGTTTTTGCCTGCCGTGTCTCGCCTTAAATATAGTTTAAAAAAACGCAATATACTGTATATCAAAGGGGAAAAGAATATCACGATGTCAGTTTTTTGCTAGTGGAGCCTCGCATTTTGCGCCGCATTTTGGGCTGAGTTGAGGAACCCTCCTCAACATGAGGCCCCCTCCGCAAGGTGAGGCCCCACGCAGTCTGCATGATCGGCCTGTAGGGAGGAACGGCCCTGGGAACAGTTTGCGGAGTTGATTCTTAATGCGTACTCTTAACTTAACCACTTTTAACAGAATTGTGTCGGTAGTGAAGTAACCTGTGTTCCCAGTGTCCAGCTATGAGTTTGAGTGAACATATGTGTGTGCTTAACTACTTTGTATCAAATAATAGCAGTCTGTATAACAAGAAGCTGGAAATATGAGAAGTGAAACATTTGTATTAGGAGTAGTGGATATGTGAGAGATGATATATCCTTATTTGGACACAGCATGTCAAACATCTGGAAGGCTGCATGGTAAAATGAGTGTGCGTTAAACATGCTAAGGGAAATGAGTGTGTGAGTCCTAAAGTATGTTTATGTAAAGTTCTACTATTTCAAAAGCATTGCTGTAGGATTGCTTGAGAGCAGAGGTAATGTTTTCCTCGTTATTATTGATATTAAAGTAACTTACATGCAGTGTTGGGCAAGTTACTTCCAAAATGTAATATATTACATATTACTTATTACTCTCTTTTGAAAGTAATAAGTTACATTACAATATTACTGTCTCTGAAATGTAATGAGTTACACTACTTTAGTTACTTTTTAGTTACTTTCACCAAAATAACCGCAAAAGAATAGCTTGGTATTTTAAATGCTAAAATGTAGTTTAGTGCAGCTCATTATGCATCCAGTGAAGGGCAATGTGGTATAGCATAACAACTTTGTAGGCCCTTAAGGCTACTAACAACTTGTATTACAGGGCTTAGTTGAATACTCGATTCTGATTGCAAATTCTTAACATGTGACACGTTGTTAATACAGCAGTACAGACCGCTGTCAAGGACTATAATGAAGGTTAACATATTGTAAATCAAGGCAAATATTATTTAAACCATGCTCAAGGTTTGAAATGGCAAACATTGAAAGGCAAAAGTATTATTAAAACCATGTAGCCTACTAAATCATCACCTTGGTCCCATCATATACGCTGGGAAGAGAATATTCACTGTGCTTGAAAACTGGTATCACATCATCATGTGAGGTTGACTTTGTGACCTGGAGAACATTTCAGCCTCAACATCAGCTCGTTGATAATAAGCTTGGGATATGAGATATTTTTGTAGCCATTCGTGGTGAAGGCATCTGTGCTATTGTATGCATTATTTTTGACCCAACATTTCTAAAGGCATGTCAGAATATGGTACTATTTTCACATGAATATTCTAGCCATTGTCTATTTTTATACCACAAGCTGCAAAATGACCGCCTAACCCCACTGTACAGGCGGGTAGTTGTTTAGATATACCTGGCACCTGCGGGCCGCAGAGGGGCGGCTTAGTTTCGGGCGACAAAGACTGCTGCTCCGGGGCTGGCGAGTCAGGCGGGAGTAAGCTATTGTCCACAACGGAGGGTAACGTGATGTCCGCATCTGACCTGTTGCTACTGTCTGCAGTAGATGCAGTGTTGCTGGCGTTTAGTGATGGTTGCTTTAACCATTTTCGTATAAATGATTATCCACAGATCAGATGTGTGTCACTGCTGTGGAAGCACTTTGGAAATTATGCAAGCGCAGCGGAGCAGGTCACGCGCACCTGACACAATTTGTTGTTAGTATTTTTCGCTACGTTCTCTTTTTTGAATTGTTGCATAACGTTCAACTTCCCCGAAGATCTCGACGCGAAGCCTGAAGGGTAAACACCAGGTTTACTAATCTACCCGCACAATTTGTCCGGTGTCGGAATGTCTCGCTATGTTAGTACATTCTTAAAAAACAAAACACCATTTAATTTCGGGTTAAAATGTGTTGTAACTGCGTTACTGAGCATTGTAACGGGTAATATATTACCCACATGTCATTAGTAATGCGTTACATTACTTCTTTACAGCAAAAAGTTATATATTACTGTAACTCCGTTACTTTTGTAACGCGTTACACCCAACACTGCTTACATGTATTACTTGTATTAGCCAACTATAAACAACTATATCTTAAAGATAAACTGGGGTGGCAAGGCTATGTGAAACCGTGTGTGTATTAAACTGATGGGGGAGGGGGCCGGAGAGAAGGACGTCTATGCAGAATGTGTGTGTGTATGCAGGCTGCCAGATGCAAGATAACGAACTTGTTATTCGGAGCAGTTCGTACCAGGCACCAAATGTGTCTGCTTTACCTCAAACTTAAGAGACTCTTGTTTCCGTGTCGCCTCGGCTGGCTCGCGCTGATTCGCTGTGGCAGGCCATGGTTTTTGTATCTCCCAATAAGATGACCCATAGGGAGGAGCAACCGACACAACTCCTCCCCACTTGTGTGTATACATATTATGATATTCTTATACACGGGGCTGTCTTCTGACTGGCTGTCGTGATACGCATTATCACACGGTGGTAGAATTCAGCCCGGAGTGCTCTGTATTTTGTACTGTTGCAGAGTACTCTGTATTTGTATCTTTGTTTTTTACCATTAAAACAGATTATTGTTTAACCTTTATTCTGGTGTTTCAAATTCCTTCTCTTATAATTTAACCAGCTCATCAAGGGACGCGCGGAGCAGAGGTGAACCTTCCAACCACTCGATTGGGTGGTGCTCAAACAGTAGGCACTTGATGCAAACTTTGCAACACCATTTGCGTGAAAAAATAGACTAAATGAGCATGACAGGGCTGAGTCTAACTTTAACAGCAGTAATGTCGCTGGCATGCATTAAAATGACGATGTTCGGTTCGAAACAGTGAATACAAGAAAAGTAAATAACCCTTGCTAGTTAAAAAGCAGTAATTAATAACTCAGGTGGTATGCTTACTTGTTTTACGATGATTTGAAGAGGATCCAACGCAAACACGTGCAGAACTGCTGAAGAATCTCTGGAAATAGGAACCGGAAGTCTCACACCGCGGTATTCTCGTTTGAGGGCGTGTCATGACCGTGGCGTTGACAAAAGCATTTGTATGAAGTTTTCCAAAACTTATTTATAAGAAAGTTCAGAAAATGTGATATTAATTTACAAATTAATGAGTTCTTAAAACATGTTCTCATTGTTGCTTAAGTGTTACTTATTTAAACGCACATTGAAAAAAATGTAGGGCATGTAAATCACATTTTGAAAAAAAATTTGACTTCACCATCGGAACTGTTTTTACAGTGTGCAGCACCTCTTTTCACCCTCTGTCTGAAACCAGAGCACAGTCTGGTCTGATTGGTTACCTGGTCAGTTCTGTTGTGATTGGTCAACCTCTTAGAGAAGCCCTGCCTATTGCTCACAAAGTGTTGGAGCACTAGCAAATAGTAGCGTGATTGTTACATAGTGATGTCATGATGTTATATATAAGTAAACAATGGAGTCCAATGGAGGCGTTTCAAGCAGGGGGGAAAGTGTGAGGGAGAATTTGTCCTTGAACCTTTGCAGATCATTTACAAAAACAAAAACCCTAACCCAAAATGCATAATTTGGCCTCTTTAACTGTGTATCAAATGGAAATGTAATTGGAAGAACAATCAGTTTACAAGCTTGCTCTTTTTAAACGTTGTGGTTTATTTTTGTTATTTTGTGAATACAGCAACCCAGTGTTGCGATATATGTAAAACATATGAGAGTAATACGTGTTTTTTTGGTGCAAAAAACTCCAAATAGAAATAGTCCTAATAGACCTAATTGAGTTATCACAATATAACACTCATCACTCATATTTGCATAATTGAAATGTAATGTTAGAATATAAAATAACTTATTTTCGTTACTTTAAAATATCTCAATACTGAATATGTAAACATTTAAATATGCATTTTTGTAGTTAGGCAGGAAAAGGAGAACAACATGACTGTACAGTGTGCCCTCCGGCTGTGAACATACTGTCCTCATCCAAGGACTCCAATCATTAGTGTCGCTGGATCTGAATTTGGAGCGGCAAAAGTACCCATAAAATGAAATTAAACAAACACTTACATTTTTACTTGCTGGACCAGAAATGTAGGCATTTCATTCCTTTCTTACAAACCGTGTTTTTATGTCTCTAAAATGTGCTAGTTCAGTCAGACAACTCACGTGTTTCTTTAACATGTTTATTAGAAGCAGCATATAGTTGAGTTTGGGGACTAGGCTCGGGCCTCATCACTCCACTGATAGACATAGCACGATGAGTGATGATTAAATAACAAACCCCCGAGCCTACAGGTGGAAGCTGGGGTGGTGGTGGGGCACGCAAGCAGCAGCGACGTAGAGGTAGCTGCAGCAATAGCAGCAGCAAGCACTGCATGGAAAGAGATCTGGCAGGTTAAATAGAGCGGCATATTAAGGAGACTCTGTTTGGTTGTTTGTAGAGTGGCAAGGGGGCGTTATGTATGAATGCAGCATAAGTGCTCGAGTTGACTGCCTGAACTAGCTCGCAGGCTTTGCCCCATTAATGTCATGTTGACAGCATAAATAATTCTGATGGTTAGGGGGAAATGTATGCAAAATGTATATCTGGTCATATGGGTATACAAGATTCCAAGACTCCAAAGCCAAGATGAGAGTAAGGGGCTCATACCACAAGGGCGTAAATGTTCAATTATAGGCACATTAAACAATTTTTATGTCTGTCATTATCCTACTCTTTTCACATATTTATTGTTTTTCGCCACTATCACTGTCAGATAAAGACACAAAATGCCCCAAATCACTCACTTATCCCAAACAAACCAAACAAAATGTAACCCCCCTTGAAACAAACGGTGAAAAACATAAACTAGAACAATGCCCCCATGATGTGGTGTACAGTACTTAAAGAGCCTGTGACACGAACCCAACAACTGTTGTGCAATGAAATAGTGGGCTACTAGTAATCTCGAACCGTCAGTTTAAAAAAGAAAAAGCGATACCGTTCCGATAAATATCAATAATTTCGAACATCGCGGGAAAATTCCTTTGACTCATTTTGAGGTTTTGGGGGAAGCCGGAAGTGACGTCAATGCGGGAACGCTTCACTGTGCGGCGAGAGAGCCAAACACGGACAAAGTGTGTTGTCATGCGTAGAAATGGTGAATTACTGAGTTTAGGCACGTTAATAACGTTTTAATGAAGTTGACTACAGTATATTCATATTTGTCAGTGCTTTCATGTCAATTCGGCGAACATAAACATAAATGCTCGTGGTGAAGATGATGATTAAATTAGGATTAAAAATCGGTAGTGAGAGCTGCTGAATTTCCTCCCGTCGGATGTGATATAAAAACAAATCGATTATTTTTGTAAAATCAAGTGGATGAAACTACATTTATTAGTGCTTTCGTGTCAATTCGGCGAACATCTGATACATTAAATGATCGTGAGGATGATGATTTAAAAATCTTTTGTTTGAGCCGGTCTGCATTTCCTGATGAGAAAACAAACCTTAGCTTTTTGTAGTTGCAGTCAGTGGTGTAGTGGGCGTTGGACGCGGGGGTACGCCGTACCCCCACTTATTTGAAGCATGATTTCTTTTTTAAATAGTCTAATACATCTAAAATCATTGCCAGTGTTATCAGTTGCAAGTGTGTGTTTGTTGTAATAATGACGAAAACATAATAGGCAGATTTCACAGTAATTATAATAAAAACGTAGCTCAAGCATTTATGCAACTTGATTTGAAGCGTGTGTGTGTGAGGGGCAGAACTGTGTGTGTAGGGTGACCAGGTGTCCCGCACTGTGCGGGACTGCACACACAGCATTTGTATTATTTGTCCCGCGTCCCACAAATTGAGACTATGTCCCGCATTTGAGTGATAGTCGCGCAGAAAGGCCGGATCGGTTCGCTGACAGCCGGTACCGCCCTTTATTATTATATTGTCTAAACGGCATCATGTAAATTGCGCTGACAGGCGACACAGAGGTCCCCAAGCCCCCCCCCCCCCCCCCGTTGACAGTTCACGAGCGCGTCCATAGTGATTCCCGTCCACCCATCACCCCGTCCACCCAGTAAAAACATCCCCACTACACCACTGGTTGTAGTAGTACACCAACATGGATTAAACGTGTGTTTTTTTTTCCACAATGTTGGGGAAATTAATGGATAAAATGCACGGATTATTATTATTATTATTATTATTCCCACTCCGATCGGGACACTAGGTCCACCGTTTCCCCGCAGCGAGGCTCCCCCCGTTGACAGTTTACGTGGGCTGGGCTGGGTGCAGTGGCGGACTGGCCATCGGGACGAATCCCGATGGGCCGGTACCGAAGTGGGCCGGTCGGATAAGTCACTAGCACATCCCCCACTCCCCCCGTTGACAATTTACTAGTTGTACCGAAGTGGGCCGGTCGAGAGTCCCGGGCAGGTTTTTAGTCCCTGTCCACCACTGGCTACATGACCGTATGACCGCCCATATTGACGCACCTAATTCCTAAACTTCTAACAGATACAAAATAAACCGATCCTTCAGCCTCATATGAGCTCTCAGACACGTTCAAAATTAAACTGTCATCGCTGTCTGAGCTTGCTGCTGTGTGCGCCATCGTGCGTTTACATGCAGATGCTGGGATCCTGAACGGTGCAGCTGGAGCGCTGTGCCCGCAATGACGTCACCCATAATTTGGCGGGACTTGAAGAATCCCCGAGAAGATCCAGGAAATGGTCAACATTGAAGGGCAGATTAATGGTTATCAAAGTACAAATATCCCAAATCAGTTCAGTAACGGTTTTCAAGGGGACAATATTTACTCAAATTGATGGGTTTGGATGATGGGGGAAAATCGTGTCACAGGCTCTTTAAGTTACTGTGTAATTTGCCACTTTATGTGGTTATGGTCAGTTTGTTCAAGTTAGGCCACTACTTGCCTCTAAACACGTGCAAAGGGAGAATGAACATATGAAAATGAAGCTGGTTTTAGAAGGCTAGAGAGAAAAAATACACATTAAGGGAGCTAATGTCAAAAATCTGAAACTATTTATACCTCTGTGGTTGTAGCCGATGAGGCTGCACCCGACAGTTAACTAAGTAGAAGATGGTCAGGAAAACAATCAGCATCTATTGTGATCATCAATTAAACATTTCCTGCTTTTCTTTGATTTATGTCATATCAAAGTGAATATCTTTGTGTTTGGAATGACAAAAAAAGACATTTTAAATAACTCACTTTTGATTTGGAAAGTCTAATGGAAATTTGTCTTACTATTTTCTTACATTATAAAAGACCATACAATAATGCAATTTTGTTTAAGTCAAGGCTTAAAACCTTTTTGTTTACCAATGTTTTTCCAGAGATCATTTATCAACATATTATTACTTTACTTGAACTTTATTTAGAATGTGGATTACTACTTCTCTCTCTATTACAAATAATTTTGTGTAAAATTGACATGTTAAAGGTCCCATGTCATGGCCATTTCCACTGATCATAATTCCATTGTTGAGGTCTACTAGAATAGATTTATATTATGCAATTTTCCAAACTCACATTGGTTTCTCATACAGCATCTCTGTAAACTACGTGTATTCACTGAATTTCACTCTCTGCCTTTAACGGCTCGTTGTAGCTCCAGTAGCTCCAGCCCCCACCCTCCCTGTGAGCACAGTGTGCTCTGATTGGTCGGGATGTTGTGAATCGCGCTGAGCTCCGTGGAGGTGTTGTTTCCTTGTTTGGCGATACACAGCGAAACACAGCCAAACTCATCCTGAGCACACACAAAGTCACAGCCGAAGTAAAAACAAGGTTGATAAACGCTGTGTGGGTCTGCAGAAAGAATTTTGCCGCAATCCCAACTGTCTGTTATCAGCCTGCAGCCAGGGAGGAGAAATTAGCAGAGTTGCTTGCACTGAGTGTGTGTGTGAGGAAGTCCGTGGATCGGTCAATTTGGACCAATCAGCGGGGGCTTAACGTAATGGCTCCGCGGACATAACGTAACGGCTCCACGGATTGGTCCATTTCGTTCCGGGTACGGTTGACATCATGCGTACCCGGAAGGATCAAATGGACAATGACATATATCAAACGAGGCGTTTTGGGGAGGTATTTTCTGTGTTAGAGTTTTACTCGCTAGGGTGTACTTTGAGGGTTTGTGACTCTGCAGACCGTTTACATGCATAAAAACCTTCATAACACAGAAGGGGACGGGTAATAACCAGAAAAGCATGACATGGGACCTTTAATACATTTCAGACGCGTTACTTTCAGCCTTAGTAGCAGATAGACTATTTATTTGAGTTTTCGGCCATCTGCATTGTTTTAACTCAAACGTCTAAATGAGATGATTACGAGAGAGAAGCTTTCTTTGGTAATCTCCAAACTGAATTATGGACGATTACCTTTAATGGACATTGAAGATCTTGACTTCCACTGAGTCGTGATGATTGTACCTGTGTGTGTTTACAGTTATTAATCTTAAAAAACGATTGTAAAAAACTGTGTCAATAAGTAAACGGACAAACTGTACAATTTGGATGTTTTCTGTTCCGTAAAATGTAAATTCCACAAACTACTTGACTCTTTGTTTAATTGACTGGCTAATTGACCAATCGCCTCTTAATGTGCTACTGTACATAGACCTGCATTTACCATTCAGCCATCGATAAATCATTACTGCATTAATGTTGCGACATTAGTATAATTACTGTAATCAGTTGAGGCCACTGACGAGAGGATTGGCAGCCTGCGTTTACAGCATTTCACTTCCAACCTGCCTATCCTCTTAAACAAACATGTGGAGTGCTGCCGGGTACGGCAGGGGGTGAGGGAAACAATTAGCAGCATCCTGCGAGTGGCAGGAAGCAACAGGGTTTTACGGAAAATGTACTTCTAATTGGATAAGCATTATCGCTAACAGCAGGACTGCTGTGAGGTTACTCATTGTTACTGCGTGTTGCTCTTCCCTTCTGTTCATATTACTATATTGTAATATGTTGTATATCTGTATACATGTTATTTATTGTTTTACAATGTGCACATTTCTACTTCCTATATTTATATACATATTGCTATTCTCTTTTATTTTATCTTTAACTGGACAATTTAATTTAGCTTATGTTTACATTTATGGCTTTATTTTATTTGTTTGACTGCAACTGTCACGAAAATCCAATTTCCCCCACGATAAATAATTTTTGTAGGATATTTCAAGGTCATATGTGTGTGTACTTACTTACTGTTAACTCTTTAATAGCGCACATTTAATATTTTTTTCGTTGTAAGCCAAGTTTAATATGCAAATCAGTTCTATACATATGCTGTAGAGCAGGGGTTTTCAAAGTGTGGGAAGGTGAGCCTCCCCTCAGAGAACATAAGAACAGCCGCGCCCCCCCTCCCAATTATTATTGCTATTATTATTATTATTATTATTATTGTTGTTGTTGCTATAATGCAGGGGTATTATTATCCAGTGGAATGCCCTTACCTACTGGCCTAGTTAAATCAAAGTGGTTACTTTTGTTTGGCTGGGCAGTGTAGTTTTACAGACCCCCACAAAGAAAAAAAAAATATATTTACACAGGTAAGGTCATCATCTTAACAGTTTTTTTGCTTATCAAGTCATCCTTGAGCAGAGCATCAAGTTGGCATGCCTATAACAGCTGAATGCGGCGATAACCATGTTGTCCAGCAAAACGCCTCACAAACTTATTAAGATTTAAAGAGCCTGTGACAGCCTCCCAACAACTGTTGTGCAATGAAATATTGGGCTACTAGTCATCTCGAACCGTCAGTTTAAAAAAGAAGGTGCGATACCGTTCCGATAAATATCAATAATTTCGAACATCGCGGGGAAATTCCTTCGACTCATTTTCAAGTTTTGGGGGAAGCCGGAAGTGACGTTAATGTGGGAACGCTTCACTGTGCGGCGAGAGAGCCAAACACGGACAAAGTGTGTTGTCATGCGTAGAAATGGTGAATTACTGAGTTTAGGCACGTTAATAACGTTTTAATGAAGTTGACTACAGTATATTCATATTTGTCAGTGCTTTCATGTCAATTCAGCGAACATAAACATAAATGATCGTGGTGAAGATGATGATTAAATTAGGATTAAAAATCGGTAATGAGAGCTGCTGAATTTCCTCCCTTCGGATGTGATATAAAAACAAATCGATTATTTTTGTAGCTGTAAGCTCAAGTGGATGAAACTACATTTATTAGTGCTTTCATGTCAATTCGGCGAACATATGATACATTAAATGATCGTGAGGATGATGATTTAAAAATTGTTTGTTTGAGCCGGTCTGCATTTCCTGATGAGAAAACAAACCGATGCTTTTTGTAGTTGTAGTACACCAACATGGATTAAACGTGTGTTTTTTTTACCACAATGTTGGGGAAATTAATGGATAAAATGCACGGATTATTATTATTATTCCCACTCCGATCGGGACACTAGGTCCACCGTTGCCCCGCAGCGAGGCTCCCCCCGTTGACAGTTTACGTGGGCTGGGTGCAGTGGCAGACTGGCCATCGGGAGGAATCCCGATGGGCCGATACCGAAGTGGGCCGGCTGGATAAGTCACTAGCACATCCCCCACTCCCCCCGTTGACAATTTACTAGCGGTACCGAAGTGGGCCGGTCGAGAGTCCCGGGCTGATTTTTAGTCCCAGTCCACCACTGGCTACATGACCGTATGATCGCCCATATTGACGCACCTAATTCCTAAACTTCTAACAGATACAACATAAACCAATCCTTCAGCCTCATATGAGCTCTCAGACACGTTCAAAATTAAGCTGTCATGGCTGTCTGAGCTTGCTGCTGTGTGCGCCATTGTGCGTTTACATGCAGATGCTGGGATCCTGAACGGTGCAGCTGGAGCGCTGTGCCCGCAATGACGTCACACATAATTTGGCGGGACTTGAAGAATCCCCGAGAAGATCCAGAAAATTGTCAACATTGAAGGGCAGATTAATGGTTATCAAAGTACAAATATCCAAAATCAGTTCAGTAACGGTTTTCAAGGGGACAATATTTACTCAAATTGATGGGTTTGGATGATGGGGGAAACTCGTGTCACAGGCTCTTTAAAGCTTTAGTGCGTTTTGATTCAATGGTGAGTACAGCCAAACTTGACAGTCTCTTCTCTGTCATTGTCGACCGCAAATACCTCATTCCTTCCGTCTACTTGGGTCCGCTTCTCGTTTTGCGCCGTCCCGTTCAAATGAAATCGTCGTCAATCACATTTCCACGCTCGCGCCAGGGCCAGGGTTACAAGGCTCGCGTCTTGTGCAGCATTCACTTGCACTCAGACATTAGGGATTTTCTCTCATAAAAGTCAGATGAGCCACATCTTTTATTTCAAAACAAAGATGCCAACTGGGGTGGCAAGGCTATTTTTAGGGTGGCAGTTGCCACCCCATGCCACCCCGGTAGATCTGCCCCTGCTTGACCCGTACTTGCTTTTTATCAAAGTCAATGCGGAAAACCCGCACTCACACAGGTAGGTGGAGAAGGGAATGAGCACTTTTACAGCCTTTTTGGCGAGGTGGGGGAAGTCGGTCTCCACAGACAGCCAAAAGTGTGCAAGTGACGTTTTCTGCCAGACGCTGTCTCCTCTCTCACTTTAGGTAACTTCACTAAAAATCGATCCATGTTGCCGCTCGCATAAAGTTAGCTGAAGTTAACCAGCTAGATTTCACTGTTTTTCGTAATTTCCCCAGAAGGCGCCTCACACTTTGATAGATGTTGCGCAGTATAAAGTACACTATTTGCCTGAATGGAAGTGGAGCAGTACTGTACTTAAAGAGCAACGTGCAGGTTTTTTTTTTTACTACATTTATGCTTAACCTTGTCTGAAAATTACAATTAAAAATGTTAATGCAGGATTTGATATGTTTTACAAGACATAAGGGCAGGAATTCAGAGGGGAAGGAGCCGTTTTGAGCTCTGCTTCTAAAAACTGCTTTTTTTTAACGTCACACGTCAAACGCGTCATATTACGTCACATGGGGGAGCAACTTTCTCTGACTCCTTCTCTGCCCAGTCCGCGGTAGTAGTTTGTAGTTGGTTTGAGCGGTTGTGATTTAGTGAGCTGGTATATTTTCGGTAATTTTACATTGCATTTCACCATTTTTAATCATGTTGAGCTGGAATTTGTGCAGGTTGCACAAACTCCAGCCTGTCAGGACATCGAGTCCAAAGTTTCCCCAACAGGAAAAGGACCGGAGCTAGCTTTCGTTCCTGGGTGCGTTGTGCGAGGCACATCCACCTCCCTGCAGCACATACTCTCCACAGCTGAAGCCTATCAAACTAAACGTTTATAAGGAAACCGTATTACATCTCTCTCTCCCCCCTTCGCTCCTCTCTCTCACCTCTCCGGTACACAGCACCGTAAGACGTAGTGTGGAGTTGCATTAGGGCTGTGCGATTATGGCAAACATCATAATCACGATTAACATTTTGGTAAAACATATTCAACATATTCCACTCAGTTAAACGTTGAAGGCTGGCCAACCGTCATGGTCCAGAAGTAACAGGAAATAAATGTTGAACTAAAATTTAAGACCAAATAAAAAGGTTTTGGCCACCATGGCAAATGCTGGTAGGGCTGCTCATGTCTTCTCTTAAAGATTTGTTGCAAGAAACACCAGCCTGTTTACATGGTCTGGTTTCAGAGATGAGCACAGGCAGGTGACAATATTGCCACCTGTACTGAAGACGCTCTCTGAAGAGGAACTTGTGGCAGTAGTGACAGGAAAAAAAGAAAAGACTCTGAACCCTTTCTTTGCCATTATATAAAAATAGTGTTGCTACAAAAGTATAAATTAGGCTTACAAATAAGACAACTCAGATCTGAAGCTGCACAGGAATCTGCTGCCAAAGTGCAATAAAAAAGACAACATTAATAGAATCAAAACCTTTTTTTGTTGCATTTTAGTGAGTATAAAAATAAATGCCTTTAAAATAGGATGCAAGCAACACTAGTTTCTTAACCTGAATTGATAATAGACTATAATCAATTTAAACAGAACAGATCTTAATGTTTGCATTCTTATACCATTTTGTACAATAATTACAATGAATAAGTTCAAACAAACTAAAACTTACAGCTGATTAATAACGGTATCTAACTTGAGTTTTTATTATATCAAAAACCTGTTGAAATGCTGCTGTTATTATTACTGTCCCCAAAAAGCGCGTCGGCAGCCTCCAGGAATGCTTCTTTCACAACTTCGCCGTCTTTGAAAGACTTCATGCGTTTCGCAAGAACGTGACTGACACGATAAGATGCTAGTAGCAGCCTTGCTTTTGTTGTTGTGCCTGGTGAAAATGGACTGCTGTGCATTTAGCTGTCCTCTCAGCCCCCTGTCCCTCACCTTTTGGGAGCGTAGGGCAGAATTAGGAGGGAATTCCGTTTCGTAGCTTTTGTGCAATGTTTTTTAAATGCCGCTCCTAAATTACCCTTCTTCGATAAAGCTACGCTCGCATTGCAGATGAGACAGATGGACTTTGAATTGGAATAGATACAAAAATAATCATCCTCCCACTCGGAGTGAAAATTATATATTTTGGGTTTTTGCTTCTGCCATAATTGCGGTCTTGTGTGTGTGCGGAATGTCACTCCTGTTGACACGGACAACGTCAGTGAAATAGTGCACTGCCCACCAGCCACGCCCCGACACATGGGGTCACGCCGGCCAATCACAAAGCTTTGATGCGTTCAAGTGCATTATTCTGGCACAGGAAGATTATGTTATAGGACATTAACGATAAAACTGAATATTGTTGTTCCATTTTTAGACACATCTCGCGATCGACTGGGTGTCTCCCCGCGATCGACTGGTTGGGCACCCCTGGGCTAGACCATAGGTCCGTTGTGGTGGCAAAGTACTCAGCTCAAGCCACATCTCTCTCAACTTCCCCACGGCATTTGTCATATAGCGCAGGCAGCGCAGACCTGCTGAAATAATACCGAGACGGCATCGCGTAGCGGTTGTCCAACGTGTTGACAAGTTGCTTAAAGCCCTGGTTGCTAACAGTGCTAACTGGGCTCATATCTTTAGTGATGTGAAAGGTAATGGCACTTTTAATATCTCTGTGTATCTGCGAGCTCGTCGCGTAGGCCGTTGCTCTGTACAATGCGTCCTGAATCGATGACTGCGATGATGTGGTGGATGAAGTCGAGCGGGCATCTGCTTTTTGGTCTGCTTTTTGTTGTATTATTGCCCTGTCGTATTGCACTATGTGGTTGTATTTCAGATGATTAAAAAGATTGGTTGTGTTAGCGTGTGGTGCCAATACAACTTGGTAACTGTAATTTGTTTTGCTCCACGTCGGACTCCTGAAAGCCAAAGTACTTCCAAATAGTGGAAATAGTTTTACCCTTCTTTTTAACGAGTTGCTGCTCTTGTTTTTGACAACTTCGCTCGCACTGAACACTCACAACACATGTCACTCCCACGAGGCCGAGTGGGCTTTTAGGGAGGGGCAAAAGCGCACCCAGCAAAATAATCGTATTTTGTCAATTATGCTGTTTTCATAATCGTCGCAAGCCATAATTGTAATCGCGATTAAAATATGATTAATTGCACAGCCCTAAGTTGCATTAGGTAACACTGTGGTGGCTTTACTGCTCCAGCCGTCTCCTTTGTGTTTGTTTGTTTCCCCCTGTGTTGTTTGTATGGGCGGGGTGGCTGTCACTCCTGGCTCCCGGCTCAACCTCCACTCACCTGCTGCAGTCAGCTGTGGACCTTCCCAGACTACACACCTGCTTTCCATTAAGCCATTTACAACGGCATATCAACGGAGGCTCCACAACCTTTCTCCGCCAGATCGTCAAGTATCAGCAGTATTTTGCGTCTCCCCTCCGGTACACAGTGCCGTAAGACGTAGTGTGGAGTTGCACTAGGTAACGCGAGATACGGCTGATACTTGCGCATTAGTTTCTGTTATGGATCAGTATCAACAGTCCTGCCAGTAACTTTACTATATTATCAATACTACTTTAGTTATAGCCTGATATATGATACAACTAGCAATGTTGTGATGTGAAGTTAGCTAACATTAACTGTAGCTAACGCCGGTCACTCACCAAGATAGCTGCCCTGTTCTCCACTGGTTCTCTTCACATCACACCTCCATTTCTCGCCGATGGCCGTTATTTCTTCTAATCCTTGGCTGCTCCTGGTCTCTTGGACGCCTAGCAGGCTCATAATTATAATCATATGCATTCGAATATATATTTTCAACCTCTTCTGTGTCAAAACTAGCATTGTGACCCATGTTTATTCATACATTAGACCAGCCGCTCTTCTCCATGTTACGTCACACGCGGGAGGTCAGGTGAGGAGGCTTTTTTTATGCGGAAGTAAAAATGTCTTACAAAAACTACGCCAGATGTCACTGTAGTGCAGGGGTGGGGAACCTTTTTCCTCTCAAGGGCCATTTCAATTTTTTCAACATCCTCCGAGGGCCGTACAAATGATTGACCTCTGCTTAAAAATACTAAAATCACAGCCCATTCATTTCGCCTTTCTTTCATGCAGTGGAAAGAAACAGCAACCTCTGAATCCAGATATCTCACCATGACTCGTGCATGCATGCACGTGCACGGTTGTGGCATGACCACCAAAACAGAAAGATATGGACACAAGATGTGTGCAAATGTATTTAGTATCCTATCCATGTGAACATGATTTAAGTTGGGGGGGGGGGGGGGGACCGAACCTCCTCTAGGGGGGGCCATCCTCCAAGATTTTTTTGTTTTAATGTTGAAGTTAAAAGCATCAATCTGGTGCACTTTGAGAGCAACATGAAGAGATCTATGGATACATCTCTCAACACCCATATGAAGCAGAACTGTAAGCAAATTTCTTTTTCTTTATGGATATTTTACAAATCACTCCCCTTTCAAACTGTATTCTTGTTTATTAATAACAACTTTTTTTTACTGTCATATAGTATTTTATACCTGTTTACTTTATTCTCTTATTTTGTTATAACTATAATGACCATATAAAGATGTGCCTTTATTTACCTCACTGATTGGAGAAAAAGCTTCTTATATTCGTTAGCATAGCTAGCTAACCAGATGCTAATAACAAGAAAGTTATTGACTGTATGATCAGTGTGGCAGATGAACAGATCGCCTCTGGGCTTTCAACTAAAGACATAGCCACCGAGCCACGCAAAAACTGCGGCATGTGTACGGCTCCTTATGGGTAGGCCTACTGCAATTTGTGAAGTGTTGGAGCCGTCTCCTGGTGCTCTCCGTCAGAACTGCACCCCTGTCAGACGAGACATATACCACGTGATGACACGTTAGGCTCGTGTTGTGTTCAAGGACCCTGACCTTGGCCAGGAAAAACAGGCACTTGCTTGTTTAATTTTTTTTGCGGTCTAGATTTCTTTAATTTTTTTTCTTTTTTGCGTGTGTTTATAAATTACCTCGAGGGCCGTACCAAATCTAGTGTATTCATCATTTTCCTACACATTTATTCACTGGTGTCTCTAACCTGCAAGTTGCTCTTTAAGTAAATGTACTTTGTTACTGTCTAGTGTCTACCGCTGTTCATCATTCAAGATTGAAATGTGAATTTGCAAGACGGTTTCTGCCCCTCTATTCACATGTAGCCTTTCATACGTGAGGGTTTCTTCATTCTCGAACTGTTGTGGAGCAGAAGTATAAAGTTGCAGGATTAGTCTCAAGTACCTCAAGATTGTACTTCATTGTTATTTTACCTATTGTGAGTTGCCTCGGATAAAAACATCGGATGGAAATGTAAATTTGCAAGAAGTGGCCATCATAGGCAGCGCGTGAGGCTCAGGTTTGGGAAGGCTAAATAACTTTTTTTTTACCTGACGCTGCCCGCCTCCGGCGTCTATAGAAAAGAGATCAACTCAGTGAAAGCACCGCCTGCTGACCAATCAGAGTTCAGTGTGCGGAGTTTAAATCTATCAAGTCATATTACAGGATAAAGAAAATACAGTTTAAACTGCCATAGCCTATGCAGAGAAGACACCGACGTGTCGCACTTATCATTCATATCACATCATCAATCAGATCATCGATCATATAATATCACAATATTTCCTTATCTGAGTCAGCTTCTCGAGCCGTATCTGGCCGTGCAACACTTACATTTTCACAAACTGTAAGCAGAAGTATTATTTTAAGCAACAAATTAAGTTGACGAAACACTGAAATGTAATTAAAGTCAGATCCACTCGTGTCTTAGATGGGGCAGTGATATTATACAACTGTTGTACGCATTCAAACAGTTTATTTATTTTTTGACCAGTTGTTATATACAGTTGCAAGAAAAACTATGTGAACCCTTTGGAACTACCTGGATTTCTGCATAAATTGGTCATAAAATGTGTTCTGATCTTCATCTAAGTCATAACAATAGACAAACACAGTCTGCTTAAGCTAAAACCACACAAACAATTATTTGTTTTTATGTTTTTATTGAACACACCATGTAAACATTCACAGTGCAGGGTGGAAAAAGTATGTGAACCCTTGGATTTAATAACTGGTTGACCCTCCTTTGACAGCAATAACCTCAACCAAACGTTTCCTATAGTTGCATATCAGACCTGCACAACGGTCAGGAGGAATTTTGGACCATTCCTCTTTACAAAACTGTTTCAGTTCAGCAATATTCTTGGGATGTCTGGTGTGAATCGCTCTCTTGAGGTCATGCCACAGCATCTCAATTGGGTTGAGGTCAGGACTCTGACTGGGCCTCTCTAGAAGGCGTATTTTCTTCTGTTGAAGCCATTCTGTTGTTGATTTACTTCTGTGCTTTGGGTCGTTGTCCTGTTGCATCACCCATCTTCTGTTGAGCTTCAATTGGTGGACAGATTTTCTCCAGCAAAATGTCTTGATAAACTTGAGAATTCATTTTTCCGTCGATGATGGCAATCTGTCCAGGCCCTGAGGCAGCAAAGCAGCCCCAAACCATGATGCTCCCTCCACCGTACTTCACAGTTGGGATGAGGTTTTGATGTTGGTGTGCTGTGCTTTTTTTTCTCCACACATAGCGTTGTGTGTTCCTTCCAAACAACTCAACTTTGGTTTCATATGTCTACAGAATATTTTGCCAGTAGTGCTGTGGAACATCCAGGTGCTCTTTTGCAAACTTCAAACATGCAGCAATGTTTTTTCTTGACAGGAGTGGCTTCCTCCATTTTATGACCAACTTATGCAGAAATCCAGGTAATTCCAAAGGGTTCACACTTTTTCTTGCAACTGTATTCACCTTGCAGGTGCAACTATGTGGCTTGTACCCTGGATTATATGTTTAAGTCATGGATGTTTAAAGTTCATATTTTTCTAATATTAGTTTACTTTTCATTAATGAAGTCTGACGCTGCGCTGTCAATACACTTGTCCCTGTTTGTTATTGGTCAAATGCAGCTAACCCCGCCCCTTTCACATGAACGCACTCTCAGCTGGAGAGAGAAACCCTGGCTTGATTTACCGAGTTGATAAACAGCATCGTAGGACCGCTTAGCGGGATCTCGTTTGTTAGGGTTAGTTAAGATAACTCAAACATATATCCAGGGTCTGTTGAACTGGCTTCGTAGTAGAGGGCAGAGGTGGCTGAATAGCAGCGCTTATGCCAAAGACACAAACATAGAGGTTTGTTGTGAGCTGCATCCTTCCCGGCCGACATGACTCTGTCATACTTCATCGCGGAACTACTCCAGCTAAAGCACACATCCACTCCAGCATGCCCGACGATGATCTCCGCCATCAGTGAACATGGACTGCTACAATGACCCAAATACATTCACCGAAGCTCCGGACTAAAGTTTGTTTACTCCCGTTCCGGTCATTCCATCTCATCCATCTGGTCTGCTGCGCCCACTGACACACCCCCTCCATTTCATCATCACAACAACCAACACATGCACTCTGCCTGCCTACGCCCCCTTCCCAAAGCACCCCAGCCTGTTCAAACTCAACCTCATCTTAAACTTGCTCTGTTTAACACCCGGTCTCTAAACAACAAGGGTCTCATTCTCAATGAATTCATCACTGACAATAATCTGGACTTTCTCTGTATCACAGAAACTTGGCAAAAACCACAGGAATACTTCTCCCTCAACCAGACAACACCCCCAGGATACACATATATTGAAAAACCAAGCCACCATGGGCGTGGAGGTGGAATTGCCACAATTCTAAGAAATAATATAAAAACAATTGCAATAAACATCCCTCGCCCCTCCTCATTTGAACACCTTGCATTTAAACTGTCTGGTCCAAAAACCCTGGTAACAGCAGTCATTTACCGTCCCCCCAAACCAAACCCTGTTTTCCCCTCGGATCTTGCTGAATTCCTCACACAACTTTGCTCTATCTCTCCATCTGTATCATTACTTGGTGATTTCAATATTCATGTCTACTCAAACGACTCCAATACCACTACAGAACTCCTGGACATACTCAACTGTTTCAATATCACACAACATGTTGATTTTCCCACCCATAAAAAAGGTCACACACTGAACCTGATCTGCACCACTGGCATCGCCATCAGCAACCTGACCACCTATGACCTCACCATCTCCGGTCACCTGGCCCTCATCATGGACATCCTAACCCCAACCCCCCTCATCAAGCAGAAGCGCACCATACAATTCCATAATATCAAGTCCATACACCCCTCCTCCCTACTGGCTGACACCATCCCTGACTCCACCGTCACCCATAATGTTTCCCCTACTGACCTGGTTAACACCTACAACAATGCTCTCTCTCCTCCTGTCTCAACCAACTCGCTCCAATAAAAAACAAGTATGTCTCTTTCACTCAGTCGGCCCCCTGGTACACCGATCATCTCCGTTGCCTCAAAACGAAAGGTCGCCAGCTCGAAAGACATGCTAAACGAACTGGTCTCACTATCCACAAAGACATTTATAGACTGCACCAACAGCAGTACAAAGATGCCCTCAACAGTGTACGCTCCTTCCACTACTCCTCTGTAATACAATCTGGCAGCAATAACCCAAAGTCCCTTTTTTCAACTATTAACAAGCTCCTCAACCCCATGGATAATATCTCCAATTCCTTCACCACCTCAAAGTGTGAATCCTTCCTCTCATTCCTCCAAAGCAAAATTGAAATAATACACAGCAACATAGCCAACTCCTCCGTCTTGTCCACCACATCCTTTTCCGGAACCTGCCTACCCTCCTCCTTCAAGGCACCCTTTTACAGCCTTCAGACAAATTACCTCACTGGACATAGTTGCCCAAGTCACCGGCATGAATACCTCAACTTCCATCCTGGACCCCATGCCCTCCACCCTTGTCAAGGCCTGCCTCTCCCTACTCACTCATCTTATCACCACAGTCATTAACTCCTCTCTGTCCACTGGACTCGTCCCCCCTGATCTGAAACTCGCTGCTGTCACTCCCATACTCAAAAAACCTGGTCTCAACCCTGATTCCCTCAATAACTACCGGCCCATCTCTAACCTCACATTCCTGTCAAAAAGTCTGGAGCGAACTGTTGCCTTACAACTAAAATCCCATCTGGACTGCAATAACCTTCATGAACCTTTTCAATCTGGTTTCCGTACTCGCCACAGCACAGAATCTGCCATACTCAAGGTGACCAATGACATTCTCCTCTCTGCTGACTCTGGTTCCCTCTCAGTTCTCATTCTCCTTGACCTAACAGCCGCATTTGACACGATCAACCATTCCATCCTCATCAACCGCCTCCAGTCTTCCATTGGCATTACCGGTACTGCCCTATCCTGGTTTAAATCCTATCTCTCTGACAGACATCAATTCATCTCCATTAACAACTCCAGAGCCCCCGTCAATCATGGCGTCCCTCAGGGTTCTGTACTTGGTCCCCTTCTGTTCATCATCTACATCCTCCCAATTAGACAAATCCTCCGTCAACACCAACTCCAGTTCCACTGTTATGCTGATGACACACAGCTCTACCTCTCAACAAAATCAATTTCTCCAACCACACACTCCCAGCTCAGCAGCTGCCTCACTGACATTAACATTTGGATGCAAAACAATTTTCTAAAACTTAACTGTGACATATCGGAACTTATAATCATTGGCCCAAACTCACTTACCCGCTCAACCCAAGATTTTTCTCTTACCATCAATGGCTCCATTGTCAACCCCTCCACTCACATCCGTAACCTTGGCATCATCCTCGACCCCAACCTCACTTTCCTCCCTCACGTCAACCAGGTCACAAAAAACGCATTCTTCCATTTAAAGAACATCGCCCGCATTAGACCCTCCCTCTCATCGACCGCTGCTGAAACTTTGATCCATGCCTTTATAACATCCAGACTGGATTACTCCAACAGCATACTTTTTGGATCACCTCCATTCACACTAAAAAACTTCAATATGTCCAATGCTCAGCTGCCCGCTTGCTCACCTCCACCCGATGCTCCGACCACATCACCCCTATCCTCCATGACCTCCACTGGCTCCCCATCAAACACCGCCTTGACTTTAAAATATTTCTTTTCACTTTCAGAGCCCTCAACAACCTTGCCCCCCCCTACCTCTGTGACCTCATCCAACGACACACCCCCACCCGTCGCCTCAGGTCTGCTGAAGCTAACCTACTGCAGCCCATCAGGACAAAGCTCCGGACCTGGGGTGACAGGGCCTTCACAGCAGCCTCCCCCACACTCTAGAACTCCCTCCCCAGCCACGTCAGATCCGCCATCACTCTCACATCATTCAAACAATCCCTCAAAACTCACCTTTTCACTCTTGCCTTCAACTCCTAATCAACTAACCCCTTGCCCTTATCCCTCCTACCTTAGCACTTTCTACTTTTTTCGTTATTTTGTTTTACTTGCTTGTAAGCGCTTCGAGCACCAGGAAAAGCGCTTTATAAATGTAATGTATTATTATTATTATACATTATATTTTTTATTTTACCAGGATGCAGTGACACAAATATTTGTGAAGACTTAGCCTCCCTAGCCTACAGTACCCACCACCCCTGGTGGCCATTATTAAAGGGCCCATGTCATGCTTTTCGGGTTATTACCCGTCCCCTTGTGTGTTTTTATGCATGTAAAAGGTCTGCAGAGTCAAAAACCCTCAAAGTACAGATGTAGCGCTTCATTTCAGACGCCTACCCGTGCGGGTCCGTGATCTGCACGGGGTGGGCCCCTGCTGAAAAGGAAACCCCCCCGCAGGACTTGATACGCCCCCTTGATAAATAAATGTAATTATAATGAAACCAGCTGCAATGGATCATGGATCCACCAGGGGGAGCCGTGATTAAAAAGCTGCCAGAGTGGAACTCATGTGAAATAAACAGCTGATATAGCGTATATTTGTTAAGATCCATATGTCACGGATAGGATCATATTCTGTGCTAAATAAGAGATATGCAATCATTTATAAAACATCACCATGTTTTTATTTAACAAAATAATGTTGTTTAATCCACGTAGGTGTAAATACAAAACCATTGCTATGTTTTTTTGTCAGGAAATGCAGACCGGCTCAAACTAACGATCTTTAATCATCATCCTCACGATCATTTAATGTATCATATGTTCGCGAATTGAAATGAATGCACAAATACATGCAGTTTAATCCAAGTGAGTTTACAACAACAAAAATAATCGCTTTGTTTTTATATCACATCCGACCGACCGGAGGAAAATGCAGCACGGCTCTCACTACCAATAATCCTAATCCCACGGGCAAACAATAATATGTAGTGTTAATAATTTACTGTATTATTAGTGTCTAATATTACTGCTATAACAATCACTCATTGAGTTGTTAAAATCAGACCGTTTTTTTTTTTTAAACAGCCTGAACGAAACGGCAGCTCTCAGGTGATCAGGTGTGTGTTTACCAGTGTTGGGACTAACTAACTCATAACGTTACTAATTACCTATTCCCATTCAGTAACGCCATTATAGTTACTGTGATTTAAATGGGTGCGATACTGCATTACATTATGTGATCCAACTGAACCGAATCTCCCTGCGGATGTAATTTACAGGCGAATACAGCGATGTCCTCTCACAGTACCATGGAAAAGTGAGAGCGACCAGAGAGGAGTGATGATTGGTTAACGTGGGGTAACATTCCAGGGTAAGCCAATCAGAGACAGAGTTGGGCGGATCTTGCCTTATGGGGAAAATACACAGACACACAAACACTTGCTAACACACACACATACACCGCAACGCCCACCACCAGCACACACACACACAATGGCAGATGCAGGTATCAGCGAGAGTAGCAGCGCATTTACAACTTGGAGATATAACCACTATTTTCAATTTGTGGGGATAAAGGACGCAAAAAATATTACGGTCAAATGTAATGTGTGTACAGGACAGAAAGTATTGTCCACATCAAATAACAGCAATGCCAATTTCCTGAAGCACCTAACTAATGTACATGGGGCTATAAAACTAGTCGCCAAAGTCCCCACCGTCTCAACCACTGGCAGTGCCTGTCAAAATGTCTAAACATATCTTTTGTGTTTTATTGTTCCACTACATTTCATAATGATAATTGCTACAATGATGGGGAGTTGTCTTTTCTCTTACTGTGCTAGACATTCTTCTGGAAATGTTCATATCAGGCACCTTCAAGTTAAACATTCAGGTGAACAACTTTAAGGTGCATACCGCCACCTCCGGAGTCGGCTTGACTCGGTTTGCATTCATAAAGAATCCACAAATGTGCTTAATCGTTAATGTCAGATATGTACTAAGTAAATACATTTGTTCCTGCTCAAGATTAGATTCAACTTTATTGTTATTGCACAGATTACAGGTACTGAGACAAACAAAATGCAGTTTAGCTTCTAACCAGGAGTGCAACCAGCAGTGAATTAAAGTAATGTACACAATCTACAGAATAAAAGATTGAATGATGAATAAACAGTGAGGGGTATGAATACACTAGATATACACAGCAGCCTGTGAGCAGTATGAACAGTGTGTATGAATATGCTAAGATATATAAAGTATGAAAACGGTAAGCAGTGCAAGTATAGTATAGTATTGTGCCATTTTATTTGTGTTTTACAGCTGTATTTGTCTGCCTGTCATGTCTGTGTTTTATCTGTTGAAACTTTGTACATGCTGCCCTTTTTGGCCAGGTCACTCTTGGAAAAGAGATTTTAATCCCAATGAGTCTTTTACCTGGTTAAATAAAGGATATATGTATATAAAATATAGATATTAATTTCATGATAAACATTGTGGAACAATAATGAAAAATGTGAATGGAAGTGGCGACGTAAAAGTGACACAAAACAACAACAAACTTTTGCCGAGCCAATGGAGAGTTTCATCAGCAGCACGGGGTAAAAACCACCAATGAGCGCTCAGCTCGAGATACAGCGAGTCAGAGAGAGAATGATATCTGCATTTTCTCTTTTGGTTTGATTTGGACACATCCTGGGGATTGTGTTTACAAACATTGACCACCGTTCACCAGCCCCCACCCCCCATGTTGCCTATGCTGCAAACTCTTTGTTTAAAACTAATTGGCCATCGGTATGTGTGGAGGAAGTCTCCCAAGGGGGATGGTCACATTCCACAGCCCCCCTCCTGTGATCTCCCAACCCCCAGTCTGTAGGTTTGTGTCATATTTCAATGTTAATTTTGGCAGCTGTTTTTGATTTAGTCTTAGTCTTTAGACGAAAATGGTTATTAGTTTTAGTCACATTTCAGTCATTCCTATCCTTCGTAGTTTTAGTCGACGAAAACTCAAAACTTGTTAGTCTAGTTTTAGTCGACGAAAACTCAAAACGTTTTAGTCAACTTTTACTCGATGAAAATTTACATTTTAGTCAACTTTTAGTCAAAATGTGTCTCTATACTCTCTGAACGCTCCGTCCCCGGCAGATCTCTGTGTCCGCTGCAGTGTTTCTGTTAGGCCTCGCCCCCCGCACACAGGGAGATCGCTCTTCTGGAGTGAAGAGAGCGGAAATAATGATATTGCAAGTTGGAAACGTAAAATGCATTTTGACAGACAAGATGGAAACTTGGGGGGAAATATGTGTCATTTTGAATGTCCGATAGTCCACCATTAACACCTTAGTCCTGTCTCGTCTCGTCAACGAAAACTAAATTTACATTTCGTCATAGTTTTCGTAATCAAGAATCTATTTTTAGCTCGTCATCGTCTCTTCTTAGTCATGTAAAAAAGGTCGTTGACGAACATTTTTCGTCATAGTTTTCGTTGACGAAATTATTACTGGCATATTTAAACTGTCGCACTTTCTGTTGTTTCTATCGCGCATTGCCGGTATGAAAGGGTCTGTGCCGGAAATATCAAACATTTAATAAAAGTGAAAAACAACGAACAAGACTTAAGGTATTAATAATAATGAATTATATGTATTCTGTTTGGATGTAGGATTTTTGACTTTGTTTAGAGCAGTGATCTTCTCTGCAGCAGAGAGCTAAGCGCTGTCAGACCGGACCTAACCCTGAAAAGTATTATCATCTGAAATTAATCATTATGTTATTCATATTAAATACATATAAGTATTTTTACAACTTGTATTTAGAAATACTCTGTTGTAATTATTGATGCATAAATGTGTCCATCCATTCAATGTGGCATCTGCTATAATGGGGTTAATGTATGATAAATAATACAATACATTATAATATATGATATGATAATTACATTTGAGTTTTTATTCATTTCTTATTTCATAGTTTCTCATTATTATTTTATTTTATTTTTTTCGCTCATCTTATTTTTGATTTTATTAATCTGTGTGAATCTGTGCTATCCTGTTTTTCCAACCCACTCTCACAAAAAAACTTGTAATAACTACGTTGGTCCACAACGTAGGATGTAGTATTTCTACAAAAAAACGCCTCTGAAATTGTAAGATCCCTACGTTTTTTTTCACCATTCATTCCAATGGCTGGCGTCTATGTCACGTGATCTTCACATTTCTCCCTGCAGAAAAAAAAAACATGGCCGAACTTCGTTTTATTCTCGGTGTAAAATGCCTATTTTAAAGTTAGTTTGGCCATTAAAATGCGTTTTGATGTGATTTGATGCGAGAAATATGAGTTGTTATTTCAGATTATGTGTGCAGTGGATGTACATGATCTTTAGTTTGCTAGTTATTATGAAGATTACTTCAGGAAATTGTGTCTATACAACGTTTTCATTGTTACCAAGGTGGTTGCTAGGGACGTTGCTATCAATATTATTTCTGTTATGTTGTGTAAAATGGTGTTATCTTTATTGCTACCCCCTTCCCCGTCAATGTTGGTCCACAGCGCAAACGTATTAGTTTAACAAAATCCGCAATTGTGGCATAGTGTGGTGCCGAGAGATGGGAGTCGGAGGCGGGGTATCAAAGGTACAAGCTAGACTTTTATTTAGCATCTCAAAAACAGACCGGCGGAGACAGGAAGTCCGGCTCACTAAAATGTCCGTGCAGAACAATACCCTAACCCAGGGGTCTGCAACCTTTTTGACCAAAAGAGCCATTTTGCTCCTTTTTCCCAAAAATGTTTTTGTCTGGAGCCGCAAAACATATTTCATAGCTTGATAGCTAATACAGTTGTATTTATTGTTATATCAGAAAAAAACTACAGTTTTTTGCATTTATCAGGCTATTTATTACATTATATAAAACTGTTAACCTCTAATAAGAAACAAAGAACTCCTAAAAGGATAATTAAAAATAATACACAGGCCTACTTTAAAATAAATTAAACACAGCACTTGGGGAGTCCTCTGCACATTTGAAGGAAAAACAAATATTATTAAAATGGGCCCACTTTGAAATAAATAAAACAGATAGCTGCACCCTAAAAAGAGTTAAAGGTAGGGTACAGTAGTTAAGAATGGAGAAACCAGCTCGAGTGCGCTAGAATTTGGAAATACACAACCGGAAAAAATATGCCTCTTCCTTCAGACTTTCTTACAGAGTCCCTCCTCCAACACACGCATCATCAATGAGGCCACGAGATAAGTTAGGCCATCTAGTTATTTTAGCCGGGCCGGCTAAAATGATTGGTCGTGCTTTTTACAGCGCTACGGCTTCCAGAGATTACTTTTTGTATGTATTTATTATCAACGCGTTTAATATATTCATTGCTATCGGGACGTTAAGAGCATTCCATGGATTATAACAAAAAGTGTTTTCTGAAATAAATTACATACCCCATTGAATTATGACGGAAGATTGTCAGCTGTCTTCCTCTCCCTTGTTGTTCCTCGATACGTAAAGGCTGCAACACCGTTGACAACTTTTCTCTCTACATATCAAACATACCGGTAAACCAGCATCGTTTGCTGTGAAAGCATATAACTCAGTCCACACAGAATTAAATCCTGTGTTCCTCCGGTACTTTACTTTGATTTATCCATAGTTCGCTCATCGAGCCGGGGGTCAGGTTATTCACCCGGAGGAAAAGGCGCTCGGCCGCTCGCGCGGGACCGTAGCAGGATGTGACGCATATTTTAGTTGACCTAATTAAAACCGTTTTTTTTTGTATTTATGTGTCACAGTATCACCTCAAAATACAAGATACGAAAAAATGTCAACCATGCAACAAAATATAAATAGTCCTAAAAATACTTTTATTTTATTTCCTTCTTATTTTTGTCTAAGCTCAAGGGAGCCAGAGCAGAGGGCTTAAAGGGCCGCATGCGTGGTTGCCGACCCCTGCCCTAACCCATAGATCCGTGGGTGAATAATTTCAATCACCACAATAGATACGTTATTTTCCCCTGTGCAATTCTCAATTTACTCAACAATAACACATAATTATCCTTGTGTTTATTTATTTGTTTGATTAATAAACACAAGTTGGAGTCCGTCAGGACCAAGGGTCTGAGAAGTTTACTTGGTTTACAGAATATTACACCCGGAAGTAAGTATTCTCTCCGCTTCGCTTGGCAAACCCCGTGATAGTCCTCAAGCTCTGTGATTGGAGAGTGTGCTCCGAGGGTTACGCCGAGCACCGAACAACACTTTGAAATGGGATGGAACCACGGCAGACTGTCCAAAACTGGATTTGAACGGGTCCACCGCATCCCCCCCTTCCCCACCCTGTCCCCAGAACTACACATGCTGGCTATTGTGTTTCGCAACATGTTCTCTATCTATGGCACGTCTCTACTGGGAGATGTAGTTTTAAAAGACGTTTTCATATTTCCCATAATAAGAAGTTGCCAGTATTAAACTGTGTACATCCCTGGAGGTTTAGGGGATAGGAAACACTCAAATTTAAAACATATAATTAATAAATGGGTGAAAATTGCTTGTGCCCATAATGGGCAACATTAATATATACCCACATGCCAGCTAAGGTCAGAAGAGCTTTATTTAACAGCTGGTCTTATGTCTGTGACCCCTCCTGTTGTTAATTGATAAGCCTGAAACATGCACTTGTCAAGGTTCAGAGGCACATTTTGCAAATATGGCAGTAGCCATCGATCATCCTAAGATAAGATATACTTTATTGATCCCAAGTTGGAAACACTTGCATTACATCAGCATGTGTAACAGTTGTAAATATGAAGTGGTGTTTATTTGTAAATCATTTAGTATAATCACACAAATTCTGTGTTTCATATTTAATAATTCTGTGTTATTTATTTATTGATTGTTCAATACCTGACAAGGCTGGAGATGAAAAACTTGGGTCGCAGGTTCGTCAAGGCATCTATCAATATTTGTGTATACCTCAACCATTAAACTGTCATATTCTGCACATTTCTTATACTATCTACATACATCTTATATAAGAGTATAATACATATGTATAATATCAGTTAAAATAAGTGCTTCAACATAGTTAACATTGCTGGAGGTATACATAAAGTGTTTCATTCATTGCATAACTACACCGTCTGTGTATGTCAATAAACCTTAGAAAATCTTGAAATCTTGAAAGGAATGTGTAAAATAGTCATTATATACAGTCTTTAATTAACTATTTGATAAACTCTTCACTATTAGTAGAGAATAACGAGTAATGAATATACTTTATAGGGATCCTATTAATATCTAATAATAAAAATAATGAAATTCAATAACATGCTTTAACCACCAGGTGTCCCTTTATATCAGGAGTGCACGTTTATGGTGTAAATACAGCCTATCTACCAATTGGATCAAATATAAAAGTCAGCCGAATTAGTGTTGATACTGTGAGGAGATGTATTGTGTGAAAATAAATGTAAGATGTTGTTTAATTACTGATATATTATATAGAGCCTTGATGAGAAGACTTCTAGACAAACATGAGGAACTGCCGCCAACACTGAAAACGTGACGTGGATCATAAATAAATCAGCAATCAAACAACATCTTACATTTATTTTCACACAATACGTCTCTTTTTAGGATCAACACTAATTCGGCTGACTTTTATATTTGATCCAATTGGTAGATAGGCTGTATTTACACCATAAACGTGCACTCCTGATATAAAGGGACACATAGTGGTTAAAGCATGTTATTGAATTTCATTATTTTTATTATTAGATATTAATAGGATCCCTATAAAGTATATTCATTACTCGTTATTCTCTACTAATAGTTAATTAAAGACTGTATATAATGACTATTTGGCACATCCCTTTCAAGATTTCAAAAGTTGCTAAACTTTATTGACATATATACACAAACGGTGTAGTTATAAAATGAATAAAAAACTTTGTGTATACCTCCAGCAATGTTAACTATGTTGAAGCACTAATTTTAACTGATATTATGCATATGTATTATACTCTTATATAAGATGTATGTAGATAGTATAAGAAATGTGCAGAATATGACAGTTTAATGGTGGAGGTATACACACATATTGATAGATGTCTTGTGATGCACTGTTGAGGAACCTGCGACCTGAGTTTTTCATCTCCGACCTGGTCAGGTATTGAACAATCAATAAATAAAGAACACAGAATTATTAAGTATGAAACACAGAATGTGTGTGATTATACTAAATGATTTACAAATAAACACCACTGCATATTTACAACTGTTACACATGCTGATGTAACGCAAATGTTTCCAACTTGGGATCAATAAAGTATATCTTATCTTAAGATGATCGATGGCTACTGCCATATTTGCAAAATGTGCCTCTGAACCTTGAAAGTGCATGTTTCAGGCTTATCAATTAACAACAGGAGGGGTCACAGGCATAAGACCAGCTGTTAAATAAAGCTCTTCTGACCTTAGCTGGCATGTGGGTATATATTAATGCTGCCCATTATGGGCACAAGCAATTTTCACCCATTTATTAATTATATGTTTTAAATTTGAGTGTTTCCTATCCACTAAACCTCTAGTGATGTACACAGTTTAATACTGGCAACTTTTTGTTATGGGAAATATGAAAACGTCTTTTAAAACTACAACTCCCAGTAGAGACGTGCCATAGATAGAGAACATGTTGCGAAACACAATAGCCAGCATGTGTAGTTCTGGGGACGAAGTGGGGGAGGGGGGGACGGGGGGGACCCGTTCAAATCCAGTTTTGGACAGTCTGCCGTGGTTCCATCCCATTTCAAAGTGTTGTTCGGCGCTCGGCGTAACCCTCGGAGCACACTCTCCAATCACAGAGCTTGAGGACTATCACGGGGTTTGCCAAACGAAGCGGAGAGAATACTTACTTCCGGGTGTAATATTCTGTAAACCAAATGAGCTGCTCAGACCCTTGGTCCTGACGGACTCCAACTTGTGTTTATTAATCAAACAAATAAATAAACACAAGGATAATTATGTGTTATTGTTGAGTAAATTGAGAATTGCACAGGGGAAAATAACGTATCTATTGTGGTGATTGACATTAATCACCCACGGATCTATGGTCGAGGGTATTGTTCTGCACGGACATTTTAGTGAGCCGGACTTCCTGTCTCTGCCGGTCTGTATTTGCTAAATAAAAGTCTAGCTTGTACCTTTGATACCCCGCCTCCGACTCCCATCTCTCGGCACCACACTATGCCACAATTGCGGATTTGGTTAAACTAATACGATTGCGCTGTGGACCAACATTGACGAGGAAGGGGGTAGCAATAAAGATAACACCATTTTACACAACATGACAGAAATAATATCGATAGCAGCGTCCCTAGCAACCACCTTGGTAACAATGAAAACGTTCTATAGACACAATTTCCTGAAGTAATCTTCATAATAACTAGCAAACTAAAGGTCATGTACATCCACTGCACACATAATCTGAAATAACAACTCATATGTCTCGCATCAAATGACATCAAAATGCATTTTAATGGCCAAACTAACTTTAAAATAGGGGTTTTACACCGAGAATAAAACGAAGTTCGGCCATGTTTTTTTTTTCTGCAGGGAGAAATGTGAAGATCACGTGACAGACGCCAGCCATTGGAATGAATGGTGAAAAAAAACGTAGGGATCTTACAATTTCAGAGGCGTTTTTGTAGGAATACTACGTCCTACGTTGTGGACCAACGTAGTTATTACACGTTTTTTTGTGAGACTGGGTTGGTTTTTCACTCTTACCCTGTTGCTGTTTGAACTACTGAATTTCCCCACGGGGATTAATAAAGGTCCATCTTATCTTATCTTAATGTATAAGTTGATTTACTTAAATCTACTGTACTGTGTAAAAACACCCCAACAATATTACACAAAATATACTGCATAAAGCAAACTATATACTTTATTTGATCTAAAACATTGATGTTTTTTCATAGCCTGTGAAAACCATAACAAATAAGTGATTAAATGCTACAGTATTCAACAAACACAACTGCAGAGCTGCAACATTGCAAACAGACTAAGTTCTACAACACCCAGTTTTCTTTGTGTATTTGTGAATGAAGCTCCATCTCATGGTTAAATCCTGTAATTGAACAAATGGGGACATTTGGCAACGCCCTCTAGCAATTTGGCAACACCCCCAGCCACTGGGATCCGCTGGGTTTTTGGTTGGGACACACCCATGTGAGTCCTATCTGGAGTGCTACATCTGTACACCCTGTAGGGAAAACTCTAACACAGAAAAGACCTCCCCAAAACGCCACGTTGGAGATTTCTCATGTTCTTCCTGGGCATCGTGACGTCTGGATACCCAGTAGCTACGCCCAGAGCTATGACGCACCCTCTGCCAGCCAAGCATATACTGTTGGAATCTCAGGTTCAGTTCAAAACTGTATCCAGTCATGCCAACGAGGTTCTGTTTCCTGTCTTGTGAGGGGAAATCTTCAATGTATGCCTTACCGAGGGCAGAACCACGATGAAGTCAGTGGTTGAAATTCCTTTTTATGACTGTTCCTTCAGAATACCGAGCCGGTATTGTACTATGTGCGCGGCATTTCACGGACCATAGCTTCACAAACCTTTGTACATCGTAGGCAGGGTTGGGTTGTAACAGAATACATGTAACGGCATTACGTAATCAGAATACAAAAATCAAGTAACTGTATTCAGCTCGCGTTACATTTGAAAAACGAGTAATCTGATTACAGTTACTTTCGTAAACCTGAAGTGAATACATTTTGGATGACTTATTGGAATTATTGGTGGAAAGATTTCCTCAAAACATTTAATATTCATTACCAAAGGTACAGCCGAATCATCACAGTGCACAAAACCTATTACCGCCGCAGATGGACCAAAAAAGGGAGCGTTTGAAAAAAATGTGCGGGTCCGCTCAGTGAAACAATAACAACGAAACATGGAGGAACAGAAGTCTGCGTTTAAATTGTGTGTGTGTGTGTGTGTGTGTGTGTGTGTGTGTGTGTGTGTGTGTGTGTGTGTGTGTGGAGTTGTGTGTGGTTAAAAGTTAAAACACATCAGCCTGCGGTCGCTCTTTAGCCTTTCTGATGATTCTGAAGGTAAACACAGTGAAAGCGGTGCTTGAAAGGCGGTGCGTGAAAGGCGGTGCGTGAAAGGTACGCGCGCTTGTCTTCTCAGAGGCTGAGTTAACCCTCCCGCTGCCTCCTGGTGCTGCAGAGATTTCATGAAGTGAACGAGGTCCTGCCAACACTGGCAGGACAGAAGACGACACGACCGTTCTAAGCCGTGTCCCTCACTCCTCACATCCCAAGCTGCATCCCCAAACAGTTTATTATGTTGTTACATCGTTTCAGAGGTTACTTTTCAGTTGTGCTCTTGATAAGCCATTAAAACATAAAAACACGTTCAGTTTCCTTTTGCTTTTTGTGTCTCTGATTACGTTACTTTTTTAAGACACGTAACTGTAACTGTATTCGGATTACTTTCAGAGCCATGTAATCAGTACTCAGTAACTGATTACATTTACAAAGTAACCCTCCCAACCCTGATCGTAGGACACTGAAGGAGGCTGCTGTTCCTACTTTGTTTGGACCAGCGGGAGATTCGGGTACACAACCTGTAAGTATTCATTGTTTGTATATTTATGATGTTTAAAACAAACAAGGTATATCTACCACAACTGTGTAAATGGGTAAACGTTTTTCGAGATAAACAACGACACTGCAGAGAGGTAGACATGCTAGGAAAAACATTGTTTTCATGCCAGCTACAATGAATGACCGAACGTAGCAGACTACCCATATAAGATTGCAATTGTAAACATGTTCTTGCTAGCCTAGACTAGCTGTTGTTCATAATAGATTGGCATATTACACTGAACAACTAGCAAAAGTAGGTTAGCATATTAGCTGGCAAGCTAACTGTGTTGATTAGATAGATGGATTAGATATACACACTCCTATCACAACTACCAACAAATCTAAAACAACAAAGTTTCTCTAATATTTTGTGATTTGCATTTGATTTAGTCCTGCCAGATCAGGAAACTCCTGGCGTATCTGGCAGACAACACACACACGGGATGACCACTCTGATGCCTCGTCCTAAAAAGCTCCGGCAGCAGCTTACAAAGCTGCGATAGGCAAGATGCCGAAAACGCCTATAAGGGGAGGAATGGATGATATACAGTGTATGTATATTTACACATGTTCATTTTGTACATTTCTAAAAATAAAGTTTGATGGAAATACATAGTGATGCCTTCTGATATGATTTAGCATGTTTGGCATGTGTTACCATTAGCATACCGCACCGCTGTCGAACAACGCCAACACACCGTCCTCGTCCGATCCACCTAGCCCCAAGGAAGTGCGCCGGACTCTGATGAAAATATTCATTGTGTCCAGACGGTGGTACTACAATTTCATCAGTACGTGACGTCACTGGGCCCAGAAATACTTTTTGACTAAGAAAAGACTATTGGTAAAGAGACGTCTGTAAATCAGCCGATAATTTTTTTGAAACTAAATAAACCACCCAGTATGAACAATGTTATAGCCCTTAAGATAATCATTAGGTCCTTAAAGTTGTAAAATGCACTAAAAGCCGAATCTAGATTTATTTTCTGTCTCTATTCATTCTACTGAGCCGAGAGTGGGAGCTCCGGGGGCGGAGCTTAAGATGTGCATGCTCTGTGAGCACACACCCGGGTTATTCTGCTCTGACAGCCAGGCATGATGAGTAAACGTTTTGCTCTCTCAAAAAAGTTGGGCCATTTTGTCCTCATGAGCCAATGAGCAGCTCTCATAGGAAAGAACGAGAGATATTCGTCGTGTGACTGCATGTCACGAATACGGATACCATTAGACCCCTAATTTAGACCCATGTTTGTGCCTTTTAAGGACTAGGCAAACAAGATTCAAATTTAGACTGACATCGGTCAAGATGACATTTTACAGAAGCCTGCTCCCTTAATGGCTTGTTTAGAAACATCATAAGTTTCATATTTATTCCATTGCCTTTGAAGCTGTAGAGTCTTTGGAAATACACCAAAAGTGTGTTTTTTTACGTAGTATTTGTGCATCGTAGGCATAGCAACGTGGTTATCTCTGGTGTTTTTAAAATCTCCCTCATAAAAAAAAGACAGCAATCTTTTTACATTATGAAGTGCTGGATTCAGGTGCTGTCGCCTATGATTTGCACCCTCATATGTGCTGACTTCCAACAAAGGGCTGTACTTAAGTTTAATTTCAATGTTCTTTTGCTTCACTTGAACAAAGACATTTTATTAAGGGATATCACACCTTTTTAAACTCTCCTTTCCCTGTGTAAGTGAATTTTTCCAGTGCTATACAAGCTACCATTTTTCTTACATTTTTTGAAGGTGCATCCATTTTCTTCCAAGCTAGAGATATCGTCATCCAGGAATCCAATTGACTTCCTCTGCACACACATTCGCGGGCCATGCCCCCCCAAATGAGTCACTGTGGCCCCCCAACGCAGGGCGGGCAAGCCTTGCCACTTTGCCGTTTTTTTTTTTTAATCATATAAGTGATTTCCACTAAAAGGTTTTTGTGTGAAATAAATCAGAAATAAAGAATACAAATATAAAACACAGCCTGAGGTGTGCTCACTGCTGCTCTCTGATTGGTGTGTTGCTTTACCAATGACCCCGACCTTTGTTTTGTTATCATTACGTGGCTGTGTGTTTAGATGAAAGCCCAGTGGCAATCTGTTCATCTGTTATACTGATTATCCAGTAAAGCCATCGAACAATGTGATATACAGTACAGTTCAAGTACTTCAGGGTCTCTGTGTTTCATTCAAGCTCGGCTCTATATGTGTGTGGCACGAGCGCATTTTGTGAGTGCGCGAGCGGTGACGTGGAATGTTGTTGTTAGCATCTGGTTAGCTAGCTATGCTAACGGATATAAAGAGCTGTTTCTACACCAAGGTGGAGGAGAGTTCTCTCCTGTCAGACTGAGAGGATCTTATAACGTCAGCTCAGTGGACTAAAGTACTCTCTCAGTTAACTTTATTGTAAGTTATCTCAGTGGGTCTCAAACGGTTTGGTCACCATTTATGTAAACAACTATTTGCGAGGCACACCTTCATACATGCCAACCTTTCCAAATCCAAAAGAGGTAGGTTTGCGCGCGGCAAATGTTCACGCCCAAATTAGGTAATCAGAAGAAATGGTGTTGCGTGAGACATTATGTTCAGCAGAAGTCTCCACGTTTGCAGTCAACCAAAGTAGCTTGTAAGTATGCTAACGGACAGAAAAAACACACGACCACATTGCTCAGAGTTTGGCCTGGAGTACAGACCGTTTCTTGTATCTGCGCATGCTCATTAATATCACCACGTTTCAGGCACATTCTGATGATGTCATACACATGAACATAAACATGACTTTGTTATTATACAAATATGCTCAACAAATGGAACCCCAGTAATTACATGTATAAACCATGTATGTAACATATTGCATCATTTTATGCATTTTTCAGAAAAAGTGATAGTTTGGTAAACAGTGGCATCAACGACATGTTTGGTCTGTAAAATCTCCAAAAGTAAAAGAATGGGAGATTAATATCTCAAAGTCTCCACATTTTATTATATTTTGTATGTGTTTCTGGTCCTCTTTCAGTTGAGACAGTAGATGAAGGATGTGTCAGGATGTAGAACTATTTTGTGAACATTGGATAAAGCCATGTTCATATTCTTGTTTCATGTTGTTGACATATTAGAGTCAAAGCACAGAGCAAAATATCTTTGTGTTGCGCCATAAATCAGAAAATACTGAATTAAAAAAGTAATTTCCTGCATTTTTCTACTGATAAAGTGTGATATAAATAATGTACAGGCTTTCAGATTGCTGTAGTTCACTAAACAGACACATTAACGACATGTTTGGTGTTTAAAATGTAAGAAAAAGTGAAAGAATGGGAGATAAATATCCCCAAATCTCAAAATGGTATCATATTTTGTGTGTGTTTGTGGTCCTCTTTCAGTTGAGACACTGTAGGTGAAGGATGCTTCAGGAAAAGGCCAAACACTGGATGTCTTTCAGTCGCCAACATGTGCTTTCGAGACACTGATATTAACGTGGAAATCCTGCAGGACACAAATGCCTCGTCTCTGTTCTCTTAATTTGGGAGTGATTACCCGTCAGCCCCGGGGGTGCAGAGGAAAGGCAGCGTTACCAACAGACAAAGAAGACTGTTATGATGCGATCACAGACACGCTGCAAACGGTGTCCACCAAAAGTCGAGTCCAGTGTCTATGTTAGGAATGCCAGCGATTATTCGAATATTCGTTACAGTCTCCATAATCGAAAATTATTTTTAAAATTCGATTTTATTTATATATTTTTGTATTATTATTTGTTTTGTTTTTTTTTCCTGGCTTTGTTTCAACCAAAATATAGACTAATGCTAATAATAGTAATAGTATTAATAATTGTAAATGGCCATTGGTCACACCACCAGTTTGTTTTACTGTAAACTTGGAGGAAGCCAGCTGCGCAGAGTGCAGACTGCTGCACTCTGATACTCTGCACCCTGCTACCGACCCCCCCCTCTCCGTCACACGTGCGATTGATTTGTTGGAGTGAGAACACAACTAAAGATGAACAAAGGAAAGAAGAGTTCGTCGTGGAACTACTTCAAACTGACAAGTGCAAATGAGGTGAATAATCGATTATTATTCGCCAGGGCTGTCCGATTTTCGATTTTGATCATGGTCAGTTTCTGGAGTCTATGTAGTATCATTTTTATTTGTTATAGTTTGGGAAGATTGAAAATCGGTAGGGAAAGCCAGCTAAGTCGGTAGGCGGTAGAAACATGTCAAAAGCGGTAGACTACCGCCCAAATCGGTAGGGTTGGCAGGTATGCAGCTTCATACGATCATTATAGTTATTAACTAATAACAGAATAAATGAAAAACAGGTATGAAATACTATAGGACACTAACACAAGAATACAGTTTAAAAGAGGAGTGATTAGTAAAATATCCATAAAGAAAAAGTAAATCTGTGTACAGTTCTGTTTCATATGGATGCTGAGAGATGTAGGCTATCCATAGATCTCTTCATTTTGCTCTCAAAGTGCACCAGATTGATGCATTTAACTTCAATATTTAAAAAAAAATCTTCCCAGGGAAGCATGTCCCCAGACCTTCCTAGAGGAGGTTAGGTCCACCCCCACCTAAAACATGTTCACATGGATAGGATACTAAATACATGTGCACATTTGTGTGTGAAAGACAATAGACTTTAGCGTGTTTTTTTTTAATTGAAGTTGCGTTGGTGTTTGTTGTTGACGGCAGTGTGTGCCCCCCCGTGGTAAATGATTTCCCCCCCATTCGATTTGTGTGTTCATCCTCACAGTTCTCATAGTGTCGTTTGAGCTGTAGCATGCACAGTTTTAGGTGAGAACCCCTCTCTACCTTCTCACACTAAATGTAAAACAGACAACAGGCGGGTCCATAGTGCAGCATTATGAGCCAGATATTTCCCTCAGGGTTTGGTAAACAGAGCTGAAAGAGAGTGAATCCTGGACTGAAATGTGCCAGTTTGTGCCAGTTGGACAGAAACTTGACTCCAAAAGAATTCCTGAGTTTGCAGAATCTTACAGTGTTGACATTTACTTCATGGTGAGTGCGATGATTTAAATGTAACTATTAAAATGAACTTCCCTGTAGGCTACCTATTTGACAAGGTAAATCTTACTTTCCACAGAACGGACAGCTGAAGTACACCAACATCTTTTTTTAATCACCTTCTCCAAGATGGAATTGGTCTTCTATAAAGTGACCGGGAGAAATTAGGGACGCATCTTTCAAGAAAAATAAGTCTAACATGCAGAGGAAGTGAAGATATTTGTGCATTTCAAACAGAGAGACAAAACAACTGTGATTGGTCATCACTGTCATACATGCGACGATTCCAAATATTGAGACTTTTCATCAATTTTTCTCTGAAACACTGGAGATGAAAGACCAGGATTTTCATCACAGGTTGTTCTGATGCATCAAAGAGGTATTTCATAGCAGGACGCCTCTCTCCCTCTCTCTTTTTCCCACTCCCGTCATCACTCAGTTGGCTGTCTGTCAGCATTTTTTCCGTTTTAACTAGCCTTTCTATTCCCGAGTTGTCATATGTGTTTTAGAATAAATGAAAGCAAAAACACTACAGATGGAATATTCTGCACATAGTGTATAGATCTGACATTTTCACCCTCGAGAAAATTAGCAGATTTGTTATTGACATGCTGGTTTGTTAAAGCCTTTAGTTGCGCGTATAGCAACATTTGAAGGTCAACAAGGGCACGTTTGAAACGCAACAACAGCGCACCATTTAGAGCCTCATTATCAGCCCAAGGCCATGTTGACAGATTTTTATCATTTTCCAATTCCAACCAATTCCATTTTCAGGTCCAATCCACACATACATTGTATAGCAGCCAACAACATGATAGTGATACTGTAATGAATTACGTGTGTGTGCGTGTGCGTGTGTGTGTGTGTGTGTGTGTGTGTGTGTGTGTGTGTGTGTGTGTGTGTATAGTAATTATCAGGACTGAAGCAGCAATATGCAAATCCAACACACACTGATTTGAAAATAAAAAGAATAAAACACAAAAGCAATTTCACTTCTTCAATTACATCTATAGCATGATAACTTATTAAACCACACATTGCTGTAACACGTGTTTAATGTTATGAATTAAAAACTGAAAAGAATTGAAACATGTATTCATTTTAGAAAAAGATAACGGTTTGGTTTGAAGCTTAAATTATGTAGAATAAATTAAATTAGTTCTTCATGTCACGTAAGTTACATTAAGTAAGTAACGTATTAGGGTTATGGTCGAAACCTCTTATAGCCTATGTGCTACCAATGGTAACTAATAATGGCCATTGAATCAGTTGAGAGCAGTGGCGGCGCCAGAGTATTTTTGTTGGGTAATCTATGGTAGGGCTAACCCATACAGTGGTGGGGCTCAAGTCAGTATTTGTAATGTAATTACATACACGCTATATCGCACCCCTTGACAGTGAAACGCCACGTGTGAGGCTTTTATTAGCTGTTAATAGTCTCCTTTTATCAGTGAGTTAAACAATAAAATAGCCTATTCTGCTAATTCCACGTTGTTACAACATGCTACGCAGCGGCAGAAACAAGAAAAGTTGGCATATAGAATAGACACGGAGAGGGAGAGGGAGGGAGAGAGAGAGGGAGAGTGAGGGAGAGAGACAGAGAGAGAGACACACAGACACAGGTAAACAGAGAGAGACGGACACAGCACACAACAGGTGGCCTGTGTCTCTATTGTCATACAAAACACTTTTTCAAATGACCCATTATTACAAAATATATTCAAAACTCACTATTCACCAGGGCTGCCAAGTTTCACTAAAAAGTAGGAGTGAGACTTTCGGGGGAAGATTCGGAGAAAAAAATGTGGCCTTTTTTAACGTCGATTTAGAGGAATATCTCAATTTAAATTAACATTAAGACTGTTGTGATATCTTCACCCCCATGCCAGCTGCTCTCCCTGCACTGTCGGCCTCCTCATGCTTATATAGTGTTAATAATTGACAAGCACAAGTAGAAATGAAAACAATTGTAACAAAAAAAAAAAAAAAAAAGTTTGACAAATAAAATACATTTATTTATAAAATGTCAATATAAAGAAAACATAGCGGCCTTTTAAGATAGTGCATTTTTTTTTCAAGTGTAACAAAATTAGAACCAGAATAATATATATATATAATATATATTATACAAAAATAAAAGTGCATGTCTGTTTGTGTGTTTTGGTTTACATGACATGTCTTATGTTGTAGGTATTTGTGGCAGATTTTGATGCCTTGATGACAGAGGGAGGGGGCTCCCATTTGAAACACTGTGGCTCAAGGTTTGCCATCTTCACAGTCATGATGGATGATAGAGTTCCATCAAGAGCCAAACTGTTTCGGGTTTTGGTTTTGTTCAGTCCCACCACAGAGAACACTCGTTCAGCATTTGAATGTGAAAGTACCAACACCAACTTGGCAATACGAGAGAGCCTCCCAAATCTGCTCATACCGGTCACCCTTGAAAAATGTACATAGGAAACCTAATTACTCTCAAGTATTTTTGTATAGAATTAAGTTCATTACGTCAATGGGTATTTCAAAGGGTGCAGAATAATTCTTACCTTATTCTTCATTGATGCCATGTTCCCCCAAAAGCTCTCAATGTCAAACGTGGCTGGGACAGGTAGTCCAGAAACTCCTCACTCAGTTTGTCACGCTCGTCAGGTCCGTTGTATGGGAGAAGTTTAGGAAACCTAAAAATAACACTATGTGGTAAAGTAATGTAGCTGCGGGTTGTTCTTCAGATGTGGTCATTAAACTTTACAGTCTATTAAGAAAATGTTAAGAAAATGTGACAAGAGCCAAGAGTCTACCTGACATCTTTCAGACTTTCAAACTAACATACAAACAGAGAGAAATCGAAGTATACCGTTAAGGAATTAATGATCCAGTCTCAAAAGATAGCAACATGTTACTGTTTGATTGATTGAATATTTTATTAGACAGAAAATGCAAACAGCACAGGTACAGTACTGTAAATTCCCTTAGCTAATAGCAAGTATCCATTAGCTCACACACGCAAATACGTGATGATTTAACTAACACTGCTATTAGTCACGGTTGTTTGTTGTTAAACCCACCGCAGCAACCTGCCACACTGCTCACCAGCAGCCTGTGTGACGTTAAGTCTCACGTGGTCTGACCTATGAGTCCGACCCAAGGTTGACTTCATCAAAATAAAAATATTTGTAAAAATAATGTGGTTACCTACCGTTTAACCTCCCGCTTCAGATGAAAATGTCAGTCACGGCATTATTGAGGCGCTGACAGACATCTCACGTTTACTTTTCGATTTCTCCGCCATAAGTGTTGTTCTCATAGAGTTGTCTTCATAGGATAGAGACGCAATGACCCGCCCTAAGCTGCCTCTGATTGGTTTGTATACGTGGTGCCTTTCGTTGGGGGCTGATGATTGGTTATCACATATCTCGGTCAGCCAATCGGGGGCGAAATAGGGCGGGCTCACCCTGTCCCTGACTCGAACTACGGAAAGCCTCAAGCAACAAGTTATGGAAATATATAATTAAATAAAAAAATAATTATAAAGTAGTGAGAGGGGGGAAAAAGCGTGTGAAATGGCTAGTGTGGCGTGAGGCGTGTGAAGAGGTTAAATTGCGTGACTCTCACTCTCAAAGGGTGAGACTTGGCAGCTCTGCTATTCACTCTTCAGCTGGGTCGTGTGACTCTGGCACCTGTTCGACTTGTATCTCAATGCGAGGGCGTTTAAGAACAAATCTATCCATCCGAAATATACAATTAATCCTAGAAGTTCTGCTGTCTGTCTGCAATTTACTCGGCGCGAGTTTGGGGACTTTTCACTGTGAATGTGACGTATCAGTAATGCATGATGCAGCAGACCCAACGTTTCGTTGCTCTGATTGGCTGTAGGTCTATTCAAATTGCATTCAGAGGCATTTTGATCTGACCGCGGCCGCGCTGATATTATAACGCCAGAGAATTTCCACACCTTTTAGTGTATAAAACTCCCCCACTACTTAGACTATTCCTTGCACCCCTCTAGCATAAGCCCGAATGGTCTCAACCATATTGCGTCAGTAACGTGCACTTGTTGTTACAGCAGGATCAGTTTGTGTGTTGTGGACACGACCGGTAGATCTTCGCAATCCGTGTTCTCAACATGCTTACTTTAACATACTTTTTCATGTTCGGGCTAAGGTATGAAGGTAGATATGGTGCAAAATGCGAGAGCGTGTAAAACCTGATGTGAGCACTTGCAGAAAAAAAATCTGAGCTTGTGTGCATACATTTACACTTGTATAAAATATCCAAGTAACTGTGAACCAAATCTACACTTTTATAAAATATCCACGTAACTGTGAATCAAATTGAAACTTGTATAAAATATCCACATAACTGTGAACCAAATTTGAAGTCACAGAAGAAAAAAGTAGCTTGTAGAAACTTAGTGATGACATGTTCACTTGCAGAAAAATACATATTTTTTCCATTACAACTGCAACTTGTTTATTATAACCTCTCAAATCAGTCATTACAACTTGACCAATCTGCTCTGTGGAAGTATAAATCGACGAATCTGCTGTCTTGACTTTTGCTACAATTCTTCCGATAAATGTGTCGCAAAAGTAATTTTCACCTGTAGATGTGGGGGGAGGGAGGGTGGTTGGAGCGAAGGGGCAGAGCTATCAGAACGACGAGGCTCGGGTGACTGGTGGAGACTGCGGGACTAACGGTTCGTTCCGCTACCAGTCCGCTGACATGGCACGTCAATCAACGGTAAGCTTTGCCCATTACTACTTTGAATATTATTGTGATTGAGGATTAAATCCGCTTTGAAGACCACCGTTTTATATCGTGCAGTTTGACGGCAAAATAACGTCAGTTAGCCAGCTAACGCTAGCTTTGTTGAGTTTATGCTAGCTAAACAAGTAGTGGTTGTAGTCTACAGCAGTAATTCATATATTATAATAGGGATGCACCGAATATTTGACCACCGAAAATTATCGTCCAAAAATTGTTAAAAAGGCCCTTTCGGCTTTCGGCCGAATGTCAGAGAACAGGGTTACGTTGATCATACTCCGCATATTTGTCCGGGTGTTTTGATTTCAAGTGGTGGAATAATCCCGAAGTGGTGAAAGTCTTTGCAGTTACACCCCCTCGAGACATGTCAGCTGAACACGTTTTACAAATCGCAAGCGGCAGACATGTTGGCTGTGAGCCAGCCGCGAGCATGGTCGCGCGCCGTGCTTGTCGCCGCGTTTTGATTACGTCATCACAACGACACGTTAGGTTACCAAACTTATAGGTGCATTTGTTGTTGTAGGCCTGGCTGTTACAGTCTTTATTTACACTATTTTGTTGTAGGCCTACTGGCCTAGATGTTTATGCAGTTTTAAAGCACCTTGGCTTTGTTCTGAATGCACTTTGTTGTAGTTATCCTACAGAGAAAAGAAAATGCACTTGACTTGGAATGAATGTACTGTATGCATTCAAAAGTGCTGAATAAATGTTTTATGGACCCATAATAGTGATTATTATTTAAGTTAAGTTTTGCCATAATCATGTCTTTTTCCATAATCAGGTAGCTGAACAACATTGGTAAAAAATGTATACATTATATATATATATATATATATATATATATTTCTATTAATCATTTTTGGCCTTTCGGCATTCGGTTTTCGGCCAACTGTTTCCTATTTTCGGTATCGGTTTCGGCCAAGAATTTCCCATTCGGTGCACCCCTATATTATAGCCTACTGCTTCAGCACTAACGGTTGATAACCGTTTATGAAAATAAAACCAATTGAACTGTACTGAAATAATGACAAGTTTTATAATTGTCTTGGGCTCCTGCTGTGTTTTTAAAGCCTTTGTAAATTATCCATTCTATTTTCTATTTAGAACGAAGACTTCAGAATCTTAAAATGCCTTGACATTTGTATGCAATTGTGCTAAATTCAACTCTGTAATCAAGCAAATAGAAGGTGCCTCTTAACCTGGGATATTAGTTATACAGTAATAGTATTGACAATCTAAAAAAACTGAGCAACTCAACAGTCAACTTTATATTTCTTATTGTCTAAAGCATTTATTATTTTCATTTTCCCCCTTTCATATTCAGTGTGGACGGATTGAGACAGCAGGGTGTCCAGAAAGCAGCAGAGACTTCAGGGAGAAACCTCTGTGTGATGGACGTCCTGTCCGTTGGTTTGGAGAGGACTGAGGGTCTTATTTGACTAAATGTGTTTACTTATACATTTAATAGGTTTACACCTTCTGTCCTTCTGTGTTTTTTATTTAAAAGATTTTTGATTAACTTTTGGTTAGCATTTCAATAAATTGTATTTGTATTTGCACTCCTTTTGCCCATTATTCTTACTGAAAATGTTAGATTCCACATTCACATCTGACTGAAGATTGGCCCCATTTATTTGTGATGTTGCAAACTCTGCGGTACAAGGTACAGGTGTTGTGAAGCTCATAAAGTTAGGCAAATAGAAATAATCAGCTGATGGAGTGTAGATGTGGAAATAGATGCATCCCATCAGCTGACTATGTTTCTCGCCACACTTTATAAGCCTGACTATAACCACCCCTTCTCTGAGGTGCAGGCAGCGTCCCAAACAAATGATGGTCCTGCTAGACTACAAAAATATTCGGTGTGCAGATCTTTGTTTTCACAATAAAAGTAGTTTTCTTTGTGAAGGTCCTGTACTGGTCTTAAAATCTCATAACATCAGCTTTTAATTTTCCTCTTGGATGTTCTTCTTGACCCTCAGAGAAGGAGAACATGTTGAGTCGTGTCTTTCAGGCATGTCCTTTCCTAACAAAAATGACAGGAAACATAAAACATATTATTGCAGAACAAGTGTGTTCTTAATGAAAGAGGTGTGTTTTTGTTTTTAGGGGCTGTAGATATAATTATTTTGTAATTGTTATGTTTTTTTAATTATTTCAACAGTGAGCTACAAAGACAATCAGATTATGAATGAACAGTATGAAGTTCATCAACATTGAAATATATTTTATTATCAAAATAATATTTGACTGTTATCAAAACGTAGTGCCACTGGAGAAGCTGCTCTGTTGTCTCACTGAAAGAATAACTTTTACCACATTTTTTTCAGACAATATTGAGAGATAAATAGTAGCAGTTCCCACTATGTGTTAAATATCTTTGCCTTCAATACATTAAATTAGAAAGCTGACAAAATATATATATAATTGCTTGTTAACATCTAAATGTAACCTTTTGCATGGAAAAACCCCTCAACTTCACTGATGTGTAGGTGATCTAGTATTGTTTAATGGAATGTATATCAGTGTATTAAAGTCAATACTTCATTTATTTAAACCAATATCTTTCTTTATTCTTTGTACAGTATGAAAAAATAGTATTTGTAGCTGTGCTGAAGTTCACTGCTGTGAGGAGTCCAGTTCTGTCTCTCACTCTCTGGTCCAGCCTGTCTGCATCACCTGGACACCTTAAACAAACAGATATATATGTAAAGAACCATGTGTACAAACAATATAACTGATTCTCTTCTGTTGAACATGTTGGATTGTGTATTGTCCGAGTCAGGGTCCTTTTTATTTTACTGTAACTTTGGAAGTTGTGTACCAATGCCTACTGTTTATTTGATACCCATTTGGTAATACAATTAATAAAAACAACAAGGTTTGGGTTTGTTCTTCAGATATGACTGACGTTAACGTGTAAGCTCAATAATGAACTCCAGCTCAACCATAATATCAAAGTAATTATCTTGAAATATGACGTTATCAACCGTTAGTGCCAAAGCAGTAGGCTATAATATATTAATTACTGCTGTAGACTACAACCAGTACTTGTTTAGCTAGCATAAACTCAACAAAGCTAGCGTTAGCTGACTAACTCAAGTTATTTTGCCGCTAAACTGCACGATATAAAACGGTGGTCTTCAAAGTGGATTTAATCCTCAATCACAATAATAATATTCAAAGTAATACTGGGCAAGTAATGGGCAAAACTTACCGTTGATTGATGCGCAATGTCAGCGGACTGGTAGCGACACGAACCGTTAACCCCGCAGTCAAGCCTCGTCGTTCTGATAGCTCCGCCCCTTCACTCCAACCCCCCTCCCTCCCCCCACATCTACAGAAAAAAATTACTTTTGCGACACATTTATCGCAAGAAGTGTAGCAAGACCAGGAGACCGCAGATTCGTCGATGTATACTTCCACAGAGCAGATTCGTCAGGTTGTAATAACCAAGTTGCAGTCGTAATGGAAAATATATTTTAAAAATATGTATTTTTTTGCAAGTGAACATGTCATCACTGAGTTCATTTTTTTTCTATAAGCTACAAAACTTATTTTTTTCTTCTGTGACTTCAAATTTGGTTCACAGTTACGTGGATATTTTATACAAGTGTAAATTTGGTTCACAGTTACTTGGATATTTTATACAAGTGTAAATGTATGCACACAAACTCAAATTTATTTTCTGCAAGTGCTCACATCAGGTTTTATACGCTCTCGCATTTTGCACCATATCTACCTTCATATAAGGTAGGGCTAAGCCATTTCTTGGTATGGCTGTAGCCTACCCCAGCCATACCCTGGCGCCGCCACTAGTTGAGAGCATGAGTGAGCAAGTGAATTCTGGCAGACTTGCATGCAGATGTGTTTTAGTTGAGTGACAGGCCAAAGACATAACCTTGACTGTCTGGGGGAGAGGGAGAGACTAAAAGACCAAACTGAATCTCAATAAAATGAGAAAAGCACATGAGAAGGAACCCACAAAAAACTGGGAAAATGCATTGTTTAAGAAAATGAATCTGCTATTTCTCTTTCTATGATTTGCTTTCAACTTTTTATGACATGCAATGTAGAGTTCTAAGTTAAACAATATGCCAATAGCATCGGTAATAGAGTTATAGTATACAGAAGGGAAAAAGCTAGCCTTGCTCACCATATAGCTCAAAGATAGGCCTTGAAGCGCTGTTAAATCTCAATTTGACACATTATACAGTAGCATATATACCTCAAATAAGAAGTCGAATATAAAATGGGTGAAAACAATACTTGTCATATGAATACTTCTGGAGCTATTCTGTTGTTCTGCTTTCAGTTTGTTATGCTTGGCTAATGGTGTTGTGACTCGACAGTTATGTTAGGTTAAGTTATGTTGTTTACTCTAGTCTTGTGTTTTGATCTTGTCACTTCCTGTTTTTATTTTGAAAGTAATCCTTCCCTCTCATTCCAGATCCCACATTTCCTGCCTTTGTGTGTTTCCCGCCCTTGAGATTGCTTGGCCCTGCCCCGATAGTTTTCACCTGTGCCCATCCTCCTCATCTATAAATAGCCCTTGTGTTTTTTTGTTCCCTTTTCAGTTTGTTATGTTTCATGTTGTGAGAACCTGGGCCTTTTTGACTCCTGAAACTTTACTTTGAGAAATATACCTTTTGTCAAGTGAGTTTTGTTTTGAAGTACGACTTAGTTTTTGTTATTGAACTACTTTCCATTTTTGGAAAGTACGACTTAGTTTTTGTTATTAAACAACATTCTATTTTTGGACAACTGTCTCCGAGTCCTGCTTTTGGGTCCTGTGTCTCAGTTCATAACAAATGGTCTCCTGCAGCTAGCTTCATATTTACAGGAAATATATGAGAGTATTGTGGTGACTCTAGTTAACCATAATTCACTTTTTGGTCACAGTTCCTACACAGACCTTGTTTAGTGTAACACCGGAGATATAGGTTGCGAAGCTAGAGCTAGCAACGCACTCTAACTTGACTCTCCTCACTGAGCACATGTCTGATACTACTATTGCTTGATGGAAAATAAAGAGTGGAAATCCATCTTAAATATTCCGCCTCCGACTCCTTCTTACCGGCACTACACTGGTGACCCTGCGTCTTTGGAGATAGTTTCCGAAAAAAAATTGAACATGGCTGAACGAGATGTTTTCGTTAAGCTGCCGTAGTTTTGGGAGCATGCCGCGGAGGCATGGTTTGCACACGTGGAGGCTCACTTCGCTTGCAAGCATCTCCACGACGAAGAGCTGAGATATTACCACGTGGTGGCTTCGCTGGGGGTTTCTACTTCAGCCAGCTTAGTGGGTTTCATCGCAGCACCCCCACGCCTCGGCAAATACGAGGCTATCAATGCTCTTCTCCTCAAGACATTTGGTTTATCGACGAGAGAAAGAGCCCGCCAAATTATGGACATTCAGGGCCTCGGAGATGGCAAGCCATCTCAGTTGATGGAGAAGATGCTAAGCCTGCTAGGAGGGGAAGATACCCAGATTTTGTTCATGGAGATGTTTCTTCAACACTTACCTCTCCGGGTCCAGAAGGCGTTGGCCAACACATCCACCACGGAGCCCCGCGCGCTGGCCGGAGAAGCGGACAGTTTCTTCCTGGCTACACGACAGTCTGGTAAGGAGGCGTTGGCTGTGGCGCACAGCGGCCCTTCGGCGGGCAAGAAAGCATGGCGGAGGCCGGACACAGCGGCGCCGAGTCGGCGAGGGGATACCGGTGAGTGCTTCTACCATGCACGTTTCGGGACGATGGCAAAGAGGTGCATCGCTCCATGCAGCTCCATGCAGCTCCATGCAGCTCCAAGCCTCCGGGAAACGGAGGTGCCGACGCTCAGAGCCACTACTGAGCGGCACGGGCAGGCTCCTTTTCGTCAAAGACAGTGTTTCAGGGAGCCTGTTTCTTTGCGACACGGTGGCGCAGTGGAGTGTGGTTCCCGCGCCGAGAGAAGACATCACTCGAGGCGGGCACGGCCCACGGCTAACAACGGGCCCATTCGCACGTACGGATTACGGCTTATGTGTTTGTGCATCGGTGGACAGCGTTTCAGCTGGGAGTTTGTAACAGCGGACATTTATTTTCCTCTTCTTGGGGCGGATTTTTTGTGTGCTCATGGGCTGTTGGTGGACATTAAAAATAAACGTTTAGTGGATGCCTTAACGTTTTCTTCTCTGCTGTGCACACTCGGCAGCGCAGCGTACGACGGGCTGTCGGGGGAGGACATTTTTCTCAGACTTTTGGCCGAGTTTCCTGATCTTTCGCTGCCCACTTTCTCCGCGCTCACCCCCAAACATGGCATGGAGCACCACGTCACCACCGAGGGGCCTCCAGTCTACGCCAGGGCCCGACGGTTGAACCCTTCTAAGCTAACCGTAGCGAGGGCGGAATTCGCAACCATGGAACGCCTGGGCATCGTCCGCCGCTCCAACAGCCCTTGGGCCTCTCCTCTGCACGTCGTGCCCAAGCCGAACGGCGGTTTCCGCCCGTGCGGGGATTACAGCCGACTCAACGATGCCACTACACCTGACCGCTACCCGGTGCCGCACATACAGGACTTTTCAGCGCATCTGGCCGGCACGAAGGTTTTCTCAAAGGTGGACATGGTGCGTGAATACCACCAGGTGCCCATGCACCCCCTGAACATTTCCAAAATGGCAGTAATAACGCCTTTTGGACTCTTTGATTTCCTGCGGATGCCTTTTGGGCTCAAGAATGCTGCCCAGACGTTCCAGTGCCTGATGGATTCGGTGCTGCGGGACCTGCCGTTCGTCTTCGTGTACCTGGACGACATCCTCGTCGCCAGCGTTTCAGTGGAGGAGCACCTGTCTCACCTCCAGGCCCTGTTCACGCGGCTCAGCGAACATGGATTGATCATCAACCCTGCAAAGTGCCAGTTCGGGGTGTCTGACATTAACTTCCTCGGGCACCGCGTCACCAAGGACGGTGCAACACCCCTGCCGGCGAAGGTGGAGGCTGTTGCGGTTTTTTCTCGCCCAGTCGCTGCGTGAGTTCCTGGGGATGGTGACTTTCTACCACCGTTTCATCCCCCGGGCCGCCCACATCATGCGGTCATTGTATGAGGCTCTGAAAGGCAAGACCCCCGTTCAGGCGATCGACTGGACAGCAGAGGCGGAAGTCGCTTTCACTGAAGTTAAAACCGCGCTGGCTCAAGCGGCTTTGCTGGCATACCCTTCATCCACGGCTCCCATCTCCATCACTACGGATGCTTCGGACTACGCAGCCGGCGCGGTGCACGAACAGTGGCTGGACGGAGCTTGGCAACCGCTCGCCTTTTTCAGCAGGCAGCTGACGCAGAGGGAACGCAAGTACAGCGCTTTTGACCGGGAGCTCCCGGGTCTTTATTTGGCTGTGCGGCACTTCCGTTTTCTGTTGGAAGGCCGTGAGTTCACAGCGTTTGTAGACCGTAAAACCGCTTACCTTCGCCATGTCAAAGGTGGCGGAGCCTTGGTCGGCATGTCAGCAGCGGCAGCTCTCCTACATTTCGGAGTTTACCACAGACATTAAACACGTGGCTGGCAAATCGAACTTGGTTGCCGATTGCCTCTCCAGGGTCGTCATCGGAGCTGTCCAGCTGGGCCTGGATTATGCTCGTATGGCGACGGACCAGGTCACCGACTCCGGCGTCCAGGGTCTGAAGACAGAGAGCGCTGGGCTGCGCCTGGAGGACGTGGTGTTCGGCGATGCGGGCATCACCCTTCTGTGCGACGTCTCTACAGGCCTGTCACGACCGGTCGTCCCCGCCAACTGGAGGCGTCCTGTTTTCGAGGCGGTGCACGGCTTGTCTCACCCTGGCGTTAAACCTTCGGGGCGCTTGGTGGCCGCGAAGTTAGTCTGGCGTGGGCTGAAAAAGGATGTAAGAGCTTGGGCCGGGGGGTGCTTGGTTTGCCAACGCGCTAAGGTGCACCGCCACACGAAGGCCCCTTTGGAGCGGTTCCTAGTGCCAGAGAGGAGATTTTTTCCTACCTCCTCACCATGGTGGATAGGACGACCCGTTGGCCAGAGGCGGTTCCTCTTGTGTCGACTTCAGCCGCTGACGTGGCTAGGGCTTTTATCGCGACGTGGGTGTGTCGTTTTGGCACCCCGTCAGACATTTCCTCGGACAGGGGCTCACAGTTCACTTCAGGGCTCTGGGGCTCTGTTGCAGACAGTTTGGGGGTCAAACTGCACAGGACTACCGCTTAGCACCCCCAGGCTAACGGCCTCTGTGAGCGCTTCCATCGCTCTATGAAGGCGGCGCTCAAGGCCGGCCTTACGGACGGTAACTGGGTCGACAAGCTGCCCTGGGTGATGTTGGGCCTGAGGACCGCGCCTAAGGAGGATCTGCAGTGCTCCACGGCGGAGATGGTTTACGGTCAACCCCTGAGAGTCCCAGGGGAATTCCTACCCAAGGCAGCAGTTCCTTGGTCTCCTACGGCTCAACAGGTTTTCCTGCAAGATGCGGCGGAGGCTTTCGTTCCGGTTCCGACTTCTCAGCACGCCGCGCCGGGGTCTCAGGTGTCAGCAGGGCTACGCTCGGCTGGGCACGTTTTCGTCCGCCGCGACGCGCACAGGGGCCCCCTACAGCCCCCTTACGATGGGCCTTTCCGGGTTTTTGAGCAGGGGGACAAGCACCTGGTGGTCGACATGGGTGGCAAGGCGGAGACCTTCTCAGTGGACCGGGTGAAGGCTGCTCATTTGGACTTGGAGCAGCCGGTGGTGTTGGCCCGTCCACCACGACGGGGTCGCCCCCCCGTCTTTGATTCCCGCTACAGGTTTGAGTCCTGTGGTCCCGGTTCCCAATTTGCCGGGAACCGCACGTTCAGGAGTTGTTTTGCCTGCCCCCATACTCAGGAGTAGAGGGGGTCGGCGTGTTGTTCCTCCCCGCCGCACGGACTTTGTTTATCTGTGAATTCTGGGGGGGCTTGTGTGGTGACTCCAGTTAACCATAATTCACTTTTGGGTCACAGTTCCTACACGGACCTTGTTTAGTGTAACACCGGAGATATAGGTTGCCAAGCTAGAGCTAGCAACGCACTCTAACTTGACTCTCCTCACTGAGTACATGTCTGATACTACTATTGCTTGATGGAAAATAAAGAGTGGAAATCCATCTTAAATACTCCGCCTCCGACTCCTTCTTACCGGCACTACAGTATCAATTTTCTCTCCTAACTCTTACCAAGAAATGTATTTTCCAAACTCTGATCTTAAACTACGATTGACATATTCCAATGGTATGACATCACACATAAGAATACATTTACACTAAAACGGTCCAACAGGAGCAGCTGTGTTCAATATTAGAAGTGTCCTTTCCAAACCAACACACTCTCACTCCATAATCGTCCAGGAGCAACGTTTGGTCAGGGTCCCGTGGCGTCCATTTGTGAAGCTCCTAGGCTCCTTCAGCTTCATAAAGGGACGCAAATAGCTTTCAACTGATTGCAATGTATTCCCATCTGCGGCGGGATTTGACGCTCATGGAAGCACGGCATTCGTTTGTGTCGGCTGCCCTTAAAGGCAATGTGAGCGTCCATTCCCATTGGATAACGGAGAATTGTACACCCGGAAGTAAGTATTCCCCTTACTGTCGATTGATTTTACAGTGATATCTGCACTACTCATCGACTAAAAAACACCAGATTATCCTTGTTAATTACACAAAATTGATTGATTTGAATTGAGTGCAATGCTTTTGTATTTTTCCCCTTCGATTCGGAGAAACAAATATTTTTTCTGGAGTAAAGGATGGCAGAAGACACTACACTACCCAGAATCCCCAGCTATCGTTTAGGACTACACCATGTGCTCTGTTTGACAAACCCCGTTTTTTTTTCACCATTCATTCCAATTGCTCGCGTCTATGTCTATGTCTATTTCTCCCTGCAGAAAAACAAAACATAGCCGAACTTCGTTTTGTTCTCGGTGGAAAATGCTTATTTTAAAGTTAAGTTGGCCATTAAAATGCGTTTTGATGTCATTTGATGCGAGAAATATGAGTTTTTATTTCAGATTATGTGTGCAGTGGATGTACATGATCTTTAGTTTGCTAGTTATTACGAAGATTACTTCAGGAAATTGCGTCAATAGAACGTTTTCATTGTTACCAAGGTGGTTGCTAGGGACGCTGCTATCGATATTATTTCTGTTATGTTGTGTAACTGTTTAATGGTGTTATCTTTATTGCTACCCCTTCCCCGTCAATGTATAGTGTTGGTCCACAGCGCAAACCTATTAGTTTAACAAAATCTGCATCTAAAGATACGTTATTTCCCCCTGTGCAATTCCAGTCTCACATCTCACATCACATCGTCATTAAGAAATACCGGAAACAGACTGAAAACATTTAAAAAATATATATATATACTTTATTCCGAGTGTGCTTGCTTTTGTCATCACATAACGGCATTGTAATACACGGTTCGGCTGCATTAAATATTACATATCTGCCGTAGTTCTCTATAGAGCCCTGATGAGAAGACTTCAAGACAAACATGAGGAACTGCCCCCAACACTGAAAATGTGACGTAGATCTTAAACAACATCTTACATTTATTTTCACACAATACGTCTCTTTGCAGGATCAACACTAATTCGGCTGACTTTTATATTTGATCCAATTGGTAGATAGGCTGTATTTACACCATAAAGGTGCACAGCTGATAGAAAGGGACACCTGGTGGTTAAAGCATGTTATTGAATTTCATTATTTTTATTATTAGATATTAATAGGATCCCTATAAAGTATATTCATTACCCGTTATTCTCTACTAATAGTTAATTAAAGACTGTATATAATGACTATTTGGCACATCCCTTTCAAGATTTCAAGATTTTCTAAGGTTTATTGACATATCAACACAAACGGTGTAGTTATGCAATGAATGAAAAACTTGGGTCGCAGGTTCCTCAATAGTGCATTACAAGACATCTATCAATATTTGTGCATAACTCCAGCAATGTTAACTATGTTGAAGCACTTATTTTTACTGATATTATACATATGTATTATACTCCTATAGGATGTATAGATATTTCATCTCCGGCCTTGTCAGGTATTGAACAATCAATGAATAAAGAACACAGAATTATTAAATATAAAACACAGAATTTGTGTGATTATACTAAATGATTTACAAATAAACACCACTGCATATTTACAACTGTTACACATGCTGATGTAACGCAAATGTTTCCAACTTGGGATCAATAAAGTATATCTTATCTTAAGATGATCGATGGCTACTGCCATATTTGCAAAATTTGCCTCTGAACCTTGACAAGTGCATGTTTCAGGCTTATCAATTAACAACAGGAGGGGTCACAGACATAAGACCAGCTGTTAAATAAATCTCTTCTGACCTTAGCTGGCATGTGGGTATATATATTAATGCTGCCCATTATGGGAACAAGCAATTTTCACTCATTTATTAATTATATGTTTTAAATTTGAATGTTTCCTATCCCCTAATCCTCCAGGGATGCACACAGTTTAATACTGGCAACTTCTTATTATGGGAAATACGAAAACGTCTTTTAAAACTACAACTCCCAGTAGAGACGTGCCATAGATAGAGAACATGTTGCGAAACACAATAGCCAGCATGTGTAGTTCTGGGGACAGGGTGGGGAAGGGGGGGACGCGGTGGACCCGTTCAAATCCAGTTTTGGACAGTCTTCCGTGGTTCCATCCCATTTCTAGTGCTGTTCGAAGCTCGGCGTAACCCTCGGAGCACACTCTCCAATCACAGAGCTTGAGGAATATCACGGGGTTTGTCAAGCGAAGCGGAGAGAATACTTACTTCCGGGTGTAATATTCTCTAAAGCAAATGAGCTGCTCCGACCCTCGGTCCTGACGGACTCCAACTTGTGTTTATTAATCAAACAAATAAATAAACACAAGGATAATTATGTGTTATTGTTGAGTAAATTGAGAATTGCACAGGGGGAAATAACGTAGGCTATCTAAGGCACAATTTTAGATGCAGATTTTGTTAAACTAATACGTTTGCGCTGTGGACCAACACTATACATTGACGGGAAAGGGGGTAGAAATAAAGATAACACCATTAAACAGTTACACAATATAACAGAAATAATATCGATAGCAGCGTCCCTAGCAACAAATAACAAGTAGTTAATAATAATAAAAGACATTAAGAAAAAGGCATTTTAAACAGTGATTAAAAAGCAACACAATCTACCTGCATTGCATTACTCTAAACGTGTAATAACGTGCTTTAACCAGTAGGTGGTTTGGGTTAAAAAGCTGTCAAGTTTACAGTGTTAACAAAATAAAAGATACTGCTGTTTCTGGTTTAGTTTACGACGGATATATTTAGTTATTGTTTTGATATTTGTAACACAAAAGCGATGGAAAAAACCCACAGCAACACAGAAAAGATGGTCTTAACATGACCCAGCGGTTTAGTAGTTAATAAAAAACAATAATATAAAAACAAAATATTACTACTAACTTTATTGTGAAATTCAAACTGAACGGTAAAAGAATAGTTTCCGGTCTATTCTGAGCCCGATCTCTGTAGATAAATAAAAATAAAGAACTACGACAGATGTGTAATATATTTAGTGCCGCCGAACCATTTATTACAATGCATTCATGTGATGACTTTCAAAGAGTAAAGCAAGCACTGCTGAATAAAGTATGATTTTATCTTTTACGAAACACGGTTGGAGGTCAACCAATCACAGAGCTTGAGAACTAATCACGGGGTTTGTCAAACAGAGCACATGGTGTAGTCCTAAACGATAGCTGGGGATTCTGGGTAGTGTAGTGTCTTCTGTCATCCTTTACTCCGAAAAAACATTTGTTTCTCTGAATCGAAGGGGAAAAATAGAAAAGCATTGCAAACAATTTAAACCAATCAATGTTGTGTAATTAACAAGGATAATCTGGTGTTTTTTAGTCGATGAGTAGTGCAGATATCACTGTAAAATCAATCGACAGTAAGGGGAATACTTACTTCCGGGTGTACAATTCTCCGTTATCTAATGGCAATGGACGCTCACATTGCCTTTAAGGCCAGCCGACATAAACGAATGCCGTGCTTCCATGACGCAAATCCCGCCGCAGATGGGAATACATTGCAATCAGTTGAAAGCTATTTGCGTCCCTTTATGAAGCTGAAGGAGCCTAGGAACGTCACAACTGGACGCCACGGGACCCTGACCAAACGTCGCTCCTGGACGATTATGGCGTGAGAGTGTGTTGGTCCAAACACAAGACAGAGCTCACTCCCGTAAATTCCAGCAGGATCAAAACTTTAACAGTGCCAAACGCCTTTGACGCATTTTTAATTAAGATATAGCTTCATCTTGTGTTATTTTTCACAAGCCAATACAAGGTACCTGTTCAGCAACCAACCCCAGTTTCTGACACAATTACCCCCTCGGACCCCGCGCGTCTCTTCAGGATTGTATGAACCCTTCAGGCCAGACAGCATCAATAAGTGCCTGACAGGCCTACGAGGAGCCCCATTCCCAGACAGCAGTGGCAAGATAAAAGACAAATGAAGAATAATTGACTCACAGCTCTCGGCCAAAGGGATTAGTATGACTGAACTCTTGGGATCCCTTCCACTTCCTCTCTCTCAATCTCTGTCGGTCTCGCCCTTTCCCCATCTGTTTCCCTGTTCAATTTCTCATGGCACCACGAGCACCACCCCAGAACCACACTGTCCATTAATACCCCACAGAAAAGGAAAAAAAGGTTATTAAAGACATCAATAAACCTCATTAAAAATCTAAAGGGAAGTAAGGGCCCTCCTTTGAAATGGCAAATCAGAGTTGACCCAGTAATCAAACTTTTCCGTTTCCCTCTTGTCTTTATAGGCGTGACAAACTCCAAAAACTCAAGCAGGCCAATAAATGAGAAAGTAAAAAAAGGACACCTGCCACAAACAAATATAGTTCAAGGTACTTGAAGTCTGTCTTGTATACACATTGTTATGCAGAACACTGTGGTACTTTTGTCTGTTTGAAGCGGCTCATTCTTTTCCAAGGGTTTAAAGAATCCAACTGTCTCACCAGTCAGTAAACTCAATGGTAAGTCTATTAATCGCAGATTCTGCTGTGTCATTTTAAGATGTGTTTGTTCCTGTCCTGGAAAGACTTTGTAACAAGAGAGATCTGTGGGGGGGGGGGGGGGCGTGCTAGTGGATCGCCGGAGCTATTAGATTAACATTAACATGCTTATTGTAGTTGTAAGTGCACTGCCTTGCGGCCTGTAGCACCGTTCTTGATGGAGCATATGTGTGGGCTGGTCCTGTATTTTACAGGAAAGGAGTGAGCAGAGAGTAGAGTAGTTGTCGATTCTTGTTCTGTTTTCTGTGAATATCTGCCTCACCCTTTCAGACTTTGAGTTGCGCACGCTACTAAAGAGACGTGTTACCATGTAAACCAAACAATGGTGTAGCTGTATTAAAGTCTGAGTGGAAGCAGTCGTGTGTAAATCTGATTTTGTCAGAAATCGGGAGAAATGCGGGAGAAATATGACCCCGGGAGGAAAATGGGAGAGGGCAATGAAATCGGGAGTCTCCCGCGAAAATCGGGAGGGTTGACAAGTATGGTTCTGTGTTGTTACCCAGCTAGTTGCAGTATTTAGTATCAAAGCATGGAGGTCCTGCACTTTTTCAAGAAAGGCATGATCCCTGAAACCATGCCTTTGAAAATGATGTCACAGCAGTTGATACCTTAATTAGAAACCAAATTAACAAAGATAAATGCTTCAGAATTGTCTCCAAATCTCTTGACATGACACAGTGCTGCGATATCAATTCAAGTAATAATGATGTTGCATGATACAAAAAGAAAAACTAGCTTTAAGAAGTGCGACTGAACCTGCCTTTGGTTGTGCGAACTCTTTCCAGCGATGAAACTGGACCTTTCTGTTCCCCTGACAGAAAACATCAGCCGTGCAATGTCAACGTTCTCAACTCCGTGATCTGCTCTTACCCTACCAAATGAATAGCCTTTATAGTATGTGATTAAATGTGGTCCAAACCATTTTATCTTCTCTTTGTCTTTAAATGATCTTTATAAACATATCATATAGACACACTATTATAAAAGCCAACAAAAACATGATAACCATGAAAACCTTTTCAGTTCTTTACTCTTTAGTTAAATATTGATGTTCCATACTTGTCCATGAACACTCTGAGTCCCTAATCTCTGTTATTCTCAGTCAAATATGGGGTGTCAAAATGTAGTCTTGACTTCTGTCTCAAGTTGACATGAAAGGACCCATGTATTGTCACTTACCTTAATGGAAATCCATATCTGTCCACTGATTTCTGAAAGAAGGCAATGGCTGTTGAGACCAGATTGTTGTTTGCTGCACCCAGGAACATGATCTAAAAAGTTAAATAAAAAAGGATGTAAACGTATCCTTTTATAGATGTCTCGTTTAATGTTTTTCTTTTTTTATTGAATCATACCTTTCTTGAAAAGCCATCAATGCTATCAAATATGACAATGTTGTACCTGATTAAATGAAAGAAACTATAATAAGACACATATTTAGGCTGAACAATTATTAAACATTAAAATAAAAATGTGGCCTACAATTTTGGTCAATATTGTGTTACAAATGGAATCATACACACCGAATCAGCTTGTGGTTGGTGTCAATGTGCATCAGGGATTTGGGACCAGGAACTGAGTAGGTGCGACGCACAACACACCCTAGCTGGTTCATTCGGAAAAGGATGCCTACAGTGTCCACACGGTGCATGGAGGCCCCTCTCCCACTGTAACCTGAATCCTCTGGACTGCAAGGTTCCCTTAACCAGGCGGTACCCAGCATTAGGCATGTCTTTTTTAATGTCAGTTACCAAATTGTCTAACTCTGTATCTGAACAGGTGCTATAGAGTGCTCTGACAGAGAAGGCAGACTCTGACATTCGTCTGTAAATAGTACGAGTGGACACTCCCATTAGGTTAGCAATACAGGGCACTGGAAGTAGGCCTGTCGCGATAATCGATAAATTGACTTATCGTACGATAAATAAAAATGGACTCGATAACTTTTCTGAGCTCGATAAATTGCCGTTTACATGCGTGTTTGTTTACATAAGTATGTGACCAGCAATTTAGCTAGGAGCGCTGTGGCTGCCAGATGAGCTGTGGCTGCCGGCCATGCGCACTGTGAGGGGCGGGGCTGACACACAGCCAGGTCAGGACACTCTGTGTGCACGTGCAGCAGCCAAATTAATAATATAGCGACAAACGGGAGACAACGTGTGACTTACTCGCGGGGAATTTAAAGTGAAATGGAATTGGTTACAAAACCTACACATCTCGATTCTCCGGTGTGGCAGTATTTTGGATTCAAGCCAAATCAACGAGGCCAACCTACGGACTTGAATGAGCCGGGCGGTGTGTCGCATTTGTTTAAAAAAGGTAGCGATAAAAGCAGGAAATACCACGCATTTTAAACTACACCTAAAACACAACCACTCCATTCCGTTTTCCCAGCTGGTAGCAAACACGGCAGCTGGAGATGGAGAGCCCCCACCTTCCCGACAGTTTACAATCAAAGATGCATTTGCCCGACAATGCAAACATGTTGGTGTTCCTTGCTCGAAAACTTTGAAAAACAGATTTGGATATGGCCTGTTGAGGCATCTGGGTCTTTGTATGGACAGTGGACTGTACACGTGACTGTTGTTTTAAGGAGATTTTTTTTGCTTGTGAGACAATGTGTGCTCATATTGATTTATTTATATATATATTTATATATATATATATATTTATCTATCTATATAGAGATGGATAGATAGATGGATTGAGAGCTCTGTTTTCCAGCCTGAGTCTATTTAATTTATTGTTTTGGTTGTGTGTGATTGAATTAATTTATTATAATTTAAAAAAAATTTTTTATTTATTATATATCATTTATATATTTTAATATTATTTCACATTTCATTTGCAATGTTGAATGTTCAATACAAAGTTCTGTTTGAAAGCATGTACTAGAATTATTATGATATATTATCAGTATGTCAGTGGTCTAAAATGGTCTTACAATGGTGCCGACAATATTATCGTTTATCGCAATAATTTCCAAGAACATTTATCGTCCAACAAAATTATTTATCGTGACAGGCCTAACTGGAAGACCCAGGTTAAGAAGATGTAACAGGGAATCTGGAGATAAATCAAATCTTGGACACCCAGTGACTCCATGGGTAACCTGAACTAATACTTTGGGGACCCTATTTTGTCTTTCCTCAACAACCAACTTGTGTAGCTCTGTGAGTGCATCTACAATAGCCTTTGGGATGAGAACCTGATTAGAGAGAGCACTAAAAAGAACAACCTCCTGAGAACAGACAAACTCAAGGTAATCGATGTCAAGTGGCTGCTGACGGACAACATGTAGAACTTGTTTATGGAGCCTCTTCAACATGCTTTGTACGAGCAATTCCTAGAGATAGAAGAAACAAGGATGAGCAAGTGAGGTGAAACATTTTGGTAACTTAGATTTTTAACCATGGCTGGTAAGCAGGAGTTGAATTGGGTACACATTACGTTTATTTTCAGTTTTCATTGTAAATATACCCACATAAGAGAACCCAATTTAACCCCTGCTGATAAGTTTCTATATTATATGTGATATTGGCAGATAACCAATGTGAAATGTGTACCTGGTGGTCCACTATCTGCATAAAGTGTCAGTGCCCTCTGTTTAGTTTGAAAACAGTTTAAGTTATAAATTGGGTAATTTGCACACCCTATTTGAACTGACACTAACACTGAACCAATAGGATCAAACTATCTGACGTCACAGTTGGCGCCACATAGTAGCTTGTGGGCAAAACACAGGCAGCACCAACACAATTCTGTTTAAAAATGATTGGAACACAAGCAAATAGAAGACTATAATTATGCTGCTAATCGGGTGGTATAGTAGAATAAGCAAATACATGTTAGACGAGGTAACAAACAATCATTTCACAGATTTTCTCATAAAATCACAGAATCCCTGTCTTTAGCGTGCCATGGTATGGTTATTACAGACTTTTCAACTAACCACAAAGACTTGTCTCATTCATGTCGTCTACTGATGACTATATACAGTATATATATATATATCCATCCATCTTCTCCCGCTTATCCGTGGTCGGGTCGCGGAGGTAGCAGTTCCAGCAGAGAGCCCCAAACTTTATTTTCCCTGGCCACATCAACCAGCTCTGACTGGGGGATCCCAAGGCGCTCCCAGGCCAGAGAAGAGATATAATCCCTCCATCTGGTTCTAGGTCTACCCCTTGGTCTCTTCCCAGCTGGACGTGCCTGGAACACCTCCCTAGGGATATATACAGGACTGTCTCAGAAAATTAGAATATTGTGATAAAGTTCTTTATTTTCTGTAATGCAATTAAAAAAACAAAAATGTCATACATTCTGGATTCATTACAAATCAACTGAAATATTGCAAGCCTTTTATTATTTTAATATTGCTGATTATGGCATACAGCTTAAGAAAACTCAAATATCCTATCTCTAAATATTAGAATATCATGAAAAAGTATACTAGTAGGGTGTTCAACGAATCACTTGAATCGTCTAATTAACTCGAAACACCTGCAAGGGTTTCCTGAGCCTTGAAAAACACTCAGCTTGGTTCAGTAAACTAAATCACAAGTATGGGGAAGACTGCTGATCTGACTGCTGTCCAGAGGACCGTCATTGACACCCTCCATCAGGAGGGTAAGACACAAAAAGAAATTTCTCAAAGAGCAAGCTGTTCACAGAGTGCAGTTTCAAAGCACATCCACAAAAAGTCTGTTGGAAGGGGGAAATGTGGCAGGAAACGCTGCACAACCAAGAGAGATGACCGCAGCCTTAACAGCATTGTGAAGAAGAGTCGCTTCCAGAATTTGGGGGAGCTTCAAAGACAGTGGACTGAAGCTGGAGTCCAGGTATCAAAAGTCACTATTCACAGACGTGTCCGGGAAATGGGCTACAATAGCCGTATTCCCATGGTCAAGCCACTTCTGAACTCAAGACAACGGAAGAGGCGTCTGACTTGGGCTAAGGAAAAGAAGCACTGGACAGTTGCACAGTGGTCCAAAGTCCTCTTTTCAGACGAAAGCAAGTTTTGTATTTCATTTGGAAGTCAAGGCGCCAGAGTCTGGAGAAAGGCTGGAGAGGAGCAAAATCCAAGTTGCTTGAAATCCAGTGTGAAGTTCCCACAGTCAGCGATGGTTTGGGGAGCCATGTCAGCTGCTGGTGTTGGTCCACTGTGTTTCATCAAGCCCAGAGTAAATGCAGCTGTGTACCAAGAGATTTTAGAGCACTACATGCTTCCGTCTGCTGAAAAGCTCTATGGAGATGAGGAATTCATTTTCCAGCAGGATCTGGCACCTGCCCACAGTGCCAAAACCACCAGTAACTGGTGTACTGACCATGGCATTACTGTCCTCGATTGGCCTGCAAATTCCCCTGACCTGAACCCCATAGAGAATATGTGGGGTATTGTGAAGAAGAAGCTGAAAGACACCAGACCCAACAATGCTAATGAGCTAAAGGCCGCTATTGAAGCATCCTGGGCATCCATAACACCTCAGCAATGCCACAGGCTGATTGCCTCCATGCCACGCCGCATTGATGCAGTAATCCGTGCAAAAGGATTCCCAACCAAGTACTGAGTGCATTAATGGACATTTTCAAATGTTTGATTGTGTTTTGCTGTTATAAATCTTTTTTTTTTACTTGGTCTGAGGAACTATTCTAATTTTTTGAGATAGGATTTTTGAGTTTTCTTAAGCTGTATGCCATAATCAGCAATATTAAAATAATAAAAAGCTTGCAATATTTCAGTTGATTTGTAATGAATCCAGAATGTATGAAATTTTTGTTTTTTTAATTGCATTACAGAAAATAAAGAACTTTATCACAATATTCTAATTTTCTGAGACAGTCCTGTATATATATATATGTATTTATTCATTTACATATATGTTTACAAGAACCGATTACTAAAAATAAATAAAAAACGAAAATTAGCCTAGCTTGTTGTAAACTAGCTCCTGCAGTCTGCTCATACTCATGAAACAGTAACTTAGTTGAGTTAACATTGGCTTTTTCACCAGAAAAATGAACAAACTCACCTGTTGGCCGCTCATTGTGAAATGAGTTCGGGAAACAGATCGCTGGATCGCTAGAAACACCTGTCATCAGACAGGCAAGGGCTGCTCAACCTCCCGATAGACTCAGTAGCGCCCCCTGCTGCCGTGGAGCATGTCCCCATATATATATCTATGCATGTGCCAACCACGGCGGAATATTGCTGCCAAAAGTCACGTGAGTGAGTCACGTGACTTTTGGCAGTAATATTCCGCGGTGAGAAGAAAAAGTTTTGTACTTGTAAAAAAAATTGTTGTAGTTGTAAAAAAAATGTGTGTACTTGTAAAACCTGCTGAATTTGTCTCTGAAAAATGATTTATTAGAAAACTGGTATGTGTTTATTTGATGGATACGTTTTTGCTTTGCAAAACTAAATGCATTAGTTTGTAGATGGTGTTTTGTATTTGCAAACCTCATTGTGTTTGTTAGTGAATCATGAGGCATTTGTAAAACCTGTTTAGTTTGTTTTTGTAGTTATGGCAGGAAATTAGCTCCATACAGAGGGCCCAGCTATAGTAACTGAACGAGAGAGTAATGTCAAATGACAGTACAATTGACCAATCATATCTTCCCTCTAAATGGGCGGGTGTTATTATCGCGGACTTTATGACAAGTTCCGCCCGCTGTGAAACTTTTCTTGTTTCCATAGCAACAACAACTTCCTCAACAGCGTTAACTCGCCTTCAAAATAAAAGCATGCCAAATTACACTTAAGACATACAACCGCAACGAAAATAACAAACACAATGCAATATCCTTTTCAATTTCAAAGAACACAAATAGGGTTATTTACAGGTGTTGTTTTGTGTGGTAGAGGGTCACTTTCATTGATGCGTGTTGCACCCCGGGCCGTTGTTTTGATATTCCGCTGAAGTATACGCTGTGACAACCCAGTCTCATGGCATTTCGTGTTCACCAACACGATTTTTAATCTATTGATTCACGTCTTTTTCTCCGGTCGGGTCGTGGAAGACCGGAAGCTGTGTGGTTCATAAAAACATGTTCTTACCCAATATCAAGCCACAATTATTGCTTTTATATTGCTATTAATAAATGGGGCTCAGAGCCTCAGAATACTGAAATCTGTATTTTTAAATCTTTCCTTCTAATTTGTTATTCTTTTCTAAATAACACACTGTTATTTACTCACCAATAACACACAATTATCCTTGCTTTTATTTATTGGTTTAATTCCATAATCTCTGGCTTTTTTGGCGTCCGTCAGGAACTGAATTTCAAAATAAAAACAGAAACAGACGTAGGCCTCTAGGAGTTTAGGATGGCCGAAGACACTACACTACCCATAATCCCCAGCTATCGTTTAGGACTACAGTCCCCGTGATTAATCTTCAAGCGCTGGGATTGGATGTTGGAGTGCTAGTGCGCCAAGGTTACGCCGAGCGTCAAACAGCTGTTTGAAATGGAACAAAACCACGCCAGACTATCCAAAACTGGAATCGAACGCCCCCCCCCCAGAACTACACATGCTGGCTATTGTGTTTCGCAAAATGTTCCATGGGGCGTCTCTACTGAACGTTTTCGTTTTTCCCACAATTAGAAGTTGCCAGTATTAAACACATTGGTGTTATCAAATTTAAAACATATAATTAATAAATGGGTGAAAATCGCTTGTGTCCATAATGAGCAGCATTAATATATACCCACATGACAGCTAATTGTTACTTTGTAATTCTACTCCACAATTCAGAGGTTAACCTGATTGCCAAGTGCCAACAATCAGGAGAGATATGTGATAGTTGGTGCTTGAGAAGACTAAACATTTATCTGCAATTGACATGAATGGACACGAGTAATAAAGTATATTCATTACTCGTTATTCTCTACTAATAGTTAATCAAAGACTGTATAATGGCTATTTTGCACATCCCTTTCAAGATTTCAAGATGTTCAAAGGTTATTGGCTTATCATATACACAACTATGGTGTATGCAATGAATGAAAATCTTGGGTCACAGGTTCCTCAACAGCACATTACAAGACATCTATCAATATGTGTTTGTACCTCCACCATTAAACTGTCATATTCTTCACATTTCTTATACTATCTACATACATAAGAGTATAATTCATATGTATAATATCAGATAAAATAAGTGCTTCAACATAGTTAACATTGCAGGAAAGCAATATATTAGACGTTAAGTACTTTGTCAGGCTTAATATTTATCTGTAGATACCCCCAAAGTTTTTTTCTTATTTAAAAGAGGACCTTAATCTAAAGTATTATTTATTGTTTAAATAAAGGTTAATTCGTTTTTCTGTTTTGCACCTCCTTCTATTAATATCTTTGTACATCCTGCTCTAAACAGTTTTTTTGTAGAGATCACTTACAGTATCTTCTTGATTTTTTATATTCTATATTTCTATCACAGACCTTCTACTTTCCCCCTATAAAAGTATGTACTCTTAATATTTTTTTAATCAAATATAACACATAAAAACAATAATTAAATAACGTGCTTTAACCACTAGGCGGTGCACACAAGGTACACACAGCTATAATAACTTTGTATTATTAGTGTAGGACACTTATGTATGTAAGACATCTGAAGATGTGTAGTTTTATTCATGTTTTCACATAATTTTATAGCATATTGCTATACTATTTCAGACTCAGTATTTACATTCTTATATTCAAAGAAAATCAAAGTCCTTTTATATCAGCTTTGCACCGTTATGGTGTAAATATGACCTATCTACGAATTAGATCAAATATAAAAGTCAGCCGAATTAAGGTTGATACTGCAAGGAGACGTATTGTGTGAAGAGAAATTGAAGATCTTGTTTAATTGTTGATATATTTATGATCCACGTTAAGTATTCAGTTTCGGCGGCATTTCTTCCAGTTTTTCCAAAGGTCTTCTCATCAGGGCTCTATAAATAAAAAACTACGGCAGATCTGTAATATGTAATGCAGCCGAACCGTGTATTACAATGCCTTTATGTGATGACTTTCAAAGAGAAAAGCAAGAACACTCGGAATTAAGTATTATTTTATTCTTTTAAAATGTTTTCCGGATTTCATATCATATAAACACCAAATCCCAGCATGCATTGCGGCTAAACCATCCAATCAGCGAACTTAAACCATAGCTGAGGATCTTGGGTAATCGCTCGAAATGCCTACGTCTGTTTCCGGTTATTTTTATTTTGAAATTCAGTTCCTGAAGGATGCCAAAAAAGCCCGAGATTATGGAATTAAACCAATAAATAAAAGCAAGGATAATTGTGTGTTATTGGTGAGTAACAGTGTGTTATTTTTAAGAAAAGAATAACAAATTAGAAGAATAAAAGATTGAAAAAATACAGATTTCAGTGTTCTGAGGCTCTGAGCCCCATTTATTTTCCTCACAGACGGAAACAAAAGTCCGAAATTATACGATTTAAAATAAAAGCAATAATTGTGGCTTGATATTGGGTAAGAACATGTTTTTATGAACCACACAGCTTCCGGTCTTCCACGACCCGACCGGAGAAAAAGACGTGCTGCAGGCACGAAACACATTACCAGTAGAAATACATTGCTTTTAAAATCGTGCTGTGCAACACGAAAAAAAGGGGAAAATCGTGTTGGTGAACACGAATCAATAGATTAAAAATCGTGTTGGTGAACACGAAATGCCATGAAACTGGGTTGGCTGTGACGTAATAACTCGAAGGAAAGTCGCGGCTCGCCACTGCATAATACACATGTCCCTTTTGCGTACAGCACCTTTGGTACATCTCAGTGGCTGTGTTAGCTTGTAAAAATGTGGCCCCTTGTTAAATGCATAAGGTGTGCGTATATCCGGTTGGGTGGGTTTCGGGTGGTTGGTTAACTGATGTTTTCAAACATTTGAATGGAGGTGCGGATTGTCTCATAAAGTTCGAGGTGGCTGTAAACTGACCCGCACATCCTGTTACCCATCTGATAATATTATAACTTTTGTAAAATAAGATTGTCTATAAATACTATATTATTGGTTTTGGCTAAACCAGAATGAATGACATATTCAAGATAGCCTGATGACCAATAAAGGACTTTTGACACAGGAATAAGTACAGTTGTAGAGATTGCAGACAAAATTACCATTTAAAACGTTATTATTAATAAAGAAATGACAGAAAGCTTATTAAAAAAACTATGATTTGAAAATAATAAGAAAGCAGATCCCACTATTGTCTGTATAGTTACAAGCTGGCTCTGCTTGCAACATAAGGACAACAGTTCCACACAGGAGTTGCCCAAAAGAAGTATTTATTTACAGTGTTGTGCTAGTTACTGAAAACCAGTAACTAGTTACCATTACTAGTTACTTCATTTCAAAAGTAGCTCAGTTACTTTTACTGATTACTTAACGCGTTACTGTGAACAGTAAGTTAGTTACTTAAAAAAAGGGCTCCCATTAATGCCCTTATAGCCTTCATTTCAGTACTGTTATTGCATTGGAGAATAATACAATCTTTTGATCAAGAAATAGCAATAGAAATAGTAGAAATAGCCTGCCTGTGTTCTACAACATACCGTGCAATGGCTTTATCAACTTTTCCCTGGCTAGCAGTCCCTCGGTTAAAATCCAGCCGCTGTTGCTTAGGTGGAGGTGGAGTGGCGTCGGATGAGTCTGGGTCTGTGGTCTTAGCTAGGCTACTAGCTTCGTCCCAGCATGTTGTTTCTGCAGATGTTTCAACAGATTTGAATTGCTGTTTTGGGCAGTAGATAGGATCTTTGACCCGCCAAGACACAACTTACATTTAACTAAAACGTTCTTTTCTTTGTGCTCAACAAAAGTGAAATAGTGAGAATACCTCCAGGCGGAGAAACTCGACTTGAGCTCCGCCGCCGCCATGATAGTCTTGTTAGTAAACACAAACATGCCCACGACACAGGAAGTAGCTAAGTACATTTACTCAAGTACTGAAAAAATAACGGAGTAATGCACCATGTAGTAACGGTAACTGAGTTACTGAATTTAAAAAATAATGCGTTAGAGTATTAGTTACTGCCAAAAATAACGGTGTTACCGTTATTTTTTCAGTCCCAACACTGTTTATTTACCAACACAGTGGTTACAACCAACAATAAAACAAACAGGAGCGGTGTCCAGGTGCACCGAGCAGGACAGCTGAGAGAGAGTGAGAGCCTGTTCTGCAGCCCTCAAGCAACTTCCAGGTTAAAGACACCTGTGAATAAATGTGTAGGAAAATGATGTATAGGCCTACACTAGATTTTCAAAAGAATATACATAAATATACACTACAGTGAAATCTGGCGTCGTTTTTGTAAGACATTTTTACTTCCGCATCAAAAAAGCCTCCCCATGTGACCTCCCGCGTGTGACGTAACAAAGGGGAAACAAGGGGGAGAGCGGCTGGTGTAACGTATTAATAAACATGGATCCCAATGCTAGTTTCGACACAGAAGACACAGAAGAAGTTGAACATGAATATTGAAATGCATATGACGGACCACAACCTTATAATTCTGAGCCTGCTAGAGACCAGAAGCAGCCAAGGATTAGAAGAAATAACGGCCATCGGAGAGAAATTGAACTGTGGTGTGAGGAGAACCAGTGGAGAACTGGGCACCTATTTTGGTGAGTGATCGGCGTTAGCTAACACACAACATTGTGAAGTTAGCTATCATATATCAGGCTATAACTAACGTAGCATTGATAATATAGTAACGTTACTGGCAGGACTGTTCATACTGATCCATAACAGAAACTAATGCGCAAGTATCAGTCGTATCTCGCGTTACCTAATGCAAATCCACACTATGTTACGGTGCTGTACCGGAGGGGAGAGAGAGACCAGGGAAGGAGGGGAGGGGGGGAGAGAGCAGCAAAGACGGGGAGAGAGATGTAATACGGTTTCCTGATAAACGTTACCTAATGCAACTCCACACTACCTTTGGAGCTGTACCGGAGGGGAGAGAGAGCAGGGAAGGGGCAGCTATCTTGGTGAGTGATCGGCGTTAGCTACAGAATGTTAGCTAACGTCACATCACAACATTGTAAAGTTAGCTATCCTATATCAGGCTATCTTCTTTTCCTGTTAGGGAAATAGTGGACTTGATGTCCTGACAGGCTGGTATTTGTGCAACCTGCACAAACACAATACTGCACCATGATTACAAATGGTGAAATACAATGTAAAACTACCGAAAAATACCAGCGCACTAAAACACAACCGCTCAACTCAACGCAACTACTAACTATTCCCGGGGTCAGAGAGCGGAGATGTGTCCCCTTTGTGATGTAATATGACGCGTTTGACGTATGACCTTAAAAAAAGCCGTTTTTAAGAGCAAAGCTCAAAATTGCTCCTTTCCCTCTGAATTCCTGCCCTTATGTCTCGTAAAACATATCAAATCGTGCATTCACTTTTTCAATTGTAATTTTCAAGCAATTTTAAGCATAAATGTAGAAAAAAAAAACCCTGCAAGTTGCTCTTTAAGTACTGGAACCAAGTGCCACAGGTGGGTCTCATCACTGCTGATTACAAGGAAACACACAGGTTACAACAGCACCACCTGATGGGCAACCACAGGGTTGTCACAATAGTAAATGCAAGGCTAAGGGCTGAAGCCAGTGTGTTGGTGGACCAAACTGTGTTTCATGCTTTAGCGGGGAAGATGGTATCAGTCATTTCTTGAGCTCCACCTTCCTCATATATGGCACTCTAATTCCATCCATGTATTAATGCAGTGGTCTATGGAGCCATCATTTTACCCACTCATCTCACTCGCCCAACCAATTCCTCCATCCAAGAACAAAACAGTATCATTTAGTACATCTAGCTAAACGCTGCCATTAACCTTGTGCTGCCCAGTATCCTCCCATGATCTCCCCTAGCTCCCAATACTAAAGACCTTGCAAACCCAGTCCTCTCTCCTGGGTCCGTGTATGCCATCTGTGCTCCAGACAGGATGGAAAGGCAGCGTTGAGATGCTGCCTGCATGCACCATGTCCAGGGCAACACAGATCAATGCGAGGGGTGTGGATGAGTGAGTGAGATGATCATTGATTGCAAGGAGGCAGCCCACTGCCAAGAGTAGAGAGGGAGGGAGGGGGCAAGGCTGCATTACACCCATCAAAGGCCTCAGGGGGCCATGATTGCCAGAGGCGGGAGATTTATGTTTGTGTGTGAAACAAATACTAGTATGAATTCTGGATATTTGTACATGTGAGACCACTAGGCTATTGCAACCTTGAATGCATTCTCATTACTGCCACACACATTCAAACATTCCTCGTAACATTGTATTGTGTGAAAAGGAAAGAAACAAGAAGCCCTTAAAAGGTTCACATTTTCCCTAGTTTTACAAGGTGTATATTCATAACATAAGCATATAGTATGTCCTATAGCTCCTGTATGCTTTTTTACATTGCTGTATCTCATTATTTCTCAGGACCTCACTAGCGCTTACAATATTTATAAACCCAAGCAGGGCAGATAACCTACAAATGGTTCAGAAGATCTGACCCTCAGCAGCTGTTTGAATTTGACCAAATTAAAGGTAGGTTAGGTAAGAATGGAGAAACCAGCTTGAGTGCGCTAGAATTTGAAACTACGCAGCCGAAAAAAATCTGCCCCTTCCTTCAGACTTCCTTACAGAGCCCCTCCTCCAACACACACGCGCACACGACCAATGAGGGCACCAGAAAAGTTTGTGCACAAGATGGAAGACTGACAGGCAGGTAGGTTGTGCTTTTTACTGCGCCACGGCTTCCACAGATGAAATGTATGTATTTATTGTCAAAGCATTTAATGTATTCATTGCTATTGGGATGTTAAGAGCATTCCATGGAATATAACAAAAAGTGTTTCTGAAGTGAAATACCTTCAGAAACCTTCAGAAACCTTTAAGGTTGAATATGAAAATACTGATTCATTTTTTATGTATTCTCTGACATGACCATGAAACAGAGAATCTAGCACTACATACGAGCTTCACATCTTTAAAGAAGTGCCGATGCAAAGCAATATACAGAGGAAATGTTCATTTAAATTAACTCGTCTGAATCCAATACGTCTGTCTAATTTGCTTCCTTCTTCGAAGTGCCGATTACTTTGTCAGTTCTCCCTTGATTTAGTAGATTGAAGTGTTCACAAGATTACTTTTCCTTGTGTTCTGTATTCTGTAAGCTGCAATATTTTGATTAATTTTGTGTAATAAAAGAGATATCCAGTCATTTTTAGATACTGTTTGATGGATAAACCCACCCGGCTTGTACTGAGAGACGGCCAATTTAACATCTGATGTACAGCAGTGATGTGTGCCTAAACTGGTCTGCTGATGGGACCGAGGGTGCATTGATAACTCCACTCCAGCTGTTTTCAAGGCAGTGCAGGCATATAAATGTTTCCCTTAATTGCCTACAATTAAACATTTCTGCATTTGGTGTGGGATTCAGGCTAATCTTTAGCTTTACTCTGTGCTAGGGTACTTCCATAACTGATAACATATTAAAATAACCACCATAAGTAAAAGGTGAATCAACAATTAGCACCAGTTAAACACTTTCAGTGCAATTATTGGATAGTTATAAATTAACAGTATTTCTGTTCATTGTACAATCCCCCAGGGGCACGTCTAACTAAAGTAAATAATATGACCCGTTCGAGTCCTATTTTGGATAGTCTGCCGTGGTTTTGTTCCATTTCAAAGAGCTGTCTGACGCTCGGCGTAACCTTGGCACACTGCCACTCCAACATCCAATCACAGAGCTTGAAGACTAATCACGGGGTTTGTAAAGCAAAGGGGCTGTAGTCCCGAACGATAGCTGAGGATTATGGGTAGTGTAGTGTCTTCGGCTATCCTAAACTCAGAAAAAACTATTTGTTTCTCCGAATCGAAGGGGAAAAACAAAAAAGTATTGTTCACAATTTAAACCAATCAATGTTGTGTAATTAAGAATAAACTGATGTTTTTAGTCGACAGTGAGGGGAAAACTTCGGGACCGTAAATACTGATTTCACCCAAAGCTGTTTTGTTGACAGTTTATTTTGAAATTCAGTTCCTGACGGATGGCAAAAAAAACAGAGATTATAGAATCAAACAAATAAATAAAAACAAGGATAAGTGTGTGTTATTGTTGAGTAAATAACAGTGTGTTATTTAGAAAAGAATAACAAATTAGAAGGAAAAAAAGATTTTAAAAATACATGTTTCAGTATTCTGAGCCCCATTTCTTTTCCTCACGGACGGCAAAAAAAGTCAGACATTATAGAATTAAAAATAAAAGTAATAATCGTGGCTTGATATTGAGTAAAAATATGTTTTTATGAACCACACAGCTTCCGGTATTCCAAGACCCAGTGCAGGCACGAAACATGCTACCATTAGAAATGCACTGCTTTTAAAATCGTTCTATGTGACATGAAAAAAAGGGGGAAATGGTGTTGGTGATGAATAGAATGAATAGATGAAATGTCGTGACTACACGAAATGGTGGCAGGTGTAAAGAACCAAAAACGGAACTTTGATCACCAAAAGCTAATAACAACAACAAATTGTAAGCTAGCTAGCTAGCTAACAGTGGCGATCATCATATGTTGATTGCATAGAGAATATTTTCTAAATAAAACAGGAAACAATAACCAAGATCACGACAGTGTTGATAAGGACTTTGTTAGGGTGTAGCAGGATTGTCCTTTATAAACGTGCTGTTTGGCAAGAGATTTGCTGTGTAACGGCTATCATCATCAGTTAGCTAACATTAAACAACAGTGTAATTATCCTTACTAAAGATTACTTCTTAGGTAATTAAGTTATTTGCTATTGTAGAGCCGATGAACGGGAGACAGAGGCGGTGTATTCAGAATGGACTTCCACACTTTATTATCCATTCAACCAGACAAGGTAAGTACATTTACTGCTACTGCATGTCAAGCTAGCAGGAATGACAACAACCCCGGTACCCTCACTAATGGGTCCGAGTTGCAACACAATAATCCCAACGGTGAATGATGTCTTATAAAGTGTCACCACACAAGCCCCCCCAGATTTAACTCATACACAAAATCTGTGCGGCAGGGAGGAACGAAAAGCCGACCACCCCGACTCCGAAAAAACGGGAGCCGGGGAGGCGACCCCTGGAAGAGATGGGACCGGCCCCGTTGCGGAGGTCGAGCCAGCACCACCGGCTGGTCCAAGTCCAGGTGAGCAGCCTTCACCCGGTCCACCGAGACGTGCTCGGCCCTGCCACCCAGGTCGACCACCAAGTGCTTGTCCCCGTGCTCCAAGACCCGGAAAGGCCCATCGTAAAGGGGCTGCAGGGGGCCTCTGTGCGCGTCGTGTCGGATGAACACATGCCCCTCCGAGCGGAGCTCCACGGGAACTCGGGACACCTGAGTTCCGTGCCAAGCAGTGGGGATCGGAGCAAAGGCCTCAGCGGCATCCTGCAGGAAAACCCGCTGCGCCGTCACCGACCAGGGAGACGATGCGTTGGAGAGGAAATCCCCCGAAACCCTCAGCGGCTGACCGTAGACCATCTCGGCCGTGGAGCACTGCAGATCCTCATTAGGCGTGGTCCTCAGGCCCAGCATCACCCAAGGCAGCTTGTCGACCCAATTACCGTCCGTCAGGCCGGCCTTGAGGGCTGCCTTCATGGAGCAATCGAACCGTTCACAGAGGCCGTTAGCCTGAGGGTGGTAAGCGGTAGTCCTATGAAGCTTAACCCCCAAACCACTCACCACGGCGTTCCAGAGCTCGGACGTGAACTGTGAACCCCGGTCCAAGGAAATGTCTGACGGGGTGCCAAACCGACACACCCACGTCGCAATGAAAGCCCGGGCTATGTCATCTGCCGATGTTGACACGAGAGGGACCGCCTCCGGCCAACGGGTCGTCGTGTCGACCATGGTGAGGAGGTAGGAAAAGCCCTGAGAGGAGGGTAATGGACCAACCAGGTCGATGTTGACGTGGTCGAACCTCCTCTCAGGCACCAGGAAACGCTCTAAAGGGGCCTTCGTCTGGCGGTGCATCTTAGTGAGTGCGCTGACAAGCCGCGCACTCACCAGCCCAAGTCCTCACGTCCTTTTTCACCCCCCGCCAGACGAACTTCGCGGACACCAAGCGAACCGAAGGCTTACCGTCGGGGTGTGACAGGTCATGCACTAGGGCTGCAACAAACGACTAATTTGATAATCAATTAATCTATCAATTAATGAAACGATTAATCGATTATTCGGACTATTACTGTATGCCTTGCACAATTTCTCAAACGCTCTGATTTAGCCATCAACTTTTAGATTTAGCTTGAGGTTGTTTTAGGCATGTGGAAACTAACAATGAAGACAATAAAGATGAATACTTGATTCAAAAATGTATTAATAAATTAACTAAACTAATTGTGAACACAACTAACATTGCTTTTTATTTTAAATTAAATAAATAATATTTCACATCAAAAGAAACAACAATGTTTTGACAAATCGTATTAAGTAATGTGATAACATAATTGTAAACAGAACAGCTGAAACTTTAACAAAATAAATAACTCCGTTACCTCTAATCATTAACCCATGTTTGTATAATTTTGTTAACTCCGTGTGTTGCTGACGTGGAAAAGTTATTCTTGGATGGGGCTACAGTGCTACTAGAAAGACACTCGAACCTGGTGCATTTCTCCGTCTGAATGTGGTGCACTTTTGCTAAATGTTTAGACAAATTGCTCGTGTTACCGCCCTTACATGCTAAACTCTTATTGCACTATTGGCAAAGAGCATTGTCCACATCGAGACGGGTAACAATTAATCACACCTTGGAACGCTTTTCTCCGCCATCCCCGCCGTGTGTGTGTGTTGCTGCATGTAGCAGCCGCATGTGTGTAAACTGCCCTGCCCCCTCGCACACAGACGGGGGAGAGAGAGATCTCGTCTTGATTGGAAAGATCAAAAATACACCATAGACGCATTTTTAACGAGTGGTGACATTAAGACTGCGATATAATGTTTATGTAGCAATAATACATATGTCATATATTTCTTAAATGTCTCCAGTACCGATAAAAAGACCGATAACGTTGGAGTTTAACGGCGCGTAAAACACACGTGATGACATCACAAACGAATCGACGACTGAATTAGTTGGCAACTAATTTGGTCATCGATTTTAATCGATTAAGTCGATTAGTTGTTGCACCCCTGTCGTGCACTGCCTCAAACACGGATCGCCTCCAACTGGCGGGAACGACTGGCCGCGGCAGCCCCGTGGAGACATCACAAAGGAGAGTACGCCTGCGTCGCCGAACACCACGTCTTCCAAGCACAGTCCCACGCTCTCCTCCTTCAGGACCTGGACGCCGGGTTTTGTGACCTGGTCCGCCGCCATGCGGGTATAGTCCAGGCCCAACTGGATGGCTCCGATGACGACTCAGAGATGTAAGACAGCAGCCGCTGCTGACGTGCAGACCAAGGCTCGTGGTCGACAAACGCCGTAAATTCACGGCCTTCCAGTAAAAAACGGAAGTGCCGCACGGCCAGCCAGAGTCCAAGGTAAGTACATTTGCTGCTACTGCATGTCAAGCTAGCAGGAATGACAACAACCCCGGTACCCTCACTAACGGGTCCGAGTTGCAACACAATAATCCCAACAGTGAATTATGTCGTATAACGTGTCACCACACTATACAGTAGATCCTAGAGCAACACTGTCTGTTGAGAAAGTGAAGTGGTGGACGACATGATTTGAATCTGTCATAGGAAATAAAAACAGTGTGGAAGTATTTCCACAAGTCAGATGACTCAAAGCTACTGTCAGTAATAATCATAGAATTCTGCACCCTTCTGTAAGGCATGGCTTTTAAAAATAAGTCATGCAGTCCTGACCAGACAGGAAATAACACAAAATAACTGCACCCATCACAAGGTGTTCCAAGATGGCACACACTTTGATATGATTGTGAATATTTGTTCTCCTTTTTATGTTGACAGAAATGTAGCTCAATTTAAATGCTAATTTGGGATATTTTGCACAGCAATGTGCCAGCAGACTTTTTTTCCCAGTAAACTAATTATACAAATGAGATGCGCTCCTCATCCAGCTTTGAGTCACTGGAGAAAAGGAGGGTCTGTTTTTCTTTACAGTCATTACAGCAAGGTCCTCGGAGTGGAATGGCGTTTGTAACCTCGCCTCTAAGCCAAAGAGTATTTTTTTCCCCTTGTTCCTGTCTTTGTGGACTTTTGTGGACTCTTATGGACAGACAGCCTGGATAAATGCAAAGTGAAGACTGAGAGATTTGTGCAAAATTGGATAAACTATGTTACTCCATACATAATAATTTAAATTCAGCTATGTTAAAATAGTAGCACCCCACTACTTTGACTGCAGAGAATTATCCTCCATTTGCCCTTTTTTATATTTTATTACTCTGATCAGTCATGCTGTTTATCAGCGCTGCTGTCGTGAAACATTCTGAGCACATCAACCACGGAGCATGAATACTTTATAAAGGCAATAAAGCATGTGTTTATGGTCTCTGCAATTATAAAGAGTCATTCCCCCTGTGCAGTCCCTCCGTTACATTTCTTATAATTATCACCATGTCTACAAATTTGAGCTTTATTATAGATGAAGAGTGATCATCAGCTGTGGTGTTTTTATTGAATTCTTAAATGTTGCCAAGCCTAGTGTCATGTGGCGGGAAGAAGAGATGAAAAACTGGTCAGCATGTGGATCACAGCAAGTGAAGGAAGCTGCTGTGCTGTGGCTGTCAGACTCCAGACATGTTAGACAGAGGATAAAGGAATATTATTGCTGCAGACAATCAAAACACATGTTAGAAATTCCTCGGGTGAAATGCTTTTTAGACTAGAATATTTACATGTACTGTATATTGTCATTTCACTTTTCCATGTCTTATTTATCCTTATTAGTTGTTTGTTTGTCAAATAAGTTGTACTGTAAACAGGTAGAGATAATAGTACAATGGGAGTAAATGGGCTTCCATAAACGTTCAGTGTAATACTCATAATAATTTGTGAACTGTAATTACTAACATAATTAAATTCTGGGCTCTCTAACAGTTTATGAAAACCAAGCTTTTGAAGATTAAAATGAGTTTGTGCTATATACAGTTGCTATGTTGTATTTAAAATGGAAGTCAATAGGCATTTGTAGACATTGCATTTAAGCATTGTATAATATTAACTCAAACTATACTTTTCCTCATTGAGCTTATAAACAGTACCCACGTGTATGATATAAGGAATATAAGGTGTTTGCATTGCGTACATTGGCTAACATATATATATATATATATATATATATATATATATATATATATAATGGATGTCTATGGGGACTGCCTCCAAAAATGTGGTACAGCATTTATCAAAAAAGAGTAGTCAAGACACTTTGATTATATTACACAAAAATGTATATAATTTGCGATGATAGCTTTACAACTGTAGGAAGATACAAATCAAAGGCTTTTAAAGTCAGGTTTTAAGGAATAGCTCAATATGAAAATGTGGTGAAACGCAAAACCTGCATAAAATGATGGATTTCAAATTATAGGTGTGCAGCCATACTAATTTAGGAATTGTAAACAGATTGATTTTTTGTTTTTGCTTTACTAAGGGAATATTGATGGAAAACAGGAATGTTTGCTTCATGAAATTCTCATAAATATTGCTGTTCAGTTAATACCTGTGTAAAACAGCTTACCCTAATGTGACTCGTACAGGCTTAGTATTGTTTACTCAATGAGTCTGAAATGCAATTATACAAATATGGATATAGTTTAATCAGACTTCTACATTATGTATGTATACCTATATTCCAATACTAATGCAATGATGTAGCTTTTGTATTCATTTCAAGGTTACCTTATGCTAAAAGGGACATATTATTATGCTAACATTGAGTCCTGGTGACAAGATACTTGAGGTGATCACAGCCTGACCCCGATCTCAAAGGCAGTTTCATCATTTCTATACAGAATGTATATAATGAATTTGTGAGTCATTCTGGAGTGTTCATTAAGCTCTCATGTTGTACCATTGGTGCTCCCTGGTTAATAAGGTAAACAAGACAGAAAGGATGCTTTTGTGAAAAAACTAAGCCACCCACTTATATCCTGTAGTTAATAAACCTGCAAATAGGTGATTAAGGTTAATAAAATAGCGATGTGTTATTTTCTGTGCTGCACACGAGGCCGGGATGGATATAACAAGTAATGAAACTGCTAGAAAGAGCCTTGGTTGATCAAAGACGCAGCCAGAGCTACTTGAAAGGATACAGAAAAGCAGAGTATGTTTTGTGACCTTGTAGCCTATAGTTACCTGTTCAAAGTGTCCCCGTGAAGAAAACAACAATTACTGTCATGGGTGGGTGATGAGAGGCAAAGCACCTGGAGAAAAATGTGCAAATGGATGATCAAAAACTCATTATAATGCCAAGTTAGCTTCCAAAAAAGAGTCCTTTGTGTTTCTAAGCTTAAACAACAGAGTTGACCCAGCAACATGTACCAAGATGGCTAAGTAGATATTTGTAAAATATGTTGGCTTCACATGACACAAGCATTGCAGATTAAAATGTCACTATAAATGTGAAATCTTGTATTTTACAAAGAAGAACACAGTTAGAAATTAACAACTTGAAGGAAGAAAATGTTCTTGCTTCGAACACAAGCTTCATCAAGGACGTGATATTATATAGTTTGTAGTTGAAACCTTAATTAATGCTCAATGTGAGGGATGGTGACACTCAAAATGGTCATTAACATTTATTACATTTTCTGTAGTGAAATACGCTTTTTCATTAATTTCACCATTTATTAGAGGACACCCAAGCATAGTTAAACATGACACGAGCTTTGCTGGATATTCATACTATAATATAAAATCAATGCACATATTTTTATAGATTGATCCGATACAAGAACAATTTCCTTTATAACCTTAAAATGGCTCATTAAAAAGTATTTTGTGATTTAACATTTTTTATATGTGATAATAGGTCCAATTTATATATACTATTGATTTTAGTTGATTCTTACATTAACAAAATACATACATACAATGTATCTTATAATATATTTTCTTCACTTCCATTTGGCACACGGGCAGTTAGCATTTTACAGCTAATGCTAAGGAGACTCCCCCTCCTCCCCTGTATAATGTGGGATGAACAGAACAGTGAGTACAAAAGAGCTGCCAATGCCTCAAGAAGTGCTAAAATAAAAAAATAAAAAAGTATGGTCAAGTGGGAATTAGCACCAACAGTGTGACAGCAATGTTTCCACGTATAATTAAGTAAAAACAATTCATATTTATGCTTTAAAGTGCTTGAGTGTGTTCCACCTCTGGTCTGGGGATATTTGATCGAGGCTCTCTGGGGTTTAGACTCAAAAACGTTTAAGTTCAAGTGTCAAAAGAAGAAACAAAGCATTATCCTCAGCGGAGGAGTACGGAGTGTTTTTAAGTCCAGGGGATGTAATGCCACAGATAGCATCAGGTTAGGTGCACTCACAGATACACTCACACGCTCCCATGTGGGAGGATTATGAATGGAAGGTACAGCCCATTGCTTTCTAATAACATCCTCTAATCTCTTGCCAGCTGCCCTTGAGGCTGTCCACTCAGAAAACATTGCAACTTTTCACTTTCAATAAAGCACCTCCCTCCCGTTCCCGTCTCACCCTTTTACCGGCGAGGGGAGGGCTGCGTACCGTTCTCCATCAAAGAGATTGGACAGGGTTGGGCCTATAGTTGGCTGTGGAGAGAGAAACCCATTTGTATCCCCTACCTTGTCAGCTTGAATTAACTGTACAACCCCAACCTTTCAGAAGCACCTCTGCCCATGCGACACTGTCTGCATGGTTTTCTATTTTCTAGAAATTCTTTCATCTCCTAGTCTCCTGCAGTACATTATCACCAGTAATTTTCCCACAGTGGCCTTTAAGGGCACGATCATGAAACGTTGAAATCTGTGGCCCCCTTTGTGTCAGGTGTTGTAATGGCGGGGCAGGCGGGGTACGTGCATCGACCAACCTTTCATCCAACCTAATGGCTCAGCTTAAACTATCCCGCCCGACGGCATAATATCAGAGGCCTCTGCTTTGTAATCATTCCTCATAAGGGTTACCATGGGATTTTCTTTCTGAACACGCTCATTCCCTATTACGCTGATCCTTCCATCAGAAGTTTTGCCCCGTCGCTTTAAACTCTGTCGTCATTTGTATTCATCACATTTTCCATTTCTCCCACTCCCTCTTGCCATGATGCCGCATAATAGGTTTTGTGCGTATAAGGTGGCGTAGGGTTTCTTTTTCCAATTAGCATGGGATCATTTCTCCAGCACTAATCTCGAGCCTTGCATATAGCCGGCCCGCCCCCCTTACCCATCTTTGATTTAACGCTTGGCGTGAATCCGGGGGTGTTGGACGTGCAGCCATGTTGGAGAATCCCCGCGGCCCACAATGTGTTCACCTCCTGATTGCTCGCCCTCCCAGGTTTAGTGCTGGTTTATGGAGCATGATATGAAATAAACCCTTTTCGGTCTCCCAACAAAGATTGGTGGCGTAACTCGCACTCAACTCTGGGAGCTCCGCGTTCAAGGATGAGGAGTTCTTGAGATACGTTTACGGCAAGGTAGGAAAGCCGGAGATGACGGGAATGTTAATATATGAACACATGTGTTCAAAGTCTCAGGGAAAGACAGTGGTGCAGCCACCCAGCAGCATTCAATCATCTTTCCAAACCACTACCCCAGATGAACAAAAGCAGATGAACTGTGTTTGTATTTCATAATAAAACCTCCAAGTATTAAACTTCAAAAACTATTTAATTACAGCCACCAACCACTTCTTTTTCCCAGCTGAATTGGCCCTAATGATTATAACCCCCCACAGCACAATATAGGCATCAGTATGTAAAGTGCACTATGTTTATTATCATGGATATCAGAAAAGTAATGAATACATCAATTGTGTCTGGTCATGGTAAATATAGATGTCTTTCAATCCCAGGCTTTGACCACAAGCTCTTCATTTGTGGTTAATAATAAAACCTGCTGGGAAAGAAAACATTCAAAATGCAAATTGTTAAATACGAAGCAGCCCCCACCAACACACACACACACACCACACATATACACACACTACTCTATTTATCAGGAACACTGCCTGATTAGATATGGGACCAGTGGTGAAAAATCAATTTGAGGTGATTTAAACCACTAAAGCAAAAAGCCAAAAATCCTTATCAATCCATTATTTATTAACCAGCTGTCACAACAGGTAATATTAGGTATAAGACCTCTTTTCAAATAGGGTGTGATTATTCTCTTTTTATTCATAGCGATCGATAACGTATGATATATATAATGTTAATACAAAGTCCAATCAAAAACGTTGTATTTTTAGATTACATTTTCATCCCGACATCGGACGCCTGAAGAAAATAAAGCTGTTGGTAGGATATGGGACATGAGTCCTAGCCTGCAGAATCAAATAAAAAACGTTTTATGCTCATCCATACACCATTCCCTTCAACTGCATCATTCTACTCCCAACATGGATGCACTTAAAAATATTTGAAAGTTTTTTTTGAAAAGAAAACACCCAATGGGGAATTATAACTTTAGAGAAACATAACCTTAATCATCTTGACAAAATAGTTTGAAAGAGAACATTTTATTGATGTGCAAAATTATCTTTTACAAGAATTAGGCCAATGGTGCATTCACATACTCATTGGGTGGTCCGATTTCCCAAGTTGGAAACTCTATATTCTGACTTTGTTGTGTTCATGAGCTGTAAATAGTCGTGTGGAAACATCAAAAGCTCTACAAAAAGAAAAGGATGGATCGACTGTGGCGTAGGGGCACCTCCCAATCAAAGGTGCAACCCTAAATGTATGAAGTCTACAGTGGTAAAGTTTATGTAAGTTGCTTTGGAAACAAGCTTAATAATGCAATTTAATTAAATGGATGGCCTATGGTGCCTTCACATACTCCTTGGGGGATCACACGTGCCAATTTTGGAACCTTTTATGTAATCATGAGCTTTAGGTTGTAATGTGAGAACATCATAAACGCTTCGAAGAAAATTATTTGGACCTCATATAAATCTCACAATGGTAACGGACATTTATTGGGTTCTTACATGGCCTTTCACAAAGTTTTATGAAAATAGGCCCAGACAAACTGAGCCAAGAACATAACATAATTTGCAAGGGTTAGGGTTATAGGGTTAGCTTTGGGGTTAGGGTCTGGTTGGATTTTTGTACCAATAGAAAAAGTTTCAGAACTGTAGAACTGATGGGCTAGTGATTGATAGCCGCAATGTCCACACCCAGCCTCTCTCCCAACTGGCTGTTGAATATACAATTAAAATGTATTCAACTTATTTAAAAAACTGTACAGCTGTAACATCAGAGACTGCACGAATCACTTAGCATTAAATAAATGTCCACTTTCATTCTCACCGGCTGAATCGGGAGCAGTCACTTAGCAACTCCTCCTGACCTTGGCTGCCATGTTAGCATGCATAAGCAATCTGCATCCCTGACGCTTTGATGTGCCATCTCTCCTTCTCCATCCATGCAAGAGCAACTTAAAGATTTCCTGCCCGGGTCAATCATATTGAATTGCGAGCTGATCGACTGTGACAAGCCGCTCTCTCACCGGCCAAGTTCACAGGACGCTGAGAAAAACGCTTCACCTTACCCAGGTGCAGTCACCTTGGCCATGAGCAATGAGCACTGAGGTTGGCTGAGTAATTCCTTCCGTTGCTCCCGAGACAGCACATCAAAGATATCAGCATGTAGAAGAAAGCCAAGGGCTTGCTAGGGAGTTTACCCGTAGCCAGTAAGCATTCAAACCCACTACAGGGATGCATTTGAGAGGGAAGGAAAGGGAACACAGTCAGAGCTCTTTCTTCCATCACTGAAGAGAGAGGAACCAGTCATTAAAATACCACCTGTTCTGCATCTTTATCTCAGCCTTGAAGTATCATATCCACAGCGAAACATCTAAGACCCATGCACACATGCAAACACATCCACTCACTATTAGACACATGCCTCTGGTTAAGGTGATGATACACAACATATGGCGCTCAAGAGACTCCCAAACCCTTCACAGAGAACCCAGGGGAGTCCATAGGATTAGTGTGTGAGTGGTTTATACATGGGGATTTTTTAGATTTAGGCTTTTGGCAAAGGCCGACAGACTAATGGCCTGACTCAGAAGTTTAATTAGTTTTTACGGGGCCAACTTTTCCGAGTAAGAATGATGACTCAATAATGTATTAGGTCATTGTTGAATTGTTAATAAAGTTGCTGTGATTATCTCCTCCCCGGATTGAGCACATTGTCTCAGTTGACGAGTTGTCAGCAGTTAAAGGACATAATAGTGAAGGAGGGATGGATCATCACAGATTTCATCACATTAGTTCCAAATGTTGGCTCACTGGAGCGGAGGGGAGAAGGGGAGGGTGGAAATAAAATACACTTTGATAAAAAAACTGAAATGAAATGTCCATACATGTTCAAGCTCTTTTCAAATCAGTGTTAATTTGGTTTCCTGATACTCTGTTGGTGAAACCGGAGAGCAGGAAATAATCAGATTTACGGGTTTAACCTATTGAGTTATAGCCATTAACTGAATCTTGTCCTGTAAATCAACCCATAAACCCTCACATACCCGGGTTTCCATTCACGCACAGCATGTTTACAGTTTCAATTGATAATGGTGGCAGGTTAAACATTCAGAAATCTTAGCCGTTAATAACAGGCTGTCCTTGATTATAGTTGGAGGTAGACAAAGGCTTTTCGTTTCAAGATTTTAATGATTTCATGAGCTGTAGCATGTCTGACAGGTTCTTCGATGTTTTGTCTTAACTTAAGAAAGTTACGTTTTCGTCTTGTTTCGTCTTTCTGTTGGCAGAATTGCTGGAACTTCTGGCCCTGATTTTCATCAAACTTGGTAAAGGGGTGGCATGGACCGAGGAACAACCCACAACATTTTGGATTGGATCTAAATCATAGGGTGCTTACACCAATTATGTTTTGATTTTTGTGACTTCGAAAGAGGGAAATTGTGCTGCATTCAAATGTAAAAGAATTCAGTTGGAAATAAGAGATCCAAATCAAAGGCTTTGCTTGCTCATATTGGAAAATCTTTGTATTTAATAATATCCACAATCTCATCAGAGTCCAAAAAAGGTTATTAAAGTAATATGAAATTGACAGTGTTCAAAACTCCATTTACATTTTTGTCTGCTGAGTAAAAACAAGCAACAACAAAACCTTTAAATTATGAGCAAATTCGTGCTCCATGTTACAGGCAGATGAACTCCATAAACATACTGACAGATGTTCAGATGCAAATTCACGAGTCTGTGAACATGTAGAAGAGCAACACAACGGAATTTTCTGTTTTGTTTTCTAGCCTAGTGTCAGATACGCTTGTCTGTCAGAAGTGATATTGTATTCAAGACACCAGGATGTTTCTGAAAGAAACCGGAGGGCTGATGGATCTCTCGCACCAGCATTCAAACATTAGACAGATGTTCCTCATGGGGACATTCATTAAAGGTCAGAATTGCAAAACTTAAAAGGCCAACAGTCTGGTTTTGATGGACCTTAGATGGATAAATCATCATGTAACAGATAAGCCCAGGGGAACCTTTCCATTATCTGTTCTGTCTTGAATGTAAAATGTTGTATCACTGATTAAAAAGCTTCATCACAGAGACAAAAGAATACAATTTACAAAAGAATGCTGGAAGATGATCTGAAAATGTGGTCCAGCCCTCTCTCCCTCGAGACAAGGCCTCCTTGGCACCGTCTTTGGTGATGACACCCGGGAAGGCAGGGCCGGGGTTGCATCTGGCTGAGCCTGGATCTGATTTCCGCAATCAGATGGAGCTGGTGGAGCATCCCACGCCAGCCTCTGCACTCAGCGGGGGGGAAGAAGCGAAGGGAAAGAGAGGCTCAGCGGGTGAGAGGTGTGCCAACGGTCGATATCAACTCATATCCGCGCATTTCCTCCTGTATGTCTTATCTCTTAAGTTTGCCTATATTTAAACTTTTCACTCGCCCTTGGCTATCGTCTTTTTCCATCTTCTTTTGATATTGACTCCAAGGGGAAGCACTATCATGGCCCCTTTTTATCTTTTTTAAGGAGGCTCCTATAAAAATAAAAGATATGCTGCTATACCAAATTCAGTATGATATGGAAAAATGCAACATTATTCCTATTAGTGAGTTCCGGCAAGTTGTCTAAAATGAGAACTCTGAATTTTCAAACTAAATGAAAAATCGTACTTTTATCACTTGTATAAGTCGCAATCACAATCATTGTATAATATATCTCCCTTTTGAAACATTTATTTTGGGCACATGTTTAATATTAAACTTGTTTATACTGTAGAGAGCAATTACTTGATGTTGCTCCTTGTTGTTTGTTATATACAGACATGTACTTTTACACTATATGAAGTCTTTGGGCACATTGCAAACATGTACTTTTCAGACAAACGGTTGGACCTATTTTGAACATGTCTTTAGAAATGAGCCAAGGCAAAGCCAGAGAACACGTTCACGAAAAAAAAGAAATAGAAATGTCAGTTCCGGGAACAAATGGATTTAACCTGAACATGTCCATGTCCTGTGAAGCAAGGTCATCATGTGTTAATTAAACGTTTTAAGGGAACTTCTGTGATTTTGTCCAGATTAATTGTGAATCAGTGCACAGTATAATCAACTGCCTTTATGCAAATGTATGATTTGAAGGTTAAATGATCAAGGACTATTTACTGTTTCCCCACCTATGATGGAAAATCACTTTGAAATGAATGAATCCAGGAGTAGACAGACACACTCTTTTAGTCTTTATTTTATGGTTTTAGTTTATGGTTGAATGAAGCATGACAAGAATATTGTCGAGCATTACAAATGTTTCCATTGTGTACACAATGTGTTCATCAAGTAATCATTCAGCCATCTGTGTTTCAATCAGGAGAGACGTGATGTATGAAATGTTTATTACCGGGACACATAATATGAATTAAATAGTGATTGACAGATTATAACGAGTGAATGAAATGGTGTTTGGCGATTTGGCAGGCTCATAATCATATGCATTCGAATATATATTTTCAACCTCTTATGTGTCAAAACTAGCATTGTGATCCATGTTTATTCATACGTTAGACCGGCCGCTCTCCCCCATGTTACGTCACACGCGGGAGGTCACGTGGGGAGGCTTTTTTTATGCGGAAGTAAAAATGTCTTACAAAAACGACGCCAGATGTCACTGTAGTGTATATTTCTGTATATTCTTTTGAAAATCTAGTGTATTCATCATTTTCCTACACATTTATTCACAGGTGTGTCTAACCTGCAAGTTGCTCTTTAAGTACTATTACATCGTAAGATGCAGACCCTGCGGTCGACTGCCGAAATCAGTGCCGGGCTTACATAAACACCAACCATGGGTCAACACCTGGCGTCGCAGGGTTGACCAACAAGCGTACCCAAAGGCCACAACCTGACGTTGCAGGGTTAAACATAACGCAGACCCACAGGCCGCAACCTGATGTCGCAGGGTTGACCAACAAGCGGACCCAAAGGCCGCAACCTGACGTTGCAGGGTTAAACATAACGCAGATCCACAGGCCAGAGTCCTGCACGGGTCTGATTTTCAAGACCCGCTCCCGCCCCGCGACGTGCAATACCGAACCCGCCCCGCTACCCGCACATATTACCAATTAGTTCCGCAACCCGACCCGACCCGTCGGCACAGGATCCGCAACCCGACCCGAACCCGCATATATATATGAGCAGTGAAAACGTGCAATTATTAACACAAGCAGTTGCATATTTCTCTCAAAAAGCTTGGGATGTTGGTTATTTTCTCCATCTAGGATGACACCAAAAGCCTCCCAGACGTTGGATTTCGCTCTTGAGGAAGTGTTGGAAAATGCTGTATTCTCCGCTAGAGAGCTTCACCTCAGCCATTCAGAAAGTGGCGCGCTCAGCAGCAGATTGATGCGCTGCAGAGGTTATGATTATGCACGGTCCCGCGGGGGAGAGGTCTGAGGATTTAAACATTAAACTAAATTATTATTATTTAAATATATTTATTATGCAACACCCGCGACCCAACCCGCATCATCTTTGTTTTACCCAGAACCGGGTCGGGTTGGGTACCCGACCCGATGCAGGACTCTGCCACAGGCCGCAACCTGACGTCGCAGGGTTAAACATAACGCAGACCCACAGGCCGCAACCTGACGTGCAGGGTTAAACATGCAGAGGTGGCTGCACCTATCTGAACGAAAACCCTGATGTGCTATTAAGACACCACCACCAGTTATATGCATATTTATAGGTAAACTGAAGAGATCTTGGATTGCCAGCACGAGCCGATGTCCGGGCAAAGAGGGAGATATAAACAATGTCATTTACGAGAGCTGTTAGCTTGAGTACAGTGAAGCATGAATATCATAACCTCGCTTAACGCGAGCCACGTGAGCATGAACCCAGAATATGAATGGAGTGCAGAATGTAGGCAGAAAATTACGCACGCTTAGTTAAATACTGAAACATGATATAGTCTAGCTTAATTAGCAGTTTAGTACGCCGGGATGAGTCATGCTGATAAGCTGATTGAGTGATTAAGACTGACTTTTATCATCTGAAAAGAGGATGATGGAGGGACGCTAGTGTTAGATCCAACGAGTGTGGAATAAATGTGTAAGCAATAGTGGAAATCTGAGCATGCCGCTATGGCGGATGATCTCGTGCAGGGAAGAGTCGCTACTGAAGAGAGTGGCTCGAGACTGCGATTCTCTCACCCTGCGAGATTCCCCCCAAACGAAGCATGTGCAGTGCACGTCCTTAAGAGTTTTTTTTTTTTTAATATCCGTGCGTGATAAGATAGTAGTGCTGCGCTGTATGTGGGCATGTATTTACCTTACGTGATGCGACGAGTCTAAACTAGATTTGCCTTTACCCTGAACCTGGAACTAAAGAAAGCAATAACATATGTCGGGGATTCTCGTGAATGTTGCAAGCTGCCTTCTTGCCAGCCTGCACTTGACGCCTTGGGAGAGCTCTGATGGGAGATTGTCTACAAACACGGGATCTGAAGGAGGAGCTGGAAGGGCAGAAGCCAGGAAATGAGAGGGAACTACTACTGGATGTGGAAAACCTGACTCGGCAGGAAACACTGCCCTAATCGCAGATGAGGTTGAAGCTCCGGCAGAAACATTTTCCATGGACTGAAGGCGAGCGTTGATTGATAGCATGGAGCTAGCCAGGGATTGCAGGGAGCTGGTTAATGGCACATTTCCACTGCAGCGGGGTAGACCCGTTTAAGCTTCCCTAAGCGTCCTCGCTCAGGCCTCGGGCTGCCTCGCTGGCCGTCCGAGGCCGTCGCGCATTCCCATTACAGTTTAGGACCTGGGGTAGCAACGCAGTGTAGGCGGGGCGATCGGCTTTTTTTTGGCCAATGAGGTGTAGGAACGTCGTCACCTCCTCGGTCGACCATGGTGTGCTTTTCTTTGACGTTGCCATTTTTTGTAGCTCCTCCGTTTACAAAAATGCTGTGTATAAAAATGCTGCAAGCTTGCTTCTAGATATATATGCGACGCTAGGGATGATCTCGCGCGCGAGCTTGTGACGATTCTCTCTGACCAATCAGCAGTCGAGAGTGTTGACGTCACTAGTTCGGCCCTGGCCCTGGCCTGATAGAACCACGATTTTATGGGGCCGGAAAAAGAGGGAAAAAGTACCTGCTAGCCGGTGCTACGCTATATGGAAAGGCCACCAAAAACTGGCCTGGCCGCTTGAGGACGATTAAGGACGCTTAAACGGTGCTACCCGCTGCAGTGGAAATGCGCCATAAGCTACCGTCCGTGAGGGGCTGATTAGCGATGCACCCGGGCTGGTGAGCCTGGGAAGGGGTTGATTTTTGGCCGGCGAGCTCCTGGAGGGCTAGACTTCCTTGTAATTTTTCCTCCGTGGCTGCGCCCGCGCCCTCACCCTGAATTTTTTGCGGGAGAGCTGGCTGGGACTGCTGGCATGGTCTGGGGGACCGCGCCGGAGACTTGGTCCGAAAGCTCGCGGAGCTGAGAGAGAGGGAGGCCTGGGGCTGAGGAAATGCCCTGCTGCTGGATGCGAGCGATGAGGAAGTCTGCCTATGCTATACATGAGCCGCTGCAGAAAGCCAAACGAGCGCTCATGCGCCGTTGGCTCGAGGAATTGGAAGCTACCTCGAGTGGTGCGTCGGCGCCGGGATCGAGATCCTTCTAGAAAGGCTCGTGAACGGAATTATCCGAGTTAGACATCTTGAGGTTTATTTTCCTTTTCTTTAAAGTGCTTTACGAAGGAGGAGTATTGATGTACTACCACTTGCGCGTTGTCACCTGAAATGACCGCTGACGGAGAGGGAAGAGCAGATTTAAAGGGGTTAGCGAGTGCAATGATAGGCTTGTGAAAATGGGGGGAAGTGATTGGTTAGCTGGGGAGTGACGCCCCCGATCACTTATTGAGAGAGGAGAAAGTATTGAAATGACGTGTAGAGGATATTGGTCTTCCTGATTGAACTTGCGCCGAGCTTCATTTGTATTTAGATATAGATTTATATTGAATAAAACATATTAAATGTGGGGAAGGAAAGTGAGTACACTAACTCAAGTATTGTACAAAATTAAGGTCCTTAAGTATTTTCATTTTCTTCTACTTTATACTTGCACTTGTTTGTATTACACTGACTGAAGTATTATTTTCTTCTGTTTTACTAACGCAACTTCATTGATGGCACTGGGTCGATACAAAACTCTTGTGACCTACAGCCAAGTCTGTTCCTGAATGTATCCTGACACCGATTAGCTTAACCGCAAACAATACATTTTATTTTATCTTTCTCTTCTTTCCATACTCATCTATTTTTAATTTATTTTTGGGACAAAGGTGCACCTATTGAAGCAGTTAACTATTTCCCATAAATGTAAAGATTTCTTACAAATTAGTTCCATGAAAAATACTTGAAAAAGTTAGGTGCTGCTAAAAAATTGCCGCATCAAATACAACAACGTAATCATATATAACTCACAGGAGTCACTTTACTGCAGAGACAGCACTTTAACTTTACATACTTAAAAAACATTGCGCTGACAATACTTTTAATCTAGTAGGATTTTGAATGCATGCAATATTTTTACATGAATATAGTGGCACTTAGTTTTATGTTTAGTCATATTTCACTTGTTAAGTAACGGTCACTTATGTATAGTCTGTTTTATTTTGGACTTGACTTCCTGCCATTGTGTGTTTTCCCGCCAGTGTGAATGCCAGTCCCACCCTTGATTGTTCCCACGTATGGCCTACTTCATTTTAAATATATAGTCCGCATCTCCCCTCCCCTAGCGTTATTTCCAGCCAGGAGTTTACTTTGTCTAGTTTTAACTCTGCCTTTGTCAAGTTTTAACTCTTCAAGTGTGATTTTTCTTGCACTTTGGTTCTTGGAATGAATGACCGTTGATTTTACTCTTTGCCTCAAAGTGCTCACACTTACAGATGTGAGCACTTGCGATGCAGGCAAACACATTTGAGATGCACGGATTCATAGCAGCTCTCCAGTCTATGTTAAACAATATACATAGAATAAGAAAAACATCACTTATTAAGAAAATGGAACCCAAATTGTAAGCTCAAATAAATATCCAAAGGAACACTATGTTTTTGGTTAATATGAAAAAAACACTGTAGGGTTTTGTTTCGGCTAATCGGCGCAGCTAAGATAATGTGCGTGACTTTCTTTTGTCAAGTAAATGAACATTTAGTGAAGATTAGTTGCATCTAAACTACGGCTTAAAACGGATGAATGGCTAAATTAATAAGCACTGCACTAATCACTATATTGTTGATAATGTTATTTTCCGTCGACAATACAGAAATGTGTTTTAACTCTAGATTAACAAAATTAAGTCAACTCCTGTATCAAGTGCTTTTGTTCAGTAATTAAAGGATTATTTTGTATATTATCAGTGCCTCAGATGGGATCTATTTTGCAAGGCACAATCCAATAAAGACCTTTATCGAGTTTCTTTTGAATGTACATATATACTGTAATAAAATAATTATGGGCACCCAGCTCAATGTGATGCAAATGCAATATTTTAAAGTCATAAAATAACGATGTTAGCCCCCGGAGCGAAGATAGCGGGAGATGCCAGACTTTTCTTTTGGCAACAGTTGCTTAATTCTGCAGCTAAGCAACAATAGAGTTCAGGCGCACACAAGAGGAATTAACTGAAAATGATGTGCTTTCCACTTTAGAAATTATCCATGTGGCCACTGAACGTGCCCACAGCATATATCAGCCTAAATAACACCATGAATTTAATAGTCAGCCCGAAGTCATTATCAGTTTCTTTCTCTGCCAAATCTATTTAGAGCACCCTCCAGCAGTTTAAATTGGAAGATTACTCTTTAGTCTATACAATTTAAAGAATGCACAGCATTTCCATCACCGCAAGGCCTCCAAATCAATATGCCAATAATTGACATCTTTCTATTACATTACCTTCCCTGCTGAGTGCGTACGGCACACGAGAGGCAGGGGCACACACTCAAATCATTTCTCTCCTTTTTATATGTCAGATTGTAGAAATTTGAGATGTCATTACTAAGGTGCATTTTGGGGATCAGTGTCGTTTATTTTTATTCGGCGGCTGGAAATGAATCAGCACAGAAAAGATGTCTTCATTTTTCACTGGTTATCATTTTAATTATATGCGGACACATTTCCGCATATATTCCAATAGAACACAACGCTGGGACTGAACCTATATTGACGTAATTTATCAGTCGATACTATTTTTAAAAACTATCTGAACTTTACATTAGCTTTCTCCTTGGGCAAATACTACTCATCATGTTTAATTCATATCAGCTGAACTCTGGCCTGGCTGAAGCTGGCTCGGGTTGAAAAGGGAGCGTGTTAACTATTTAACGTACATTACGACAAGACATTAGGCTGTCAGGCTTAAAGCCCATGACAGCACTCTGCCGAGCTTCGCTGTCTGCTGTAAAAACTTGCTGACGGGGTGAAATTCAATGCTTCCCATCTCTTTAGCAGATAAGGATCCAGACCTCCTTTAGTCACCACTGAGCTCCCCCGTACGCCACAGTCTGACACACTGAGCTTCCTTCAATTGAACTGGCAAGGGAAATGAGGACAGACAATGTCTTATCAGCAGTTCTATTGCCTTTTTTCTTGTCTCCCTTTCTGACAATGAGGCGCTGCGGTTCATCTCTCCGAACGTGTACCTCTACCTTGGACACAGAGATAGTAAAATTACCTTCGATATCTCCGCCCCATCGAGTACATTCACAATGCGTTGATGAAACGAGAGCAAGTGTTATAGTCCGGGAAATATAATAAGAAATGGAAAAGAGATTCACTCCATCTTTAGGGAAGCATGGTGTTAAGCAGCCCCAATGTGAAAGTTAAGTATCTCGAAGGAACAAAAGTGCCTCACAAAAGAAAAGCTGATTTTGGATCACAGGTGCCTGATGGCTTGCTCTCACCTTACCTTGGTATATTATTCCCTCTATTGGGCAAAATAGAAGGGAGGCAGAAGATGATAATTACACAGACTTTCAGTCAGAGACACATTGTTAAATGTGCTTCGCCGCTCTATATAAAGCACAAAGTCTTTGAAGGAATAATAAAAAAGATAATCTCGTTAATAAAAAGAGTGATTATAGAGAGAAAGCAATGCTGATTTTGTTTTAATAAAGATGCACAACTTTTAGGATTTAAAAGACAGTAGCCTACTTCTTGATAGTTCAGTTAGCAAACTAGCTAGCTAGCTTGGAACACACCATGGAGGTAGGCCGCTAACTGATGGTCCGTCTGTGGAGCTGCCTCTCACTCCCAAAGTGTCAGGGAGTGTGGCAAAGGGACAGCAAGGTGTGCTAGCTAGTTTTATTATTTTCTCATTTTGAGGTATGATAAGTTATTTCATCAAATGTAGCGCCCCATATCGCATAATTCAACTTCTGTAGCTATCATATTTTTGCGGGACCCACGTTTAACATTTAACATTAGCTGGGTCAGGCTTTCATGATATGGAAGTGGCCTTGGCTTCATCAAATGAAGGTTGCAAAAAGTATAGCCACCACCAGGGGCACCATATCAGAGTATGCTTTTCAACAATATGTCAGACTGTGTAGTGTTCAAACAAAAAAGCCATATCTGCCAAAATGTATGCAAATTAATCAATTGTTTAGTTTTCTGTCCATGTAGGCCAGGGGTGGGGAACCTTTTTCCTCTCAAGGACCATTTCAATTTTTTCAACATCCTCCGAGGGCCGTACAAATTATTGACCTCTGCTTAAAAATACTAAAATCACAGCCCATTCATTTCGCCTTTCTTTCATGCAGTGCAAAGAAACAGCAACCTCTGAATCCAGATATCTCACCATGACTCGTGCATGCATGCACGTGCACGGTTGTGGCATGACCACCAAAACAGAAAGATATGGACACAAGATGTGTGCAAATGTATTTAGTATCCTATCCATGATTTAAGTTGGGGGGGGGGGGGACCGAACCTCCTATACACAAGTTATTGAGCCGTTTCCGCTCTACATCCTGAACTCCTCCCTTCGATGCAATGCACTTCCGTTTTGGCGGACTGGGTTTGTTTTGCTAGCTAGCTCCGTTGTGCCGACAAAGCACTGATATCGCAGAGACAAAGAGGATATAACAATTACAACATGAAGAAAAGTGGTTCGGGAACTACGTGTGCGGTAGTTGGTTGCAATCACTCGAGAAAGCACCTGAACGAGTGGTTAGATAGAGAGTGCTACGACCACAAACCAGCACCCAGCACCCAGCCATGTTGTTCATTAAATACAGATAAACACAACAAATACTGCATGCATTGTATTTTTTAATATTATATATGAATATTTTCATAGTGATGTAATTGTGTGGGCTGCTTTTATATTTTAATTTGTAATACCTGTTAGGATTAAACATGTGATCTTTCTTGTTGAAGCCATTTCTTTAGTTTCTTCTCAACAATTAATTAATTCAGTGTTATTTATGTACAGTATGAGCTTAATATGAATGATGAACTGTGTTAAAAGAAATTGTAGCACTCTAAGGAACATATGAAATGCAATAATGCAATAACAGTGCAATAATGAAATGAAATTACATCAAACTTTATTTTCACTCAAACAGTACAGGCACATATGATATATTGCACAGCATAAAGAGATCATGTAAATTGTGCATTATGTAAACAACAGACAACTGTTGGCTCCTGTGGGCATGACCTAAATAAGGCAGTTTATTTTGGTTTTATGCTGGGCCACGTCGTCATGTTATCCTCCCAGTTTTGCACTGAATTCGGGTGGGGGAGAGTAACGCCATCTCCAGTCAAAGAAGTAGAATCGTGTTCCCAAGCTAGCATCACTGTTAGCATCGAAATCGCTGTGTTTACACCAGTGCCCGTCTGACTGTTTACATCGGTTTACACCGACAGACGCTGTGCAAAAGACTTCCGGCGGAAATGAAGTGCATTTGTGTAGGGTTATGGCGCTACCCGTGTTTTGGCGCGTAAACTTGTCTATAGGGGGGGTCCATCCTCCAAGATTTTTTTTTTTTAATGTTGAAGTTAAAAGCATCAATCTGGTGCACTTTGAGAGCAACATGAAGAGATCTATGGATACATCTCTCAACACCCATATGAAACAGAACTGTAAGCAGTTTTCTTTTTCTTTATGGATATTTTACAAATCACTCCCCTTTCAAACTGTATTCTTGTTTATTAATAACAACTTTTTTTTACTGTCATATAGTATTTTATACCTGTTTACTTTATTCTCTTATTTTTTTATAACTATAATGACCATATAAAGATGTGCCTTTACCTCACTGATTGGAGAAAAAACTTCTTATATTCGTTAGCATAGCTAGCTAACCAGATGCTAATAACAAGAAAGTTATTGACTGTATGATCAGTGTGACAGATGAACAGATCGCCTCTGGGCTTTCAACTAAAGACACAGTCACCGAGCCACGCAAAAACTGCGGCATGTGTACGGCTCCTTATGGGTAAGCCTACTGCAATTTGTGAAGTGTTGGAGCCGTCTCCTGGTGCTCTCCGTCCGAACTGCACCCCTGTCAGACGAGACATATACCCCGTGATGACACGTTAGGCTCGTGTTGTGTTCAAGGACCCTGACCAGGAAAAACAGGCACTTGCTTGTTAAATTTTTTTTGCGGTCTAGATTTCTTTAATTTTTTTCTTTTTTGCGTGTGTTTATAAATTACCTCGAGGGCCGTACCAAATGGTCTCGCGGGCCGTATACGGCCCGGAGGCCGGAGGTTCCCCACCCCTGATGTAGGCTATACCCTTTTATGGCTCTGCAAGAAATGTAAAGCATCGTGGCCTTTACAAACACATGGGTGTTAATATGTATGTTATCCATTCATTATTTTCCTTTGTACAACTTAACAGAACTTAAGAACACTCGTGAAAACATTATATAATTAAAAAAATAATAGGTTGCTATTAATGAGTAATTACATTTTTCCATAAATTCAGTACTGAATCTATACATTTCCCTTTGTTAATTAAAAGTAATATAAAACATAATGTTTTCATGTATTCAATATTTTACCTTTTGGGACTCCGTAGATAAAACTTTTGAATCAAATTGCTAAAATGGTACAGACATAGTAGGCTTTGCTATTAAAACAACATACCTCCAGGCAAGGCTTGAACTGTCCATCCACTTTATAGTTTCTTCAACATTGAGAATGTACTGACAATTTCATAAGGGTGAGCAATGTTTTCCGGGAAAAAGCATTCAGGACGTTTTTTTTTTTTTGTATACCTTCAAAAGTGTACATTCCTGCTCCAGTGATAGAATTCTGGATTTGTGAAATCCCTTATAGCAGACATATTGCTGCTGTGGCACTGCTGTATTATTACAGCTTACTCCTGTAAGCCACATTTTCCACAGGGGTTAACAACATGCTTTGAGCCATGATGAATAGCTCTATACTCTGTCCTCAATCCATGCACATATTTGGCTTAAGAGATATGAGAAACAAAACATTTAATCCTATAGAGCTTTTTCCATTTGTGTTTGTATTCAACCATCCAGTTTTATTCAAAGGGTGTTATATTTTATAGATGATTAAAGTGTCGCAAGATAAGGGTTTTTTTCTGTTAATATTTCGGAGGTCAATTTATTGCTCATCCATTAGTCATAAATCAGAGCACCAACCATCTTGGAGGCAAACATGATGCCAGAATCAAAAGGAATGGCTAATAAAGCTGTTGTTGCATCATCTCCGTAGCCTCAAATGCCTTCTGAGGCTAATTATTTGTAATTAGGCGTTTCTTTATTGAAGGCGTAAACAAAGAAAATGTATGAACTCAGCAAACTGCTTCTAAGCTCGAAGGCCTTTTAATCATGCAAACGTTTTCTCTTTGCAGGCTGGCCATGTTGGAGATGTATTGATTCATCTGAGGCTCCTATCCCTTTTGCCTCTGCTTTTACTTCATTCAAGGAAGGATTATTGAGTGCTTGTACAAAAATGTAGCACTTCCAAAATAATTTGTGTATGTTTAGTTTTTTTTACTTTTCCCTGAGGTATCAGAAAACATATTAGGGTTGTAAATGACGTTCTACACATGTTTTGTTTGACATCTTTATTAACATCTAATAATGAGAAAATAAAGACTCAGTGTAAAGAGAACTTGTTGGCTTTTATTTGAATCTGTCGGTCCTTTTAGTAAACTCCTTAACTGCTTTATTATATACAGTAATAACAGCATGTGACATTAATTTAAAGGACCTGACATGCTTTTGAGCCAATGAGGCTCACATGGGAAACTATGAAAAGGAATTATGGAAATCTCAGTTATTTGCTGGGATCAGATAATTGTTGGACTTGTCAGAATGTGTTGGGATTGGGGTTTTTTATACAAAAATGTTAAATATTAAACTTTTTTTGTTGAGTACATTTTGTTGAGACATAGAATGAACTTAAAAACAGCATCAATTAGTCAGACGAAAATGTGTTGCAGTAAAGCACACAAAAAAATAAGATATAAAAATGATAAAAATTGAACATGTAGAATGCATAACATCAGATGCAAAATAAAAACAAAAAGTCCTTTCTTAATAATAATCATACACTGTACATTATGTAATTTTTGTAATTAGGCTATATAAAAAATGCATTTAGTTGATTAATGATAATTAATATAAAATATAAAGTAAAACATATTCAAATCAGTACTCATATGTGCGGCATGTACTGTAAATACACTGCATAAAAACAGTGGTCCCCATTGTCTTCAACTGAGTACTTGATTTTTTTTAAAAAGACATCAGTAATGGAGACATATATTTCTAAGACCAAAACTCAGAGTGCACTCTCCTGATACCGGCGCCTAGGCCTCTGAGGAAATAAATACAACACAGATTACTTTTTCCATTGGGCTCAGACTGACACATTTTCTTGATTACACCAAAATACAAATGTTTCAACCACTTCAGAATGTCTTTGCTAAAGTGTAACTGATGTGGGTCTTATGTGTACCTAGCACAACCCAAAGTTGCCCCGACAAAAATAACACCCTCTCCTAGCGCTTTGGGGGTTTTAATCTCACATTTAATGGCCAACTACCGATTTCAACATTTAAATGTACACACTTAAGTAAAGTCATTGAATATTCATTGGTTAAAAACACAGTGGAGACTCATTTGGTTAGTCACATTATTACACTGCACATTCCCAGTTTCCATGACACGGTCTAATCCAGTGGTTCTCAACCTGTGGTACGCGTACCACTGTTGGTACGCCACCTCACGCTAGTGGTACGTGGAGGAATCTGACATATAACATTTTATTTTATTTTATTTTTTTATTCAAAGGTGGGGTAGGTAATTTTGGAGAAACCATCTCGAGTGAGCTAGAATTTGAAAATACACAACCGGAAAAAATATGCCACTTCCTTACAGAGCCTTCCACAGATTACATTTTTTTATGGATTTTTTGTCAAAGCACTTAAGATATTCATTGCTATCGGGATGTTAAGAGCATTCCATGGAATATAACAAAAAGTGTATCTCGAGCCGGTTTCTCAAACTTACCTACCCCACCTTTAACCTTTACACATAACACAGACATATAAAATACTGGAAACACAACTAAGTAAACAAAAAGATGAAAAGCAGTCATTACATTGTGCACATTTGGGACATTAAGGTACACTATTATTACTGCAAGAGCAGCTGATGGTAAGGACCTCAGACAACTTCAATTTAAAACAGGCTATAGGGACAAGTGCCATCAGTTTGAGGCTTGATTGAATAACATTAATTAAAAAATAAACCAAACTATCAAAATACTACAACGAATGAAAATAAGCTTGAGATAATTGAAACTGTGGTTTAAATGAGTTCTAATAGGCCTTTGCTGTTTTTAGATTTTATTTCTGGCGTTGCTAATTACGACCTTACTACCCACTAACGTTGCAAGCAAGCTAAAGAAAGAAGAAAGCTGAATGATGTTAAAAACGTGGCTCAAAACGGGAGGTATTCGGAAGAGAGGTACAGAGGAGAATATTACCAGCGAAAGTGAACAAGTGAATGAGGAGGAGGACAGTCATCAATCGAGCACAAGCGCAGGCTCCGCAAGCAACGCAAAAGTGATATGCACAGCCGCTGTGATGGAGGACAGAAGTGACTCAGGAAGAAGACATTTGCTCAAATAATGGAGAGAAGGCTGTGACCGAGGTCAAACGCTGAAAAAGCACACACTTGTCCTTAATTATTGTCTTTTTTCTTATCTTTTTTACTTTGCCACCACAGAAATGGCAATAGCAAACATCAGCAGACTGAAGATGAGCTATTAGCCCTTAGGCTCATCTGCTCCTGGAGGCTTCATTATTATTGTGGAACTGAATTCCCAATTGGACATTTTCTGTTACGATGTAGGTTGTTGCAGGAGGCCTACATTCAAACTTTGGTATAGGTCCAGGAAATGACATGTGTGTACAGTTGACATTTGAGAGATCCTGCATTTTAACATTGGTCATATGGTGGTACTTGGAGAGCCAACTATTTTCTCAGTTGGTAGGCTACTTGGTGCAAAAAGGTTGAGAACCACTGGTCTAATCAATTAAAACAAGATTAATTAAGTGGCCCTATTATGCTTTTTGGGGTTTTACCTTCCCTGTAGTGTTTTATATAGCATTTGAATGTAAATGGTTTTCCTGAAAGACCTGCATTGGACTGATTTTTTTCTTCTGGAACATAATGACATCAATTTGTAAGACTCATGCTTGGCTAGCGCTCTAGCATATTGCTCATGATAGGCTAAAGGACGGAACATTTCCGCCACATCTCTAAGAGGTTGACCAATCAAAACCGACCAACTAACCAGGTATAAGAAAGAAAGAAAGACCATTTGCACATTAAATCATATAAACATGTCCCAGTTGAGTCACAAAATAAAATGATGAACCTGAAAATGAACATAATAGGGCTTGTTTAATTAAGTAAATACAGATGGAGAGTTGTGTTTGATTTATGTTGTAGCTTCCAGACTAACAAACTGATTTTGACTGTTTTTGTGATCTTTAGGGAATTAATAGTATTAATAACTCAATTAAATGTTCTGATAACTAACCATCATCTATTTTCTGTCAGGAAGAGTGAATTATTTTGTTGGATGTTTAATTAACATGCTGAATATATGTCATGATAAACTGTCAAAGTCTGTTTCTGTCTAATTATTTTTTTTATATTGTCTTTTAATTAACACATTGAAAAGATATCCTTGGTTGACCAGAATTCCGACTGAGCAGCAAACTTTCACTATTCTTTAATTGGGTCCCCATTAGCTGCCACTAAGGTAGGAGCTGTTCTTCCTGAGTCCCACGCACAATAAACAGATCATATAAAAAGAGATAGAAGGGAAATACAAGTACACTATTCCCCCTTAATTACTGCTCTTCTGTTTATTCTGCAGGGATGATGTATTGAGATTGTAATGGTGTAATGTGGGCTCATTTTCTTTAGTTGTAATTGCTTAAAAGTTACAGGGTCAACTAAGTGTGCATAACAGGTTTTAATGCACCTATAATATATCATTATATGTCATTAAACTAAACAAACTGTGTTGGTGTAATTAAGAAACACATTCTGCTCCAACAGTAGACCCTAGTAATGGGTCCTGGCTGCATCCAACTAAACATCAAAAATAAATATTGCATATTCAATTGGTCAGGAGCACTGTTGTGGCTTGTTTCGGATGTAATGTCTCAACATGCAAATAATCAATCAATCAATCAATCAATCAATCAATAAATCAATCACTCAAACAATCAATGTTTATTTATACAGCCCAATATCACAAATGTTACATTTGTCTCAGTGGACTTCACAGTTTGTACAGAATATCAGTATGACAATACGACACCCACTGTCCTTAGACCCTCACATCGTACAAGGAAAAACCCCACAGTTTAAAGGGGAAAATGGGAGAAATATCAGGGAGAGCAACAGAAGAGGCATCCCTCTCCCAGGACGGACAGACGTGCAATAGATGTAGTGTGTAAATCGAAAAGATAATACATTTACAACATAGGTAGGCCAAATATTTGGAAATGCTCTATAATAAGAAGATGAATCCACGAGGATGTCAACAATCCTGTGGAAGCCACCAGGGAAGTTGTATGATGAGAGTCAGGCAGGACCACAGAGACAGGTTCAGCCACGACTCGAAGTCCAGGACTCAAAAACAGGACTCAGGATAGAGGACACAGGACCGCAGCAACAGGATCAGCCACGACTCAGGATCCCGGCATAGATAGACACAAAAGAAATTTGGGGGAAGCTGGGTTATTCGGAACACGAGAGTACACAGGTACAGACAGACAGAAGGAAGAAGTAAGGTGTACCCCGACAGTCTAAGCCTGTAGCAGCAAAACTAGGGGCTGAATCTAATCAGCCCTAACTATAAGCTTTATCAAAAAGGAAGGTCTTAAGCGCACTCTTAAAAACAGATAGGGTGTCTGCCGCCCGAACACAAACTGGAAGCTGATTCCACAAAAGTGGAGCTTGATAAGAAAAGGCTCTGGCTCCCATTGTACTTTTAAAAACTCTAGGAACAACCAACAACCATGCATTCTTGGAACGCAATGCCCTAGTAGGACAGTAGGGTATAATGAGTTCTTTAAGGTAAGATGGAGCCTGCCAATTAAGGGCTTTGTAAGCGAGAAGAAGAATTTTAAATTCTATCCTGTGTTCTATAGGGAGTATTTGTGTTGGGTAATCTATGGTAGGGCTAACCCATACAGTGGTGGGGCTCAAGTCAGTATTTGCAATGTAATTACATACATGCTCCCCTTGACAGTGAAACGCCACGTGTGAGGTTTAGATTATTTCCCTGTCTCAATCCAAATTGAACTGTATGAAATAAAAAGGCACATTTGTCTTGTAGTAAATAAAAAGAGCGACCTGGAGCCAATCCTGCAATTTCCCCACAGGTGAAAGAGTTGACATGCTGAAAACCCAACCCCCCAGGAGATTTTTTGAAATATTAACATAAAATACACATTCTGGTACTCTCGTGAGAAGAAAAATAAATAAATCTATTACTAGACGACATATTTTAAAAATGAATGCCATTTTCAGTTTTTTGTTACTTTGTTCTGAAAGCTGAACTTGCTGCTCCTCAAAGAGAGAAGAGGGAATAGGATGTGTGAATTACTTTACATTGTGGATAAGGGTGGATAGCCCCCATTGTTCTGTGTGTCAAAATAAAAGACAGCCCACACACCTATCAATCATCAAACCGTGGGGTCTTATTCCATTACGTGTTGATTTCTACCAACATGTAATGTTGTATCGATGTATATAGAGATGTACTACAGCAACAGTATTCTCCGTTGGGACTTCCTGCTGCAACAACACCACACCGTTATCGTGATTCTGATTGGCAAGAAGACATTATCAAAGATGTTCTATTGAGAAGACGATCACTACCTGACAAAAGTTTTCAAAACCGTTTCTAGTCTTCTGTATTTCCAGACAAGTGGCTGCGGAAATCAATCTTACTAACTGCTGTCTGTGCAATTTACTCCGCGCGTGTTGGCGGAATTTATTTTGCTTACTTTAACATCATTTTTCATGGTGGGGCTAAGCCAACTTGCATTTCACAATAAAGTAAGATCTTATTTTCAATATCAAGATATAAACATATATGCCTGCATGCACGACACTCCGCTTCTGAAACACTTCTGGAACGCGCCCGGTGGGTTATGACGCTGTAGGAGGTCGGACCAAAACCGCGGCGCAGCCGTAACGCGACGCAGACGGACCCGGTGGAAACTAGGGGTTAGGCAGCCAGAGCAGAAGTAATTTGGTCCCTTTTCCGAACTCTGTTTAGTACACGTGCTGCAGCATTTTGAATCAGCTGAAGCGACTTAACTGACTTCTTGGTACACCCTGATAATTGATTTTATGTGGGTGTTAAAAGATAAATCCTGATAAAATATAACACCAAGATTCCTTACAGTCTCACTGGAGGCCAAATGAATGCCATCCATAGTTAATATATCTTTAGATAGTTTGTTTCGTAGAGTCTTTGGGCCGAGTACAATAACTTCAGTTTTGGCCGTGTTTAACAAAATGTAAGGTCATCCACGTTTTTAAGTCCTTGAGGCAGTCTTGCATTTTATTTAGATGATTGGTTTCATCAGGCTTGATGGATAAATATAGTTGAGTATCATCCGCATAACAATGAAAATGTACAGAGTGATTCCTTATAATATTGCCTAACGGAAAAATATATAATGTGAACAAAATAGGTCCAAGCACTGAGCCCTGTGGCACTCCATGGCTAACTTTGGTTTACATGGAAGATTCATCGTTGACCCAAACAAACTGAAAGCGTTCAGATAGATAGGACCTAAACCAGCCTAAAGCAGTTCCCTGTATGCCAACTAAGTGGTCTAGTCTTTGCAATAGGATATCATGGTCGATAGTCAAATGCAGCACTGAGATCGAGCAAAACAAGAATAGAGACTAATCCTTTGTCTGAGGCTATTAGAAGGTCATTTATGACTTTAGCCAGAGCTGTCTCTGTGCTATGATGTGTTCTAAAGCCAGACTGAAAAGCTTCAAATAAATCATTGTTTTTTAAGTCACAGTCGGCGTTGGACTGGAAGTACCGGAGACCATAAACGGTTTTGAAAACTTCTGTCACATAGTGATCATCTTCTCAATAAAATATCTTTGCTGATGTTTTTTCGAGTCTTCTGGCCAATCAGAATCAAGATTGTTGCCGGAAGTCTCCACAGAGAATAACTTTGCGGTAGAACTCTTCTTTATATATCCATGGGTACAAATTCAGATAAAAATGAACACATAATGAAATAGGACCACCGGTTTGATGATTGACAGGTCACAGAAAAATGGGAGCTATTTACCCTTACCCACAATTTAAAGTAAGTCACACAGGATATCTCCTCTTTACTCTTCTGATGCAAGATTTCAGAACAAAGTGAAAAACAAACAATGGCATAAAATATTATGAATATGTCGGGTAGTAATAGATTTATTTATTTTCTTCTCAGAGTGTACCAGAATGCATAGTTTATGTTAGTATTTCTAAAAATCTCCTGGGTGAGAATCCCCCCAGACCCCCCTGCTGGGGTTGGGTTTTCAGCATGTGTGCCTTTTTATATAGCTTAGCTTTGATTCCATCATCTCATTAAACCTTTTTTAAAAGCATACTTTAGTTCTGTGAAGGGATATAAGGGATATATGCACTGCACTTCACTTTTATTAATTGTATGCTGAAAAGCGGATATATTACAGCACGATTTTTTGTTGAATAGATTTGAGTGCTTCAAAATGTTGGGTCGCGATGTATTGACCAACTAAAAAGTGGGTCCCGAGGCCTGAGGAAATAATCATTGAATTCAATTGCTCAAGGTTTATGGCTGAAAAGCATTTTAATGTACTATCTAGTGTACATAGGTGGCGCGTGAGGCTCAGGTTTGGGAAGGCTAAATAACTTGTTTTACCTGACGCTGCCCGCCTCCGGCGTCTATAGATAAGAGATCAACCGAGATCAACTCTCAGTGAAAGCACCACCTGCTGACCAATCAGAGCTCAGTGTGCGGAGTTTAGATCTATCAAGTCATATTACAGGATAAAGGAAATACAGAACAACTGCCGTATGCAGGGAAGACACCGACGTATCGCACTTATCATTCATATCACATCATCGATCATATACTGTCGTATCATAATATATCATATTTCCTTATCTGAGTCAGCTTCTCGAGCCTTATCTGGCCGTGCAACACTTACAGTGTCACATAGCCTACTACTGTAGGCTGTAGACTGTAGACTACTCATCTGATTTCAAATAAACAAAGTCTTGGCTTTCAGAATATTAAACTTGTTTCGGCAAATTCAGATGATAAATGCAGGTTTGAAGCTTGTAACGGTATAACAAGCGGAGAACGGAGTAACTTAACGTCAAAACAGGCATAACAACAGCCGGTGTTTCCCGTGAGTGCAGTAATCCAAACGAAAATATCTTCCCTCCGTAGTATTTTGATCATTTGCTCCGCTGATAATCAATCAGATCGATGGATTCCAGACAAGAGAAAACTTTAAAGGCCTTTTTCTCATAATGATGACTCTGTAATAGTCATTATATAATGTGACATATTTTTGCTTAATATTTTGAGTAGCCTACAAAAACAATCCTGATATCATTAAAAAGCTAGGAATCAAAATGTGTCTTCGGGTCAATGCAACTGATTTCGATGGAGCAGGTCACTTTGCATTAGGTAAAATAAAGCAGGCAGACATAACAGGAAGAATATGTACATTTTAACCCAATCAAAAAGGATATTGTCACACCATTCAAATGTATCCATGTAAATTACAACCAATAAAAAAGCTTAGATTTGTTTATTTGTTACGTTGTTTACTTTATTTGTTACGTTGTTCTGTGTGTCAGCCGTTAACCTAGATCAGGGGTAGCCAACGCGGTGCCCGCGGGCACTAAGTCGCCCGCAGGGGGGAAATTGGTCGCCCGCGTGCATGTTCTAAAAATAGCACAAGTCACCATGGAGCTCCGTCTAAAAGAATTATTGAATACATTTTTATTTTTAAAATGACAATATTGAATATAACATTTTAAAAGCACACATTTTGTATGTACATATGTAAGTGAAATGGAGATTTGGTGCGTGAAATTGAACTCTGACCCCAGATAGGTTCAGAGTTGAACTCCACGCACCAAATCTCCGTTCCACCTTTAGCTGAGACAAGCTAGCATGAGCAGCTACGATCACGGGCCTCATCACCACACCGCGCGCGCGCGCACGCGCACACACACACACACACACACACACACACACACACACACACACACACACACACACAGCAGTGGTGAGGATCTCAGCCTGCCACTGACGTTCAACCAGAAAACATCAGCTGTTAGCTGTTAGCAGTTAGCAAACAGAGATCACAGCTCCTCATATCTTTTCAGAAACTGGACAAAAGTTAAACAAGTACAAACCACAGACTGTCTGTGTCATGGCGAATACAGTCGCTTGTTTATTTATGTCTGTAGGCCATTGTTATGAGTGTGGAATGAGCATATACAACGTTAGCTTAGCCTGGTCGACCCAATCTCCATTCAGAAAACAAGCATTTTAAAAGGTTTTTTGCCTGCTGTCTTGTCTGCAGACTTGTCAAGCATTAATTCATGGTTTTTACTAACCGGTATCAGTATGTTGTTACTTCGGCATCATTTAGAAACGTGTATTACAATTTAATCACGGTAAAATATGTTCATTTTGTTGTAGTTGTTGCTCCCGAGCCAGCGCGTCTTGTTTGAATGATGCGAGTAAACACAGCTGGCAGCAGCGGTGAAACTCGAGCGATTAGAGCGAAGTCGCGTCCGGTGTGAACGCAGCATTACAACGACCCCTGATAGATCTCGCGAGAATGTGTATAAATATAGATACATTTTCATAACAAAACAATGGGGTTGCTATAGCAATGGTAAATCATTGTTAATAATTATTGTGAGGAATAATTAACATTAACATGTGATCAGACAGTCCTTCACATACAGTAAATTAATATGTATTCTGATTATTATTAATAATAATATTATCATTAAAGGTGAACCGTGCAATTATGTTATTCAGGAAGTTTGTATCAAACAAGTAGCCCTTCGTATTACTCAGTAGGCTACCCTTGAAGTAGCCCTCAGTGACAAAAAGGTTGGTGACCCCTGACCTAGATAGAAAGAATATATAGCCTACACTTGCAAACATGTCAGAAGAACCAGCGCAGAAGAAAACTAAATACAGTCAATCTAAACTTAAATTTAACAACTGGAAGGTCACATCCCTGACATCCACATCCCCGGAGCCTGGACCTTCTTCAAACAGCGAAGCCAGATGAACCCAAAAGCAGTAGCTCTGCGGCCGCAGAAACTGTCAAAACGCCGCCCCCACCGCCGCCGTTGTTGAACCGAAATAGGATGGTTCCGACTGCATGGAGGTTTGTTGTCGGGACATTGAGGCGGGTAAAGCTGTAAAGCTACCTATCGGAAAAAAGGAAACCGCTAGTAGATTATTTGGGCAAAGAGAAGGAACTTCAACGCAGAATGGAACAAAAGCAGAGAGTGGTTAATTCTTTGCAAAAACCACTAAAGTGATCAATTGCGATGTTAACAACCTCATGATAACCTCATATTTTTTTAACTTAGGATCATACCTGTAGTCTAGAAAAAGGTAAATGTGTGCATTTTATTATAAAGTTGTGTACATTTACACACTGTTGCAAAAACTAAGAAGCTTATAAACATCAGGTTTAAAACTAAAAGAGACACAATTACAGATGTTTGGAGTTTTATTTGAGTTCATTCATTTACATTTTTTGCCAAGGAGATGCTGATTTGATCCGTTGTTAGGCCTACATATTACGGTATTTCCTGTTTCTGCCGGAGAGAGGGGAGTTTGTCCCAAAGCTTGCCGCTGTATTTACTCCCTCCATCTGACAGGAGGGAGCCTCATGTGTCACTCCACGGAGTTCACTCCGTCACAGAGGGGGAGTGTGTAGGGGTAGGGTGTAAGGCGTGGCTTGGGATTGGTCCATACACATGCACTTTTTTCGCCCCCCCCCAATTCTAAAATGAATCCGGCGCGCCTGGAGCACAGCCCCTTCTCGTGCCGCCATGGCAAATGAAGAGCTGCTCTGACTGTCGTATATGGGCCGTAGCCCCAATATACGCCTCTAAGGCACGCACAGGGCACAGCAACTCAGGTGTGCCGTTCTCCTGTGGGACGTTAAAGCGCGCCAGCTGGATAGGCCGATTGGAGTGTGCTAGTGGAAGCACCTTGGGCAGGAACGCCACGTTCGGCCAGAGGGCAACACCCGAGCCATCGGAGTTCCACCTCAGGCATGTATCGCTCACGGAGAGGGCATGTAGCTCTCCAGCTCGTTTCCCTGCGGTCATGGAAAGCAGAAATGCTGCCTTTAAAGACAGCCACTTAAGCTTCAGCTGGGCCAGGGGCTCGAAGGGAGGATATGATAGGGCATCCGGCAGCAGGGGCAGGTCCCAAGCCGGAGCCCTCGGGGTGCTAGGGGGATGCTGCCGTAAAGCCCCTCTCAGGAAGAGGGACACCGACCTCTGGCACCCCGCAGTGGCGTAGTCGACCCGAATATGTCGGGCAGAAATAGCAGCCACATAAATTCAGAGTGGAGTGAGAACGGCCACTGTCTAGAAGGGACTGCTGTCTGGGCAACAGCGTACATGCTGTCCCAAGGAACACGCAAATTCTTGCCCCCCAGTTGGGGTAGAAAGTGCGTGAGTGCAAGCTGCACAGCCCGAAGCTCTAGCACGTTGGCATGGCGAGCACCCTCCTGGGCAGACCACTGACTCTGAACGGTCCTGCCCTGCCGTACTGCACCCCACCCTGAGAGACCTGCACCTATGGTTACGGTCTCCTGGCGGGATGGGATGGCGCCCATTGGCACGCCCATCAGGAGATAGGCCCTGCCCAGCCAGTATGACCGAGAGTCGAGGCAACGCTGCGACACCCTGACTTTCGCGCCTGTGCCGCTTGGCGTCCAAGTGAAGGCTGTTCAGCCACAGCACCTTCAGGAATCTGTTGATTCCTCTGAGGTCCAAGATCAGGCGAAATCCGCCGACTTTCTTGCTCACGAGAAAGTACGCCGAGTAGAACCCCCTGGGCTAAGCAGAGAGTCTACTGGCTCGATTGAGCCCTTGGACAGAAGGACGGACAACTCTTGGGCCAGAGCTAGGGCCTCTTCCGGATCGTTGAGGACTGTCATTTTGGCCCGGCCGAAGGCTAGGCGCCGGAACTGCGGATAGTACCCCTGGGTTAAGGTGAAAACCACCCAAGGGCCGGAAGTACAGACAGCCCAGTAACTGAGCTGCTGCTGGGAAAGCAGCCGACGACTGTCCCCGAGAGTCTCGGGGCCTAACCCCCCAGCCTCCGCAGCCCCCTGGAGGGCGCCGGTAAGGCTCTGAGGCACAAGGCCGCCTAGAAGGCCGGCGGCACGAAAGCCCCCAGGAGGTGGATGAGTGGGCCGCTGGGACCTGCGCAGACCACCACTGTAAGCTGGTGGCTGAGAGCGGCTGCTAGAGGGGCCCCTGGGCCTGCTGGGAGTGGGCACAGGCCTATGAAGACCCGAGAGCTGCTGCCTGGTCTGCCTAGCTTGGGCAGCAGCCCCGAACAGCTCCCCTGGCTCGACTGGCACACTACGGATCACATGGCGATGGCAGGCTCAATGGATGGCAAGCGACCCAGCCCCACCCTCGCCGGATCCTGCCTGGCACACACAGGGAAGATTATTCTCTGCATATCATCCTAGTGCTAGAGTCTAGTACTAGGAGCAGTAAATACAATGATATAGTGCTACTGCAATCAAAACCATACGTTACCGGGAGCGGGAGCGAGAGCACTGCCCTCACCGGCTGAGTTAAATAGTGAAGCTTAACAGTATATGCAAGGTGTTAGCCAAGCGGCTGCTCCTAACACTCAAGCAACCAAGTCAAAACAAAAATGTTAAGACCAGATAATTAGCTTCTATGGAATAGAACAGCCCGCATAGAACCGTAGGCCATGGTCACAGTAGTAACCATGGCCAGTGCTTACATGGCCTAGGACCGTAGTTACAGTAGTAACTATGGCCAGTACTTACCTTACTCTCTGCATCTAAACAAAAACGGGCATAATATGGCAAACTGGGCTTTCCATACTAAATTTAATGAGAGACGCAGCTAAAGCTGGGACTCAAATGCTAATGATAGCTCGGGCACAACACCACAAGCAGAACTTTCAAAAGAGCATAATAAGGGCAACTTTATGGAAGAGGAAGCGGGAACACTGTCGTCACCAGAAAGTCTAATCAAATCAATTACATAGCCATTACATGTCTAACTCCTAATGACAGGAAGGCAGAAAGTGCATTATACAAATAATAATACTCATAATAATAGCAGACATTTTTTAACAATGACCACAATATCATTATTTTATTATTTTAATAAACCAAATATGAACAATTGAGGAAAATGAGGAAGAACTGATGATTCAAATGTTGCAGTACAAGTAGTAATGTAGGCTAGTTAGTGCATAAATTACTATTGCAACAAATGTATTAATTTTCTTAATTTTTAGTCGATTTTTTTTTGGACGAATGCTCCGGGCCAGTGGTTACAATGGTGCGGTCAGTGATAATACAAGTCCACCGACCCTTAATGTCTACCTCTGCGGTAAGTCACTAGCACCCCTGTCGACAATTGACTAGCGGTATTTACTTGCGGTACCGCTGTGGGCCGGCGGTACCGAAGTGGGCCGGTCGAGAGTCCCGGGCTGATTTGTAGTCCCAGTCCGCCCCTGACTGTAGGTGAGTAATTTTCTAAAATGCGGAGCCGGGCTTCTATGCCTATGATTCCCGCCTCCAACCTAGCAACTATTAACAATTTAACACATGTATCGGTACCAGTAAAGAAGGTAGGGATGTAACATGAAACAGGTAGAGCAGGAAATAGCACCCGAGGGTGGGGAAAGAGCCATGGCTAGCTCTCAAGCTAAAGTAGCTACCGTTTAGCAAACCCGAAAGGAGTGTAAGCAACTGTGGAGTTACAGTCGCTATACGAGAAGGAGAGTTGTGAGTGCTTAAGCTGTAGTAACGTGTGATTACAAGGTCAGGTAGCTGCCGTGATCAAGAATTTTAAAACGATCAATTTAAGATAATATAAGCTATCAGCAGCAGAACAGGCACACAGGATACCAGGAGATGACAACAACAACTACAACCGGAAGTGACAACACGCTTACCGCAATAGTGTAGAAACCATTTAAACTGAATTGGCACATCAAGTCAATAAACAATTCTGCATCGATCTATGACTGAATGTGGATGATTCTTACAATATTTGCGGCCCACAGCTGCTTTAGAGTATAAAAAGCACCTCAAGGCACAACTCTGAACTCTACACACACCAGATGCTTGGTTATTACTTCGATATTTTGCCTTTTTTTAAAAGTAACCAGGGTGCATCCTAGGCTCTTCGTGACTTATATTTATTTCCTCTTGGCACAGCTGTAATGCCAATAGGCGCATGCACATTGACAACAGTGCAGTTGAGCTCGTACAAAACGTTGCATTGTGTACACCACCTTTATATTAAGAGCGAATATTGTTTTCCCCCAGAAAATAACTTCTGGTGCACTCGGGCAGAACTACACTTGGAATAAGAGCCTGCAGCAGCAGTCGCAATGCCTTATCTGAATTCATTGTATTATCAAATAAACCTTTAAACAAATGCTTGCATCATCTCTCTGTGCAACTTAAATAATGATGTTTAAAGGAAAAAACATAATTATAAACTAATTCAGCCATCGGCCCTGGACTACCGACCGTTCTGTGATTGTCCAGATCATATTTGACCATTGCGCCCCTGGATTCTACACACGTTTCCTGACTTTGCAACTGAAAAAAGACATTTTGACTATTTCGTCATGCTATTTTTGGAAAGGAAACCTTGTCCCCAGCCGCACCTCTAAAGAAAGTATACTGTCAAAAAGATTGGTGACAAATGTTCCATAACTGTCTCTGCCACCAAGGAACACGGGGAGTGCAATTTACTACACTCCACAGTCACTCTAATCTTCAAAGGATACTGTTATTGCGCCGTTTACATCTTTCCTATCCGCGCAGACTTTATCCGGCCCATACTGCCAAAGCGTGTTAGGTAGAGTGCTAGATTACAGCCTGTGTCGAGCAAACTACCCCCAAAACGACAGCACTTAAAATATTGATGCCACCATTTGTTTTGTTGCCTGAACACTTTTTACCATATTTTTGTAAGAGTGCAAGTGGGTGTTGTACTGTGATTTACTCTCCATATCTATTTGACACCGGGGCCTCAGGGGCAGGGGCTGAGACTGATCTGTAGGAAATGCATCTGCGTGGCGGTGCCTAAAGAAGTGATGGCAAACTGTACCGTAGTCGGATGGCATTTTGCTCCGGCCTTTAAAGGTCTCCTATTATGTAATTTTTAGGCATATATTATGGGTCTCAGGTATATCAAAATATATAAAAAACATGTCTATGATGTGTTTTGCTCAAAATACCAAACGGATCATGAATTTTAGACATCCCTCATATCCCTCTGTTTCAGGCCTGTTAGAGAACAGCAGGTTCGGGGTCCTTAGCTTGAAGAGTTGGGGGACCTAATGCCTGCTCAGAATTACCTGGCAGATTCAGCTTAATGCTGCCGTCATTAAACGCCATATCATGTTCAAAACCACATCAAGGACTATTTCTGAAACAGTATGGAGCTGGAAAAAGGCAGAATGGAGGTGTAGAACCAGGAGGGAAGAAGAGATACAAGTGGGTTGACAAGGGGGGGGGGACAGAACCGAGGGGAGGACACACAGAGCCAAACTTTCTCTATTCTGGTGCCAGCTGATTTCATTCTATTGTCTTTTTTTTCACTCCTTTCAATAAGCTTTGCCTGTCACAGTCCATGGCCCAGATGAAGCCTTGGGCCAGTAGTTTGTAGAAGATAGGAAGCTCCTGCACACAGTGGCCTGCCAAGTTTGTGATACCAGTTATGCCAAAATGTTATTATTTTCCTGGTTTTATGTTGTTTGAGCAAACAGGGCCAGTGACTTCCACCTCAGATTTTTCCACTGCTTGAATATTTTGTTGTCGAACTTGCCAAGAAGCTTAAGAAAAAGAGAAGGTGTTTGTGGTTAGTGATGCGTTATGCATCAAAGCAAAGCTGCGCTCTTAATTCAATGCCAGCCAATAAGCTCTACACAAGCAACACAGTCTCACTCCCTGAACGTCCAGGAGCGACGCTTGGTCAGGGTCCTATGGCGTGCAGTTGTGATGCGCCGAGTCTCCTTCAGCTTCATAAACGGACGCAAAGAGCTTTCAACTGATTGGAATGTATTCCCATCGGCGGCGGTATTTGGCGCTCAGGGAAGCACCCATGTTGGTCCATGTCGGCGGCATTTAAGGCAATGTGAGCGTCCATTCCCATTGCATAACGGAGGATTTTATACCCGGAAGTAAGTATTCTCCTTACTGTCGATTGATTTTACAGTGATATCTGCACTACTCATCAACTCAAAAACACCAGATTACAACACAACATTGATTGGTTTAAATTGTGTACAATGCTTTTGTATTTTTCCCCTTATTTTCCCCCATTCGGAGAAACAAATATTTTTTCTGAGTTTAGGATGGCAGAAGACACTATACTACCCACAATCCTCAGCTATCGTTGGGACTACACCATGTGCTTTGCTTCACAAACCCCGTGAGTAAATAACAGTGTGTGGTTTAGAAAATAATACAAAATTAGAAGGAAAAAACGATGAATCAATACAGATTTCAGTATTCTGAGCCTAAGAAAAAGGTTGATAAACGCTGTGAAAATGGATCTGTGGAGATCATTTTGCCGCGAACCCAACTCGTCTATTACCAACGTTCAGGGAGCTCTATGCAAGTCAATGGGACTCCCTGATAGTTGAAACTCGACACTAAAGGGCCCCCCCCTTGCATTGGAAAGTGACGACAGGGACCCTGACATAACGTCAACATAGGCCGAGTTGGGATTTAGAATGTGTTGATCTTATCAGTTGGATTGTATAGTTGGGGTCCTTTTTATTTTACTGTTACTTCGGAATAGTTTTTCATGAGACAGTCAAATTAAATATATGTCCTATGCACATTCACATTCATTTGTAACACACACGTAAGGGTCAAATTAATAAGCTTAATTGTCACAGAAGCACACATAACGTCATATCTAATATTTAAAAAAATTATTTCCTTGTCCCTAAAGCATTGACTACACCATTTTTCGTCCTTAAATGCAGGCATTAAGTTACATGTTCACGTTCTGCTGCCACAATAAGTCGGTTTCTCCAGTGTAATGATAATAAAATGCTTAGTAAGTATTGGTAAAATAAAAACAACAATGTGTGGGTTAATTTGTTTATTATGATGGTAACATTAATCAGTAAGCTTCAATAATCAACTCCAGCTCAACAAACCATATTGCAATATCTACGTTAACGTTATTTCTGGAACCATCTGGAAACGTGAGATTAATATTTTTCAGATACACAGATCTTATAGTGAGGTTAATCTCATATACAGTACGCTGCTCTGCATCATCGGGCATAGCAACATTTAAATCAACAATATCAATGCATACAGTTAGCAAACTATTTAATGTACGAGGATGACCTTATTATACCAACCTCACACAGAAGCCTTTTGTTCTACAGTATAATCCTTCTTAATGTTTTACACTTCTCTAATATATTTTAACTTGTATGCTACGGATAGCATTGTTAGCACATGTAGCTTCTTCTCGCCGTTAGCTGAATAAAAAGACCAGTAAGAAATAAAGTGCTTGAATTTCACTTACCAATGAAACTGCATTCAGGGACGGTCTGTTTTAACCGCAGAGCCATAAGATAAGTCCGATATTTAAATGAAGAATACTCCACCAGGCACCAACACAACAAACACGTCCGAGTTCAAGTTGTGTTCCCGGGATCAGCCGAGCAGTTGAGCCCCTGTAGCATTTTGGAGCTTACTGAGCTAACGGAGCTACTAGCAGAGAGACAGAAGCAGCAGTCACTGCAGAGACCTGTCACTCAAGGTGACCACGCCCTAATTTATGCAAAAACGTTAAGACCTAATATAACTAAAAGGGTTGCGTTATAAAACAATTCACTCACCGATCCATAGTCATGAAGGTGGAATCTAACTATATCCAGCATAATTGTTATTGCATCCAGGGGTAGAAACATGTTTATTTCTGCTGTAAAGTTGGGCATTTTAACATGGGGGTCTATGGAAATTGCTCCTTTCTGCAGTCATCCCCTATTGGCCACTAGATAAACTGCAGTTTGAGGCACTTACTTATTGGCCTCCCGGCTCTGCCCCAGAGTTTGCCGCTTGAACGCATGGTGTAGTCTCAAACGATAGCTCAGGATTATGGGTAGTGTAGCGTCTTCGGCCAATCCTAAACTCCGATATAACTATTTGTTTCTCAGAGTCGAAGGGGAAAAACAAAAAACCATTGTACACAATTTAAACCAATCAATGTTGTGTAATTAACAAGGATAATCAGGTGTTTTTTAGTTGATGAGCAGTGCAGATATCACTGTAAAATCAATCGACAGTAAGGAGAATACTCATTTTCGGGTGTAAAATTCTCCGATATCCAATGGAAATGGATGCTCACATTGCCTTTAATTGCCGCCGACATGGACCGATGCAGTGCTTCCCTGAGCGTCAAAAACCGCCACCAATGGGAATACATTGCAAACAGTTGAAAGCTCTTTGCGAGAATTTTTTTTACCCTACCCTACTCACATAGTTCATTTCATTATGCTAGCTCATGTAAATACCATTGAGATAAAGCCTTTTGTTTGTTCATGGTAACATTTGTGCAGTGGCGTTTTTATATGTACAAAAGTGGTGGGGCACAAACAACTTAGATGCAGTGTTTCCCCTACCATTGTCTTGGCGGGGCGCTGCGCCCTGCCAAAGGAGCGCCGCGCCCTGCCTGAAATTCAAGGTGTTTTTATTTTTGTTTTTTATTTAAAACAAATATATATATATAGCACCAAATTTCAACTGAAGTAATCTATCTACGGTCACTTTTCACATTGAACATGTGCACTTTTATTAAATAAACTAAACGCCATGTTATTTATCCAATGTGTTCATGTTTGAGTGTCCACTGATTTGCGTATTGACATTCTCCCTCCGCTCTGTTTCTGAAGGGCGGGGCTCACACACACACACGAATGCACACACTCACGCTCACAATCAGAGACAAGAGGCGAGGAAAGGAGGAGAACAACAAAGTGTAAAAAAGTCAAACAAATCTGCTTTATTGCCCCGAGCTCTGCTGTCTGCCCGTTTATGTCCCCCCCCAAGTTTCAAATTCGTTTATTATTATTTTTTAACCGCAAGCCGTTATCGTCACGGGAGAAGGACACACACAGCCTGCCCAGGTGGACGCGCGCGAACGCGACAACGAAGGTAGCGTGCCCATTCTAAAAATAGCTCACAGATGGAGCAGCTACCGCGGTTTTGAACTACAGTATTGAGATGTGAGTTGGTTTATTCAGTAAATTAGCTCAGGATATTTGGATGTTCTGTCTAAACCTGTTGATGTGAGGCAAATGCAGGACTTGCTAGCTTAATGCTACCGGCATTTAGCGGCAGTGACTCAACAAATTGCCTCTAAAAATGTATCGTCAGCAATGTATGACAAGCAGACTGCTCGTTTAATGTTAGACTCACACCAATAGAGCTCCTGCGGATGATGTCACATATGCTGGTCACGTGACGAGAAACGAAGGGGGCAGCCATTTTGGCAGTAATCGCGTCAGTAAATTCATTGGCAGGCACTGGCAGACTGTCGAGGATGGTGGATAACTGCTGTGCACCAGGTTGCACAAATAGGCGTGGGAAGAAGAAAGGTGTATCTTATTATCGCATTCCAAAAGACGCGGAGAGGAGGGAAAAGTGGATCGCAGCGATTAAAAGAGCCAGGAGCCGTCTGAACAAGACTGAAAGATGGGACCCCCGGCCGTTTGCTTTTGCTTATGCAGTGATCACTTCATATCAGGTGGGTGAAGGAATACAGTACAATGCTACAAAAAGTTTTCAAAAAGCAAAAATACAAACTAGTTTCAGACGCACTGCAGTAGCTATCCAAGCTAATAAACAAACATGCTAACGTGACACTGCCGTAGCTAGACAAGCTAATAAACAAACAATGCTAACGTGACACTGCCTATCAAACTGGAATAATTTAATACTTACCCTTGCAGTGATGATGCCGAAGTTTTTGGATGTAAGACTCCACAGTTGAATGTTGTTTACGAAGCCGGACTGACACCATTTGTAAGCCTCCAAGCTTTTGTAAGCTCTGAGGGAGTCTCCTGAGTACACTGATGGAAAGCTTACAAGATAGCTGTGGATGTCCGCGTAGCGCAAGTCGGGTACATCGTCTTCAGAGCAGGAGGTTATGCTCTTGAAAAGCACACCGGGTGCATTATATGGGTCGCTTATATTTAATCTTTCTAATTTTGTACTATAAAGCCGAATTTCCCTTGAATTAAAATGAGATGTATACTCGCACGGTAGGAAAACGCTGGCGCCGGTCGTCATGTTTACTGCCAAAATGGTGGCTGATAACCAAAAGTCACGTGACCGCAGGAGCTCTATAGCTCAATATGATCATAACACAGAGGCGCGGGAAGGTATTTTGAGTGGGGGTGCTGAGGTGCTGGACTCCAGTGAACACTATTACGGGCACTATAGAGCACGCACAAAAAAACTCCCCACACGCAAACACACAGTAAACCCGCGACTGTTACAATGAAGGCTCGATAATCAGCTCACGGCATATAGGCAGGGGTAAAGTGCTATTTTTTTACGAGTGGGGAGCGGACCTCACCTTCTCTAGGGGGGTCCGGGGGGATGCTCCCCCGGGAAGATTTTTTTTAAATATTGAAGTTAAAAGCATCAATCTGGTGCACTTTGAGAGCAACATTAAGAGATCTATGGATACATCTCTCAACACCCAGATGAAACACAACTGTAAGCAGATGTTCTTTTTCTTTATGGATATTTTACAAATCACTCCCCTTTCAAACTGTATTCTTGTTTTACTGCCATATAGTATTTCATAATTGTTTTTCCTTTATTCTCTTATTTTTTTTATAACTATAATGATCATATGAAGGTGTGCCGCGGAAATAATCTTTTGAATAATTTTTGACCAAACCGTTTGAGACCCATTGAGATAACTTAGACTAAAGTTAACTATCTAAACACTCAGAGAGTCCTTTAGCTCACCTGAGCCTCTCAGTCTGAGAGGAGAGCTCTCCTCCAGCTTGTTGTGGAACAAACAGCTCCGTATGTCCGTTAGTGCAGCTAGCTAACCAGATGCTAACAACACGGTCCCTGCTGCTGGCACCGGTCCCTCTCTCTCTCTCCCTCTCTCACACACACTAAATGCGCTATTTCCGCACACACACAGAGCCGCGAGCTTGAATGACACAAGCACACTTTTATTTCCATCCAACTCTCTGATTGGTCTGGTGTCTTGCCTCTGTTGCATTCACTGAACACGGGAAATTACAGTCCTGCCGTCCTTTCTAGTGTCTTGATGAGATTCAGGTAAAGCACGGTTAATGTATTATATTATTGAGGTAGAATTGTCCGGGGCTACAGAAAAAACATTCGGGGCAGGCCAAAATATCATTTTACCAACAATGTGGAATTTATTGGCTACATATTACACAGATTATGCACAGCGGGAGCAGCAATAACCGTCAAATAATAATTCAGACAGGGGAGCTCCGCACCCCCTGCCTGCCGCTAGGGGGTGCTGCAGCGCCCTCAGCATCCCCCCTCCCGCGCCCATGTATAACACGATTGCTTTCATATCAGAGATCAGATGAGATGGAGCGGCCTCCAGTGTAACACTGTTCTGTATTACTTTTTAATGTACAAATACTTTGTTACTGTACGATATCAATAACAATAATCCACAGCTCCTCTCTGCTCCAGAGGATAACAAAAATGTGGGCGCGCCAACATTTTTTTTCAAGCAGCACCCTGCCAAGGCAGTAAACCCAGGGGAAACACTGAGATGTGTATATATAAGCTTCTGGTGCTTTTTCAAACACGTAAACAAATAGCTGTAGACTATCCATGGTTCCGATAGAGAGAGCATTTTTGGAGAATTATTATTTGAAATACTTTCTGCTGACACTAAGTGGGGCTGCACCTGCCCTAATGACCAGTCGCCACTGCATTTCTGGATGTCAAACTATTCCAATGCATAGAAGTCTAAAAATAATGACCCCACTTCTAATTTAGTCTATTACCTCGGTAAAGATTTGAATGAGTTTATGACCGCAAACTGTTTTAAAATCTTCCTCATCAGCAATCCAATTCAGCATTGAAGAAGATGATTTATTTTAGACTAAAATAGACGATGAGGCAGATTATGCTTTATGCCAGGACTACTTTTTGATTGAGAGATTGCTACCAGTTTTATATAGTTGTGAGAACTTAGAACAGTTTGAGAACTTTAACGGTTTGAAAATATATTTTCAACTTTTCAAATGTAACATTTTGTTGCTTGAAAATGTGCTTCAAAAGCATGTACTCAATTTAAATGCTTATTTAGCAAAGTTAACATTCTGATTTTACACGCTTTACATTGCCATGTTAATCATCTTAGTTTCTTACTTACAACACTTGCTAATTAACAGTTAATACAATATACAGCTCAGGTTAGGATGATATTAATTGACAGAATTAAACAGGCACTAGATTTATCGTTCCCCATGGGCACCATGTATATCTCTTCCAAATGTCATGCCAATTTGTCTAATAGCTATTCAGTCTAGAGTAGACCAACTGACGGACAGGCATTTATAACGCTAGACGGAAGTATGGCTGAAAAGCCAAGTGAAAAAGTAACCAAGAACCAATAAGCATTAAAGAGGAATTACTATTCCCTTACACAGAATTGAATGTGTGATAATAGAGGTATCTGCAATTTAAATGATATTTAGTTTCTTGTTTGTTGAAGCCTACAGTTTATTGATGAAGAACAATGTATATGACCTTTACGATTGGTATTGAAACAAAAGCAACTGCAACATGTCTGAACTCAACAAACTGAATTGTAGCAGTTGATATATCAACTCTTACTCATTATTTAAAGAACCAAAATATGACGATGTTGAAGCAAATTGATTAAAAATGACCTCTCCAGGAGTTGTAGGGGTAATTCAATATTTGAGGTTTAGTGATAATTACTGTGTGGCATAAATGCTTTAAAAATGTTTGCAAAGCCTTTTATAATAAATACAAAAAGTGAAAGTACTTGGAGATGTAGCCAGATTCAAACGACTGACTGCATAATAATTACATTTAAAAGGGCACAAAGTAGCCACCATTAACTACTTAACTCTTGCAGTGGCTCTATGAAGCTGGAAGTTAGGTTTCTGTTTGTTACCTAGAAACTTTATTAAAAGCCACTTAGATTTTTTGCAGTATAAGTACCTTGGAAAGTAGATCCAATATATTGGAATATAAAGTACTGTCAATATTTTCAAACCTTTATTTTTTAAGTTACGGCTGTGAAACTAGAAATGTGCGGGAAGAAATGCATACTGTAGCTTTTTCTGAGCGCTCAAATATAGTGATTCCAGGGAGAAAATGTGTCCAGAGTTACATAAGAAGAATACACAAGGAAGATTCAAGCCTGTAAAAACACAAGGTAAAGGCAGACAATTTTGTTGTAAGGACTACTATCTGAATACTGATGTTCTACAATCCTCTGAATCTACCCCAGTATACCAAAACACTGCTGGTGCTGAACAGCATCAGTTTTAGAAAAAAAGGGCTGTCACTCAATTTGATTTTCCTTTGAAAACACGTATTTATTTATTTTTATCAGCAGATGCTTCAAATCAGGCTGCATTCTTGGGAACATTATGGACAAACATAAAATAATATTTCAATGTTAAATAACACCGAAGAAAAACTTCAAAATTCATGGGCAATATATTATCTGATGTCATAAAATCTGATCTTGAGAATTATAATAGAACTGAAATTCTGTAGCAATATTTGACAGAGGTGTAGATTTATTACCGTAGTAGAAGGTATATTGCTACTGTAGTTTGAAGCCCAGCTTTACGGATTAGTGGGACTTCGAGCAAATTAGGGTTTTACCTTTCACTCAATGATGACATTCCCTGAAACCTTAGGGTTGGTAAAAAAAAGTATTTATTGAAACACCAGTAGCTCAATAGACCACTGAGTGCAAGTTAATAATGCAAAATGAAGTGGATTTCGATAACATGAGTGACAAAACATTAACTTTTGTGATATTAGCTAATACACTTAACAATAATGTAGCGGTTACTTTTACTTTTAGCCAGCATGCTATCGTCAATTTTGTGTTAACCTGTTAAGCCCCAAGCCTGTTTTTCAGGTCTCAGGCTCGAAAATGAATAACTTCCCTTCTAAAAGAGGTAAATTAATAATCTTTTTTCTCAATGCAATTATAAACCTGTGAGTTAGATGTAGAAGATTCAGAATCAATATAGATTTTTTTTATTTTAAAGTAAATTCAGATTGAACATAGAAAAAAAAATGAAATTATAGTGTCCGTCCAAAAATAAACCATTACTTATAGTGAAAGCCACCCTTGAATGATGGGATAGTTGACTAAAAGATTTAGGAATCCAAACTATAACATATTATACGTACCCTGTATCAAGATTGATGCAAAACAAGTGACATTTGACCTTTTTAGAGAGGTTTAGCAACAACAACAAAAACTGATTTGGGTGGAAATGGGTGTATTTGCCGTTTCTCTGGAACCCATAGATCGATATTGATGATTGACATCTCTTTTGAACCGTTAGAGCCAATAGAATCGAAGGGGAATTTCCACATACGTTACCATTGAGAAGTGAGAGCTATGCGCACTCAGTTTGCCCAAAGCGAAACCTATTTTACGCTCTGAAATCTGAAAACTAATTCAGAGCCTTTGTTATTACCCTTATGTTTTGTTTTGCAAAAAATGGTTAATATTGTCTGATAGCTGAGTTTCTTCCCGTTAAGTGGGTATGACACATTAATAGGTTTTGAAATGTTAAGAAGCCCTCAGACAGATGGATCCAAACACATTGCCTGAGGAAGGCTATATGTATTTTTTTTGTCATTAACCTTTTTCGGACCACTTATTTATTTTGGTGACGAACCGACCTCCATGCTGCTGCTCTGGTTCAAACTGCATCCACCAAACAATATGATTTATCTCGACCTCCCCAAAATAACCAAAATCTGACACGGTGTGAGATGTCTTTTTTAGCTGTTCTGTCGTGATTTCCTGCTATCTTCTTCATAAAGTCAGTCAAAATGAATGAATGAATGGGCGTTTCTTTGACTATTTATAGGCAAATATGGGCGTTACGTGAAGCCCGCAAAAACTGCACCGCATTTCAAGACGAATGTGATTTATAAAAGGGAAACCGGCGAAGGAAGTGCTGTACGCATTTTCCTCGCCGTTACGCAATGTTTGGTGAATCGGAAAATGTCGGAAAATTTCTGTACCTATGTTTTGGATTTCTACTACGTAAGCAACCTTCCAACCTGAATCCTACGCACGGCGTTATAAATAAGGCCCCTGGGCCGCCATTCAGGCACAATCTTCCAACCAACCAATTGTCTCTAATTCAGAAATAATATAATGCTGACACGTTTGAGAACATTGTGTACATACTATGGTGAGTCTTGGAGAATAAATATTCCCCAGTGTGTAATGGTCACAAATCTCAACCACTGATTAAAAGATAAATCCCTCAGGGGGAATGGAAAAGATACAATTCAAACAAACATGCCGTAGTGATATTGATATTTGTTTTGCATTTCATTCTACACTTGCATTTTCTGTTATCCGTAAAAATATAATTGCCGTTGCAGATCAGGTCTTCGGCAGTTTGACAGTTGTTGACAACAAATATAAATACAGTTCATTTCAAAAAAGTCTCTGGGTGTATTGATTAAACATCATGGTAATTTTTGGAGTTGGTGGATTTGATCATATTGAAAGGCGTTTCTAATATTCCCATCAAAATGTAAATAGGGGTGAACAAAACATTAGAAACACCTCTTTATATAATGCAGTTGACATTTTCCAGAGTTGTGTTTTTCCTCTTCCTGTTTGATTCAGCATTAAAAAAATGTAAACTGATAAACTTCAGAAAATGTTCTTTTGTTACAGCGTAGACTCAAACCGGACCAGATCTCTTCTTGAAATTGAACTCAACAGAGGTGGCCTCGCCCGAAGCCAAGAAACCAAACAGTCTCATTACATTTCAAGAAATAAGCACAAACACTGAACCATGTACTCTGCATCCCTCCTGTACAACAAGATGCTTTGCCAATAGGCGCGTTCACACCAGAGTACTTTTCCCCGTACTTTTCCCGTTTAGTTCATTTAGTACCCCTTATGTCGCGTTCACACACAAAAAAGTACTTAGTGCCGGGAACTTTTACCCCCATTTTTAGTCCCTGCTAGAGAGGTGGTACCGAAAAAGTACCAATTTCTATTGGCTGGTCGAATTGCAAACCACGCCCCGTAAAACTCTGAAAAGTTTTGTGAAGCAGCCATTGTATTTGTGGCATTAGCATTATTAGCATTAGCCCCGCGCAACAACAGAGAGAGAATAAGTTATGGCATCAAAAAAAACATGGGAGCGGTGGTGATGAGGAGGTGTCGGCGTTCTGGCGATTTACTCGCTGCTGGGTGTACCAGCAGCTTTTACTGAAGCCACTCTCCAACTCCGGGGACTTCCGGCCGGGGAATTCGGGCGGCAGTATACACCGTGAAGTTGCGGCCTGCCAGTAAACCCAAAGCAGAAGAAGATAAAGTGACGTCAGCGGCTCATTTGCGTAATCTTCCCTCAGGGAACTTATTCCGGTGTGAACGCGATCTGTACTTAGTGCCCTGGGGTACTAAGTGCCGGCACTAAGTACGGCAAAGTACTTGGTGTGAAAGCGGCTAACAGCACCAGTTGGATATGAACATTGGACATGAAAACGTAACATAAAACCTCTGATTGTAAAACCTCAAACTACCTCTTGGACCGTTGACCACTTGATTTTAGCTCGGTGACACCTCTTACCTTCCAGTCTTCATGTTCTCCAGGACAAAAAAACAAAAACCAAAACCACACACGCATACACCTCAGTTCCCCCAAACATGGCAGAAAGATGCAGGGCAGTCCAGGTCCTTTGTGGTGCTAAAGCTGCTTTATTCCTGCGAGCATCTCTGGTTCCTTCCCTCCATGTCTGTGCATGTTTATCAGATGTGCAGACTCTTTGACTGGAAGCCATATATTCTTTGTCCTTTTAATGTGCTCAATGAACAGCCATTATAGCTCAATGTAGGCCAAAAGTGTATTGCAAAATATATATATATATATATTTATATTTTGTTTATTGCTAAAAAAAGGGTGGTGCAGTACATGCCCGGCGCCATGGGCAGGCCCTCCCATTTGACATTCTTACCCTCCCCAAATTAACACGTTTTTTATTTTTTTTAAATTATAAATAAACTGTGAACTTTTATGCTACGATGTATGCGATGTCAGATAGTAACTAAAAAAAAAGATCGCAGTCTACGTCAAATAAATGCATGTGTCTGTTGTGATTCGTCCACATTTAGACCAATCACAGCGTCGCACTCTGCCGCCTATTCTGGATTTGTTTATTGTGCATTCTGAAGACTCCCATTTCTGTTTGAAATAAGAAAAATCAGAAATTGGCTTAAAAGGTCTAAGGATTTATTAAAACGAAATAGCGATGAAAGAACTGCAGCCGATGCAGCTGCTGGCGACCCTGCACCTGCCGTTGCAGCAGCACGCCTTAATCTCACAAGCTTGTCCTCGGCAAACCCCGGGGCTGAGTTAGCGAGCCCAATCCTTGACTCATCAACGCGGCCGCCACCAACGCTGTCCTCCGAGGCACAGCTCCTTGTGCCCCTACCACCTCCTCCTCCGTGCCGGTGCCTCCATTACAGACGCTACCTTGCAGCACATCAACAGGTACTTTTGGGCCAGCAACCGCTCCAAGACCAACAGCCCCAGGTGATCTTGGGGTTAATAAACCCAACCAGGTGAAACTGGATCGTTTTCCAGGGAGATTGTTTTCAGGAAAGAAGCGCACTTTTGCCACTGCATGGTACTACAACAGACCATGGCAGATTCGTTAAAAGCAGACGCAGGCTTTTTTCCCCCCTGTAGACAGTTTAAAGTAAATACGTCTTCATCTGATGCGGCTTGTACGACTGGAAACACGCATTACAGACTGATAAAGGACTGCTAAGGCATGCCGCATCCAAAAAACAAATTTCATGTGAGAGTTTGTGGATAGAGAGACAGATACGCGAGGAAACAAATAAGGAAATTAGTACTTTGGTGCACACAGATCAGCTGGCACGGAACCGTTATTACGTGTCAGCTGTCGTTGATATTATAGCTTTTTTAGCTGTCAACCAACTCCCTCGCAGAGGTGACCACGATTCACTCCACACAGCATGTCCGAGTCAGGCAGTGGGCTCTTCCTATCGCTGTTTGAGTATACGCTGCACAAAGATGCAGAGTTGGACATAATAATGTTCTAAGTTAGCTCGGCTGAGTAAAAGGATGCACAGGTCTGCAGTGCATAGAAAAAGAAACCATGCCCAAGGCAGGCTAAACAGTTCATCGTCTCCGTCTCTACTATTTCTCTCCGAGTGCAACGATGAGGAAGCTGCCATCCTTAACCAGTGTGCCTTGCTCGTGATTTACCAGTGTTTGTGCTGCCACGCACACAATGTTTCAAAAGTGGTTTCTATGTTGCCCTTTATTTGTGTATGTATTTGCGATAAGTGTGCATCTTTACGCAATGCTGTTGGCCTTGCTGTTTGATATATATTGTGCCGCAGGCCCGCAGCACATGATGGTTTTGTGTGCCCTCCCATGAAAATCATATGCCCTCCATTTAGATTAGATCTGCTACCTCAAAGTTCCCCTTCAGTCGGTGCACAACACATTAGTGAGGGGATAATGTTGTAGATAGTCCAACCTTAACAACCTCTCTCAAAACAGCTGTCAAGACCAATGAGATTGTTGCAGACTCCTTCCCTTTGGAGCTACAAAGGACCCTGAACGGTTGTATATCCTCAATCTAGTTGCGCTTTACCTCACATAATAACCTGACTCTTGCAAGACGTTGCAAGCAAGCTGGCTCCGTATCCCGGGCATCGCTATCGAGGCCTGAAGCTACACTGTCCTTGATTAGCTTGCTAATGAGCTACGTTCCCTTAGTTTAGCTAACTAATCATTGTTCAGTCTCGCTAACAAAACCTCTCTTCTCCTGTTTAGCATGGCAACTCATGAAATGTCCCCAGAGAAATTAAAAATATTGCAATGTCGCTCTGGCTAGCCATGCTAGCTAGCAAAGAGAGCTCCCATATTATTGGCGGAATTTAAGGTTTGAGGTGGGAGGATGCTATAGGGGGATTAGTGTCTCTCGATCTTTATTATTGAATCACATACGAATGATATATGCTGATGTCAAACATACTAAATAAAAACATGGGGTTTGGCAGGCAATTCAAATGCTACTGTAGTGTTTTAAAAAAAACATCTGTAATCTGATTACTGACACAGTGTTTTGCACCAGTTGCCATTGTTTACTGGCAGGGTTTAAGTCATTAGTGAAGGAAAAATAAAACCAGAGTAGCCTATTTACAGCTGAACGACGCAGCCCAGCATGCCTGAAATTATTTTCTTTTTGGAAGCAAATTACCCCAATAGTACAGCAAATCAAAAACATTTCCTAAGTCAGTCTACGGCTGACATAAATAAAATGTTTGGCACATGAGGTGATTTACTTAATAATGCTCGGTTGTCATTTTACGTTAGTGAGTTTCCATCACTCCAAACCAATTAGTCATAATTCAAGATTCGTTGTTTTTCTTCCAAAAGTGGGGAGCTATAAGTAAAAAATAAAGCTATAAAGGCACATGAACACAACATGTACACTAAATATTTAGAGGCAGCCGTGGAAAACAGACAATTATTTGTTCCCTATGTATTTGTCACCTTCAGAAAGGACAGTTTTGACGTATTATTTACTTCACTGTCACTACTGGAGGTTGAAAAATATACAGGGGTCATCATATAAACTGTTCGTGCCTGAAAGGAGGGGGTTTAATAACAGAATGCATTATCTGAGAATGTTTTCTCAGTGAATGCCGGGCGCATTGTGAATATGTGTTGGTATTTGATATACTCAGGGTCTCTGAGTACTTCCTGGGGGAAGAAATGAATGACAGTGTTACATTTATAGATCAACATTTCTGATGAATGCAAAGAAAAGAAGAAAACTCAGAGGTCGGATAGTATATCTCATGTTCAACAAAATTGCCTTTTCTTTGGGGGTCTCTATCAGGGACGTGCACAGACATTTTGGGGGCAGAAGCTCAAGTGAGAAAAAGGGCACTTCCCATAATAATTGATAAAAAAAAAATGTAAAACAAAAAGTTAAAAATAGTTGCACAGCTCTGACTTACTGACCAATTTATTTTAATACCCTCACACTAATGCAATTGTTTAATACTCAACAATGTTCTACAAAATAATCAGTCAGTAGGGGGCTTGGACTGTGAGTCGTAGGGTCGCCGGTTCAAGTCCCCGACCAGACCTAAATATGTAGTGTGGACTTCTACTTGGAGAGGTCCCATTCACCTCCTGGCCTACCGTGGATCCCTTGAGCAAGGCACCGGACATCCCCCTTCCCCCTTCACTCCCATTGCTCCCCGAGTGCTGAACAATAGATGCCCACTGCTCCTAGTACTAGACTCCTGGTACTAGGATGGGTTAAAAGCAGAGGACAAATTGCTCTGCATGTGTGACCAGTAAAGAGGGTTTCATCCCTCCCAATTCTTCTTCTTATCCATTAGCTAGTACCCTACTTTAACTATATATTTTTTTGTCTTTTTGCTAATAAGCTGTAAACTCGAGGCACTGGCAGTTTAGTCATTTGTTCATCTCCACTTACCTTGAAACAAGCCAAGAAAAGCCGGCATAACATGGGACTTTAAAGCCCCCACACACCGAGCCGATTATCGGCGTCGAGTCGCCCTACTCAGATTGGTGTGTACTGCACCGTCGTGTCTTTTCGGCCGTGCCGACACCTTCCGCCGCCAAAGAAATCACTCTGATTGGCTGTTCAGCTTAGCGAATCAGTGCATGAGAAGCGAAACGGAAGTGAGGGACCCAAACAAACTATTAAGAAGGCAAATCTGAGATTTAATTTAACTCCAGCTCTCGACACAGGTTCGGGAAAGCCCCATGAGCTTCTCGCTGTAGAGTGAAAATGGAACAGACACGCTATTTGTTGTTCGGCGTATGCCTCTTTTGAATGACGAATACACACTACCACCGCCTGCTGGTAAGGAGTTATTCCCACTCACGCATGCGCAGTTCGTACGTGCTACTTGGCCGTCAGCTGAAGTCTTTGCGGTGTGTTCCAGTGCGAAACATGGCCGAGACGTGAGAGCGACGTGAGCCGACGTTCCATCGGGACGTGTTCTTTGGTGTCAGCTTGGTGTGTAAGAGGCTTGAGGTGGGAGGTGCTGCCACCTGTCTGTCTGAAGTGACTGCCGATGTCCGCACCGCTGTGCAGGAGACTGGGGGGGGGGGGGGGGGGGTTAGAGAGAGCATCGGAACTTCACAGTCTAATCTCCCGACCTGATATTTTCATTTTGTATTCAATCAATATATTTTTGGAAAGGGAAACTGCGCGCAAACAGAAGTAGATATAAATGCATTTATTGAAAACAAAATACCCCATAAAAAGGGCACTTTCTTTTCTTGTGTGTGTGCACGTGCCTGGTCTCTATGGTTTATCAAACACAAGTCGTTCAAGGTAGGAAAATGAAAGGTCTTGCAATTATCACTACAATGTATCAAAAATAATATGTATTTAGCATTCTTACATCCTTTTGAATATCAAAGAAGACACCTACTTGGACCCTTATTATAAAGGCTATGGAAATATACAAAACCTTCCAAGGAATTCAATTCACAAAATGGTCCTTTGTGGTGTCATATGTCTTTGTAATGGGATTGTATTTCATACAATGAATTAATACATGTCATATCTAGATGTGTGAGGACCAGGGGATTGATTCTGTTTGCAGAGTAGGAACAATACACTATCTCAGGTATACATCTCCCTAGGGGTAGTAACAAAATACTTAACAAGGGAGTATGTATAGGAAATGTGTGGGTTACCATTTTGCATTCCAGGAGGGCATGAATTGAAATAATTAGGACCATTTAATTACACTGCATTTAAACAGGACATATTATGGTCATTTTCAGGTTTATATAGTTAGTAGGGATGTAGCCCAGAGAGAGAGAGCACGCTCGTGAACTGTCAACGGGGGATATGGCGGTGTTATGCCGTGTTATGCATGCCCACCGAGATATGCATGCTCCTCGTGGGAGCGCGCACATCGTAAAGCAAAGACTCCCAGACATTTCAATGATCTGTACGGCAAAGTACGGTTTGGAAACTATATCATTTTCTTTTGGAGGGCATACATGCATAACACGGCATAACTCCACAGCCTCGCTGTGGGGAAACTTTGGCGCTGTTCCGAGTTTTTTCTAATCCGTCAAAATGACAGACTGCTTTCAGATTTTTCCGTCATTGTTAAAAAAAATATTCGGTTAACGTGACCACTGCTGTCGGACATTCTCATATCCCTAAAAACCTGTCTGATGAAGCTGAGTGAGTGACTAGTGAGTTTGAGTTGAGTTACTTGAAAAACTAAAGTGAAACTTGATTTATTTTATTGCAGGGTCTGATTATTAAATGTCCTTGTTTATTTGTGAGATGCAGTGGCACAAAGAAAATGCCTACTCTGTTTGGTAGTACTAGTAGGTACAAAAACACTGGTTTTCCCATTCCAGTCTGTTACTGTCACTTTGTTTTTGACACTTTAACATACTGCTATCCTACTAAAATGCCGTACAAATCAGATGTATTATTTAATAAAGAACATTTTTCCAAGTAAAATTTTTTTAAATTTCCCCCAAAAAATTGAAATACCCTACCGTAGACTTGTTAGCTGGCTGTCTGTTGTGATAAGTCAGACGCTCATGTGTTGAAATGTCCCTCCCTTTAGCATATCACGTACGATGTGTTGGAGCGCTACCCAGTGCCAGTGTTACGCAGTGAAGTCACTACTGCATATCAGTAAACAAAGGAGAAAATGTTGCAGATGAATCCCACTGGTCACTTGCAAAAGAAGAACCCATTGCAACCTGAAATGCATTTTCTCCATGGTACACCATTATAAAACAGCATCTGTATACCATGTTCGATAATGAATAATTATAACATTAAGCTTTAAAATACAGTATATGGGCAGTAGAATAAAAAAAGTTTCACTCAGAAGTAAGGGAGCTTTCTCCCACAATTGAATGTTTTGTCTTCAGGGTTAGTGTGCTGTCAAAGTAACGGTCATACACTTGGCTGGAATTCCTCATGCATACTTTCTAAAGAAAGTTGGCAAAAATATTGACATGTCGAGTGATACATTTTCCATATTTTAAACTCTATCTTTTAAAAAAAAAACCTTAATAGAGTTTTTCTCTGAAGGCAAAAAGTTGTTTTAAAGTAATCAGTCATTTTTATTTCATCTGAGGTTTTCTTTTCATCGTACGGGTAAAAAGTGTGTCTCGGATTCGGTGTCAAATGCTTTTAATAATGACACATAATTATATCTGAGACCACTTGAAAATAGTATTTTATCCTCAATAAAGCTGTAGGAATGTGTAAATAAATAAAGAAAATACAATAAACAAGCAGGACCAAATTAATTATCACAATCTGACAATGCAGTTTAATCTTGAGCCAATTCATTAAATGCCATCTACAGCCTTTTTATAATAATCTCTATAAACCTGTGTATGGTTTTACTAAAGGTCTTTCATATTTGAAGGATGATAAGTCATATCCCTCACAACATCCCTTTCTAATTACGAGCAACAAAATATGTTACACTGATGATTCAACCTATTTCCTATCATCGACACAGAACGAAAGTAGGATTTGATTTTTTAAATAAAACTTTTGTTTGGCAACAGCTCTAATATGCACCTCCTAGCCACCATTTTATTTTAAAACTTGGCTTCTTATCGCTCTCGCACAATTTTCTTTTTGTATATGAAAAGTAGCGAGATGCGCCACTAAGATCTTTGTAGCGAGATGCACTGCATGTCCTAAGATCTTTGTAACGAGATGCACTGCATGTCCTAAGATCTTTGTAACGAGATGCACTGCATGTCCTAAGATCTTTGTAACGAGATGCACTGCATGTCCTAAGATCTTTGTAACGAGATGCACTGCATGTCCTAAGATCTTTGTAACGAGATGCACTGCATGTCCTAAGATCTTCGAGATTCGCCTTGTCAATTTTGACTCTCCGAAAATGACAACAAAGAACAACAGCGTCAACACCAGGTTCCACAGTATAATAGCTACGAGAACTGAACACAACACAATGTTTTAGGCGTGTGGCGCCATGGATAGCGCCTTGGTGTTGGGATCAGGGGCTCACAGGTTCAACCCCCACTGCAGTCAGGATGTCGTTGTGTCCCTGAGACACTCCACCCCAAATTGCTCCTGTGGGGATTGTCCACAGTATTGAGTATGTAAGTCTCTTTGGATAAAAGCGTCTAACAAGTTACATGTAATGTAATGTTATATCTGTCTTTTCACCTTGTCAGTGTAACTATTTTTCTGACCTCCAGATTATTATTCTTGAGTTTCAGTCTTGCTGGGAAATTCTGAGACGGAGCAGCAAAGAAATACTCACCCCTCCCTCAGCAACCAGCTTTAAAGTGCCCTTAGCGAAACACAATCCAATAAATACTCCACTTGAGCTGCTTGGAAAACCTTGGTTGCATTTGGCAGCTCCCAGTTGAGAAACGTGTAGCAGGTCAGATTTTATTCATCGTTTAAAATAATATACAATCTGAAAACCACAGGCTCAGACATCTGCACACATACAAACATACACTGCTGTCTTCTTTTCACTCTTCCTGTGCATGACACTGAGTTAAATATAATCTTTAATGTGCTTTAAGGGTCATCGGTGGCTGGCTGGATGCGATAGCATCAGCGCGGCAGCTATGACACCACTGGGACGACTGGGGGGGGGGGGCAGTGGAAATCAGACTGGGCTAATCTGCCCGCAGGACTGACGCTATCAGCCAACTCATCTCTGCTGAGAATGAGATCCCTCTCACGACCTCCACCAGATCTTTATCACGCTTGGACAGAACGCAGAGTGTGTGGATTGTCAGCTGTGTGTGAGTCAGTGAAGTTGAATTTGTGTGTGAACTGTTAAGATTGTAAGGAGGCTGTCAAACGCTTTGGAATGTGTATGAATGGCCTATATAGTACAGGTCGATTACTGTATTTGCCCTCTGCACTCTAATTACCTCATTTCTATCGCCATAAGAAAGCTAGCATGCCCAGAGGCGAGACACACAAAACTCACATGTTCTTACTTAAGGCAAAGAGTAGTAGTTTTATGTGATGAAGTTTAAAAGAAATTGTTCTATGTTTTAAGAAATTAGCACACACTTGGCAAGAGTTAGCCAAGAAGATATACAACACTACCTGTTTGCTACATGTAAATATGAAGATACAATCAAAATCAATTAATATATGTTTACTCGTTGAAAGTTTGATAAAATCGATAACACTCTGAAAACTACAATCACATTTCAAGCTAATGCCTGGACCTGGTTAGCTATTAGCATAAAGGCGGGAATAGTGATACATGGCTAGCTCTAGCTCTGTCCCGAGGTTCAGAAGATGCCTACCTGCACATCTTAAAAGGTAGGGTAGGTAAGAATGGAGAAACCAGCTCGAGTGCGCCAGAATTTGAAAGTACACAACCGGAAAAAAATCTGCCTCTTCCTTCAGACTTCCTTACTGAGCCCCTCCTCTAACGAACGCGCACATGACCAATGAGGGCACGAGATAAGTTTGTGCACAGATGGAAAGCTGAAAGGCAGCTAAGGCCATCCAGTTATTTTAGCTAAAATGATTGGTTGTGCTTTTTACAGCGCTACGGCTTCCACAGATGACATTTTTTTAATGTATTTATTGTCAGAGCATTTAATACATGCATTGCTATTGGGATGTTAAGAGCATTCTATGGAATATTACAAAAAGTGTTTCTGAAGTGAATTACCTACCCCACCTTTAAGCTCAAAGAACTAAGATGTTACATGTCGTTTCTTTCTTTCGTACATAAAACAAATTCAAAAAAATTACTTTACAAGGATTATGTGTTTGGTTCCAATGTTTATGTTAAACTGATCCATCGTCTTTAGACTTAAATGTAGCATGACATCAGAATGTTATTGATATGTTATTTTTAAATCTTGCCAAAAAGGTAAAGTGAGTGAATTTTTCAACTGTCTTAGTGAAAGATACAACATATATTCCGGAAACATCAGTTGCAAACCAAATACAATGGGAAAACAAACTATATATTTTCTATGCTTTTAGCACACACATATTGTCCTTGGTGGGGCAGTATAATTCTTAGAGATAAGTATATTTAAGAATTGTCTCAATGTCACAATTTTATTTGTCTGTCTAGTCAGGGTTTATTTTGAAATGCTGTTCTCCCTGTGTCTTGTCTTCCTGTGTTTGCCCTGATTGTCTCATTGTGTTCAACTGTTGCCCTTGTGTTTCTGCCTCCCCTGCCCAGCTGTGTCTTGTCCTGTGATTAACCTTCTGTGTATTCAGTCTTGTCTTCCCCTGTGCTCCATGTCGGATCGTTGTCTTTCCTTACCTTGTCCCCTGCATGCTCCCGTCTGTGAGTTTGTCCTGCTTCATGTGCTCCCAGTTGGTTAGTGTTTATTTGTGTCATGTGTTTTCTGTCATCGGCTTTTTAAATAAAGATCGCCTTTTGTGCCTTGACCTTTTTGTCCTTTTTTAAACTGCATGTGGGTACTGATATTCCCCAACAGTCAATCATTTAATCATTTTCTTGGACTATTATATATATCTTTAGTTTAGTATGGCCGTTATTTTAATTTATGTGGGGCCGCCCCTGGCCAACTTGGGGCCCCAAGCGACATTGTGAGATGAGCCCCCCCCCCCAACCGACAGGAGTGAACAACATTTTTTTGGAAACAAAGTGTGCTACTTTGCAAATATAATTCCTGTTTATTATTATTATTATCAACACAGTTACTTTTTTCTACATGGTAAATGGTAAATGTGCATTTATGTCATTCAGTATGCGTTTACAGGTGAATACGTCTAAATTTCCTGCCAAATATTAGCCTCAAAAAGATTAAAATATAGTTAATGCAAATAAACTACTTCTACTACTACTAATAATCATAAACAAATCAATAATATAAATACTATATTATTTTATTATAATAGTTATAATATACCACTGGCTTCCGGTAACTGCTAGAATCCACTTCAAGACAATGGTACTTGCGTACCATGCTGTGAATGGATCTGGCCCTTCCTACATCCAGGACATGGTTAAACTGTACACCCCAGCACGTGCACTCCACTGTGCATCAGCCAAACAGCTCGCTGCGAGGGGGACCCAAGTTCCCATCAGCAAAAACACGTGGGTTTGCTATCCTGGCTCCAAAATGGTGGAATGAGCTCCCCATTGAAATCAGGACGGCAGAAAGCTTACACATCTTCCGGGGGAGACTGAAAACTCATCTCTTTCGACTCCACTTCGATCGATAGAATTACTAACAAGAATTGCTAATAAAGCACTTATATACTAATAAAGGACTGGCTTATCTAAAGCCAGTTGAGTAGCACTTGAAATGTTTTAGCTCTATGAAACCTGATGTAGGCCTACTTATGATTCTGTTTTCTTCAAGTTTGTATCTTGTTGGTCGAACGCACTTATTGTAATTCGCTTTGGATAGCTAAATGCAATGTAATGTAATATAGTCAAGACAAAACATGCTTATGACATGCTCAAAAACTGATATTTCTTAAATATGTATGGGGGGGGGGGGTGCGCGGAGAACTGCGTACAGCAGCTGAGGCCCTCTGGGCGGGTCCCCCTGCGCAAGGCGGGCCCCTTGCAACCTGCGTGGTTGGCCTGTAGGGAGGGATGGCCCTGCCTAGTGGTGAAACAACCTTTTTTAAGTAAATTGTGAGGCCAACTGGATTTCAGAATACAAAAGAAATGTATATGTTTTTTTCATTTAATATTTGGTATAATATACCCAGGGTTTAATGATGTTGTAAATATATAATATAGATTTGTATTTTTTATCAGGAAATCAGATATTGCTATAAAGAAAGCAATGTTCCTTAAGACATACATATTCTCTGGTGTTGTATTGCTATGACTTTAATAAAACTGTCAGGCTGGATTCTTGATGTATTAAAATGCGAGGCATATTCTGTATTTGAATGTCAATAGTGCGTACACTCACAATGCAATTATGATGTGGTGTTTACTACTACTGCCTTACCCAGGGAAAACTTTTTGAATTTGAAGAGAGATTAACTCAATTGATTTGGTTTTTATTAAACAATAATAAGCTGCATTGCTTAGGAGCAGAGTGAGACCCAAATGAGAAAGCAACAACTGACTGAGAAAACTAATTTAATCATTTGCACACACTCCAACAAAGAATTATTGCACTTCCAATAACCTTATCTATCGGCCAACAGTCGATGCGACACCTTCTGCGTTTTCATATTGTCTGTGAAAAGAACAAAATTGAGTTGTGTTACTTACATCAATCAGTAGCAACAGATGAAACTAAATTGTCCTCTGTCACACAATCAGCCAGTCAGGGCCAGTGGTGATACTGTAATGATTGGATTTGGCACTGAGAGGAACAACACTCTAGTTTATGGAAATTTGCATGAGGCTTATACACAAGTGAGCACAGGTGGCTCCAATTCTTTTGAATTCAATGTTATTTTCGATGGAGGCTTTTAGTGGGAAACAATAATATTGGGTTTTTTAAAGAAAGGCAGGTGGTCAGGTAGGAAGGTACGTAGGTCAGGGTTGGGTTAGGGTTAATTTTATAGGAGGTATGAAGATATACACATGCATATAGAGAAAGGAAGGCAGGGGCTGAGAGCAGCCGCAGCTTGGGACGGGGGAAATTGCAAAGTGTTAATCAGCAGCTCAAATATTTAATTGTGGAAGCAAATGGAAAATCCAATTTGTGTTTTTGCTATTGTCTCGCAAAAAGCAGTCTTTTGTTTTATGCACCAGCAATGGTTGATTAAATTGTGCTTAGAACCTGAACTGAGCCAAAACAACACACAAACAAAACCAGCTCCTGTAGGGCAGACACGATTTATGGCCCTGACACAAAATGTAATTGCGTTTGTTATATTGTTACATTTACATTTTACGAACCATTTGCTATAATTTCAGTTTGCTTGAGCCAGACCTTGCAATGTTTTCCATTCAGAAGCCTCCAAAAAAAGTTAGGAGAAAAACAGTGGAATGGAATATCAAATTTGGCAGGATTAGCGGGATATGGGGGAAAGGGTTTTTGAAAATGTATTAAAATCCTACTTGGTAACCCTTTCTGTATCTGAGGATTTCCAAATCAGAATAAATGTTCAGAGACACAATGGGGTTCTGCTGTAGCTGTGGGATGATCTGTCCTGCTCGTTGAACAAAGAGAGCTGATAAAAGCACATGACTCAGCTGTGATGCCTTTAATCACAGTGAGCTGCTACGAAATCCATTATCTACCTTTTACAACACTGTCTATGACAGAATGAGAAAGTGAGGTAAGGAGAGGCTGAGAGGACGTACAGTGAGAGTGATTTTGATGGAAACGGCTTCCTATACTGTGGCTGCAATTCTCAGGACTACAGCTGTGAGATAATGTGAAGCAAATATTTTTCTGTGAAATTACAGTTGATATAAAGCCCACTAAAGCTGTAATGTAGCTTATCTGCATGACCCTGTAAATGATTTTTTCCAACATGTGAGCAACACATGAACAATTCAATCTTGCTATATCTGCTAAATCTTAGAGCCTTGTGCAGAATATAAGGAAATGGCTCTGCCAGTAATACCCAGTGCTACCTAATTGTGGAAGAAAGAGGACAGTACATGGCCATGACAGTGCACGGATCAGGGAGGGTATTGTCGGTTGGTCAGGCTTTGGTACAGACTGTTATATCCCCAAAAACTATTATGGTTTGGAATGATATTTTGGTAAGACATTCATGGTCCCCAGAAGACATGTTCCACGAACGTTGCTTATCACCTACTGTATAGTCCCCAAGAGTGGCATTATTCTCACTTGTATGGAAGATTAACTGAGAAGGATCATCTTAAGCACCATCATTGCGTCAACATTAACCTTGTTTTATGACCAAATACCTGCAAAACTATTGACATTCCCATCATCCTGAGCTCAAATTAGTTTTTTGTAATAATTGGCAATGCTAAAAAAGGATTGTGAATATAGTAAACACTTTACCTGCCAAACATTAGCACGTTATTGTCATCAGCATCACAATAAGAAACCTTTTATTAGTCCTAGAGTCGAGAAATGTACTGTTTTGTCGAAAGTGACACTGCAGATAAAAAGCAAACAATAAAAAGACTAAGCTAATGTGGATGTTATTCCCTAACTTTATTCAAGAGTGTGGTCTTTCAATTTGAGAGCATCATTTATTGATTTGACGTTCAGATTTTGTATTTCTTTCCCTCAAACCCTGTCCCTCGCACTCAAATAGCGCACACATTAGTAAGAACAAAGACATATAAGCACACATTCATGGTTAAAGGCAACAAGGTTTTTCTTATGGATGGTTTGGTTCACATTTAACTGAATAAAGGAGAGGAGTAACAATAGCTAGAAAGTTCTGAGAAAACAATGCATAAAGTTTGCTAGCCTGCCCCGCAGTACTGGTTGGAATTTACATTCCTATCAAAGTTGAGGACCTGTATCAGACATTGACCAGTGCAGTGCATTTCAAATTGATAAGTGTTGACTTTAACTCGATGTGTGTGGAAAGGGAAGGAACAACATTTGAATTCTCCGATTTGTCCTTGTGATGAAGTTAGGGATAGTGCAGCAGAGGTCTTGCAAAGTATGCAGTGAGTAAAGATATCCACAATCTAAACTGTAGATGAGGCGTGCTATTTATTCTGAAGCCTGAAGCCAGTTTTATCACACTCCATGCTGTTACTGCAGCTGTTTTATTGCAACGTGTTCCTACCACAGATCATCATGATTGGGTGCAATGAGGGGAAATAGGATGAAGTGAATGATGTTCTTATGTGAGTTTCTGATCCATGACATTAAAGCTGCTATAAAGAATATTTATTACAATGTATCAAATGACTGTGTTTAGTATGAAAGAAGTCTCAAACACACGTTATATGTGTGATAATTATGACGCAACTCTATAGCTCCTCCTAGTTGTATACAACCATTTTTGTATTTTAAGCACTTTATCCTTAAGCACATTGATTTGGTTTCACTGCCCTTCATCTTCACTGCTTTGCTTTAGTCTCACTGATCTCATCTGCATAAGAAGCCATAATAATAATTATAGATGATATTGCTGAAGCAACTTACAAAAACAATGTTTATGGGTTGCTTTACAGAGTAAAAGTGGGGGGTTAATGAGGGGTTATAAATATAAAACCAAAGAAATAGCGCCTCCAAAGTCATCAAGTGAAATCAAGCGATACCACATAAAACATACAAAGAAACCTGAAAAAATGTAATGAAATAAAATGGCATTGGTAAGATTGAGAAGGATCAAAGAGGGTTAGACTATAAACTGTTTTTGAAAGGAGTCTTTAATAAAGAGATGTGCTGCAATCCTAAGGGGCAATGATGGCGAATTCTCAATCACACTTTTTTTTATCTTGATTTAAAAATAACCATCAGAGCAACATTGTCAGGACCTCAGGACATAGTACAACACATGGAGAGTTAAAAGGTCACAAATATAGCTAAGGGCCAAAACATTCTGGCCTATAAAGGTGAAGTAAAATGTTAAAATCCACCTTCAACCTTCAGACAGTACGTGCAAAGATGAAGATGGTGAAGATATTACTGGATTATTTGTAGAGATCAAATACTTTTTGCTAGGGATGCTCCGATCGATCGATATTCACTCTCTGCCGATCGATCGGTGCTCTCTAAACATGCCGATCACATGACGTAAAATACATGACACTTTCCTCTGTGCGCTGCAAAACAAGCTCGCCAAAATAGCTTCACCGGTCTGGCAGTATTTTAAGGTGTCCGAAGAAGACAGTAAAATAGCGGTATGCAACGTGTGTGAAGCCGAAATCCTGCAGCTCCGCCCGCTGTGACGGACCGGTGAGCAGAGCAAAACACACACTAAGAGATAGACCTCACACACTTAGCTAGTTTATCTACCTCTGGAACAAGCTAAACTAGTTATAAATTATATTTATTCTTCACTGTTGGGTCACTCATTACTGGATCAGTGAGCTGCATGAGATACTGACAGGCTGTCAGGAGAGAGAGAGAGGCTCCCGTTATTTCTCCCGTGTTATTATATAAAGTTAATGTAAACTTGAATAATGTACTTCATTTGAATGTAATAATTATGTTGGTTGTTGGTTGTAGAAGCGCCAGTGAATGAGCCCCATTAACTGAGATATCTCATTGATCTAGCCCTGTATGCTACCTGCACAGCACCAAACGGCAGACAGATATACATTTTTTAAAACTACCTGGTGGATATTGTGGAGCATTTAGCAGCTAAAGAGCCAGACATTTCTCTTAGGAGATGGGGGAGATTGAAAACACAGATAACATTCATCATTTGGCAAGAAATAACTTTGAATAAATTATAACCCTCTGCGTTTGCTGGATTTGTAGTGTACTTGTCTGCCTCGCATATCCTGAATAATTTTGGAGCGTTGGTGTCAAGGTTTGAGAGCAGAGTAGATAGGACCCAAGTGCAGAAGACAGTTTCTTTAGATACAAGCCCTTTATTGTTGATTGACGTCAAATTCTCAGAGCTAGCAGGCAAACCAAACCGGAAGTCTCTCTCTAAATAAACTTCAAACATCAAGGATATTCAAACTGAAAAACAAACCAGAACTTAAATGCACACAAGACTAATCACAAAGACAAGACAAAGGTGGCGAGGGCACATTGGCACTAGGTGAACACAATCAGGTGATCAAACAGGAGGGAAACCGAGATAGGAAGTAGCAACAGACTTAGGTTGCGGTCGGATAATCCAAAAATCAGCTCCTAACCTCTAACCCTATCGTCTATTCCTTGACCTCTGAGTGAAACGTCACGGGGTTAAGGGATAGTGGATAGGAGAATTCAAAAGAGACTGCGGTACTTTAGAGAATCCGACTGCACTTCCACTATTCAACGTGTTTATGATGCGCCAGCGGACGTCATAAATGTGCGTCTGCTGCTGTGGGGAAACTATGGAAACTACAGTTTTCTATAGCGGACTACAACATGGATGTATTTAAGAACGGGGGACTACTGTAAACTCATCTAGAGACTCTGCACCGTGCTCTAATGCTGTTGCTTTTTGCTTTATGAACGTGGACAACAGAGAAACATATTCTTCATGACCAAAGCTGGAATTGAAATAAAAAATGAAAGTGAAACTTATGCTCGTCACCCTCTCCCTCCGGTCTACATTAATACAAGTGATCCCAATACGTATGATTGTATGAACATTTCTTAAAATCAATACAGATGTATTTATTATAAACGTTAGTCCTTAACATCTATCACTGTCTACATCACCATTCAAACATCTTTTAAAAGTTGAACAAACTCAAAACAGCTCAGTACAGACTGTGAAATGTTGACTTTATTTGATGATTTCAGTCAAAACTAACGTTCATATTTCTCTTTTTGATTATAATACTGATGAACGTTCAAAACAAAGCACTTTGGCAAGTTGCCACCTACGTTTTAAAAAGCTTAATAAGCACCTTAACTTTCATGATATAATTTCTCGGTCATAATCGGTTGTTTTCGTGAACGGCCGACTGTTGTGTGACGGCAAATGCTGCGGCTGCAAGGCATTGTGGGCCAGCATTTTCTCCTCTCCTTTCGTCAAGGGAGGTCCAGTGGTTCCTAAGCTAAAGGAGGATATAAAGGACGTTTGAAACCTCCTTTCCTATTATCTTTCTAGAGAATTCGAACGGCACTTATCATGGCTGCCACTGAGGGACTTCCGGGTCATTTCACTCAGTTAGGAAGGTTCCTAAGCTAAATGGACTATTCGACTTCAGCCTTACACTTTCCAAAATAATACAGAAAAAGCAACAATAATAACAGATCTTGACATGACAAAATAAAACAGAGAAAAGTCATAGGATCGTAACAGTTGGTTAGGATTGTGCTCAGAAACGTCTTTGCGACATTTAGCTATACGAGTGAAAACAACATGGATGCTACAAAGAAGATGCTATGAATATCAGGGTAAAAACTACACTTATCTACATTCACTCTTTTAAAAAACTGATACATTTATTAATAAATAGCGACCAAACATCAACCCAATAATTACTTTAGTCAACCAGATGTCTGTTCACTATGCAAGTTTTGTACCAACATGCTATCGGGTTGAAGTTCATACGACTTTTGCTAATTTTCCGATTATTGCAACGTGGCATTAATTATCGACAGAAGTAACTCCCTTGTGGGTTCTGTGCCAAATTCATCATGACTGATGTGTTAAGTTTCATAACTTTAAATACGTATTTAAAGAGCTAGTTGTGGACCTGCAATACCGCATTGAATTTGCCAAGAAAACAGGCATGCTTTTCTTCTCTGCTGAGGATAGCTTCACAGACATATTTCCCTAAGAAGTGGCCCCTCTGGCTATCATGTCTACATGGTGAGCTTGCATCAAACTGTCTGCTGCTGGTGTCTGGTTCTTTTTCTGAGGAAGGATCAACTTTCTGTTGGACATAAAATGCCTCTCAAATTCATCATTTATTACCCCGTTCACCCAGAGGAGTTTTTTGAGGTTTTTTGAGTGCTCTGTTCCCAACAACACTGACAACAACCTTTCTTTTTAAGCACGTAAGATCCAGCACCCAATTTTCCCCGATAATACTCATGTAAATGTATTACATTTATTTTTAGGATGAGAAAAAAACTTCCATTCTTTCTAGCTGATTCAACAAAAAATATAGATCAAAAGATAAATGCATGCACACCCAGTCAGAGATACACATAACCCTGCACTCAAATATAAACACAAACGCAGCTTTCACCCCTAAAGCTAGAGGTGTTTGCTGTTATCACTTTCAGGAGGATAAACAATGTTAGTGAGAATACTAATCTTTGTGTACCAGCTCAGAGCGTCTCCTCCATCGCCGGGGTATAAATAGCATAATTAGCCATGGGAGGAAACACAAATGCCACTTATCTCACTAACCGCATGCAGCGGCATTCTACATTCCTCACGCACATGTCTTCCTGCGATCCATCCTCCCGTGCTGAGACTGAAGGGATATTGTATGGTCAGGAATGCAGGGAGAAGATGGGGGAGAAATGTCAATTTGCATGGAGTTAATATTCTGTTTCATCTGCAGGTTCTGGACGCAGGGACTCTCAGGTCTGAAGTGCGGGGGTGAGGATAAGCGTACGTGAGGTCTCATGTCAGGTTTTATACCGGCATGCATGGCAGGTTGCAAATATATTGGTAAGAGCATTTCATACACTAGCACAAAAGGGCAGGAAACGTTGCCACCCGAAAGTCCAGCGAGTTCCGTCTAAGAGGTCACAAGCCAGATGTTGTCCACTGATGCAGAGAGGCGCAGTGGGACGTTCACAGCAGTTATACTCAGCCAGAGGGCATCGGAGTGAGCCTTGACATTTTGCTCGAATATGGAGAAGAAAGACAAAACTGGTACAATTTAAAAGCGAGGGGAAGCGAAGGATACGTTTTGGTCAAACTAATTCTTAATGTTTTCATTTCAACAAATCTTACTTTGGGTGCCCTTAATGTTTTTTGTTTGTTTATGCTAATGCTAATCCATAGTTTCCTACTGCTGCATTTTCACGGTAAAAGCCTTGTTACACACAGGGTGTTTTTTATTGTGAAACAGTCACAGGAAAAGCATGTTTGTCTCCGTGGTTGGTCAGATGGTCCCATTTTCCAAGTTGCAAAGTCATTCTTCCCACTTCTCTGAGTTTTAGGTTGTAAGGTTAAAACAAAATGGATGCCAAAGGGAATGTGTGTTGTATTATTTTGCTCAGATTGTTTAAACACCACTTTGATAGCTATTTCCATTGTTTTTGTGACATTATTTGAATGATTTTTTAGAGTTAATCCGAACAAATAACTTACTTAGAACTAACCTGTGTGGACAGCAACTGAAGGTTACACCTTAAGCCATCTTACAAACTGATTTGTAATATGTGAATACATTTTTTTTAACTTCTAGCATCAACTCAGCATTTATTTCAGTCGGCCACTTTTCTGCACAATATGACAGGAACTCGACAAGTTGTTTCCTCAAATGTTTGCAGCCCTTAAACAATGTTTTTCTGACTTGAGACATTTACTTGAATATCCGCAATCCGAATTTTTTATTTTTTATTATTTCAACACGACATAAACGCAGACTGAAGTAGCTACCTAACAAGTGCTTTCTATACGCAATTTATCAGGCTGGAAATGTTAAGGGTCACAATTTGTAATACTTTTATTTGAAACTTCAGAAGAAAGTTTGATTATGTATAGTGAGTCATGTTATCAATAAATGTGCCTTTCAGTCTAACATATTTCGTATTTAAGCAAGACACATTTCTTCATAGTGGAGGATATTAGAAATACTTTGTCTTTTTTTTAGGGTTTCAAACTTACTCAAATGTAATGCATTACCTTTGATCTCAACGGAATACTTTTGGGGATACAAGCTTTGACAGTAAACTAAATTGATGTGTGGGAATGACACATCAGACATCATATTAACACCACAATGGTTGTTCTGACATACGGACCTCCTGGAATAAAGTAGAGTACATGATGTTTCAGAACTGAACTTGTGATTTATCCTGGGACATATGATTAGGACCACAGCGTTCCAGGCCTCTCACTTAGCTGACGAGTGGGACTGATTTACTGCTCTCTAACAGTCACACAGGCTTATGACTCAGAGAGAGATACTTTTCAACTTCTCACCTTCATGCAGAACACGATGATTGGCCCACTTTGGTGGAAGGAGTAGGGAGAAAGATTATATTGTCAGTGTCATGGCAACGGGCTGCAGCTATAACCTTTTGAAAACCTGGAAGCAACACCTATCTTGTGATACAGAATAATGGTTACTTATTGTTCCTATTACTGGAACTTCATTAATATTCCAAACTATCAAAAACCAAATACTGATTTTGATCGTATCATATTGGAAATGTTCTCTATTCTTTGAACAATTGTATGTAGACAATGTTCCTGTTCAGCTGCTTGTGTTAAATGAGCATTATTACATGTGACAGTTGAGATTAAGAGTGCACAGCCATGTCAGCAGCTTTATTTCAGCACTTTTAATGTTTTCAACCTTGAAGGGAACGTTCACACCACAATAAAAAAAATATTTTTCCTCTAACCCATGGCGATATTTTTTAACCAAGATTGTTTTGGTGTCAGTGTTCATGGAGTAAACACTCATGCTTATTGCCAGCTTACCTGAGCTAGCTAACGATACATTTTAGCCGAGGTGGGCTATCTATGTGTACCTCTCTTGCTGTCACAAGCACACGCTCTCTTCCATGAGTATAGATGCACACCTCCTTCCCTTGTGTTTTCTAATCAGAGAAATTGCTGTTTAAAATAATAAACTCCATTCTAGGTAACAGGAAAAATATATTTTAGATTTTGTGCTGAATTGTCCTCTTAAGGCTAACATCAGCATGCTAACATTCTCATAACGACAATTTTAAACACATGCATCAGGTAACGTTTCCTTGAGCACATGTAACTTTAGCATGCTAACACGTGCTTGTCATCAAAAAGTGCAACTGAGGGTAGATATTAAACATGTTTTGCAGGTACTTAAACAAAACAAATTTACAAGTGAAAATGAATACATGAATCGTCAGTTATTTCAATTCATAAAAGGAGAAATGTATGTGTTCAGCACTTGAATGAGGCTAAGCAAATAAATAGGCTGACTGGCTTAGAACATGTTTGCAAAATCTTACTGAATGCATGCAAGAGTAAGTAGGCACACAATAATATAATTACTTTCTCGGCAAACGAGTGTGCAGTTCTTTCCTGGCCAATGGTGTCCTTCATGGATCGCTCCTGATAATCCATATTTCATTTCATGCAGGGTTATGGGAAGCATCTCCCTAGAGGTTTCCACTTGTCAAACTGTCACATCTCAAAGGCCTTGCAAGGAGAATGAATTTGTTGATGTTTGCCAAAAAGACCCACACATTCTTCTCTTCAGTTTCTATTTCCATTTCTCTTTCAGGGATTCTTTTTCATGACCTCTATCTCAGGACTTAAGTCGCAGCAGCTGTGAAAAACAAAGAGGAAAAAGCATAGCAGGGCTATTACTGGATGTGTTGCCTCACAGAGAATAGAGCAACATCTGAAACTTTGCACCCATTTTGCGTCATGCAAGCCTTTTCACACAGTCTCTTCTCTCAATCTCGGACTCCATTAAATAGCCTGTGAATTAAATGATATGCCTCTCCCAACCAGAAACCCTAATCCGAACTGCAAATGTAAGTATATGGCTTCATTTTGAAATAGCTATTCTTTTCTTTATAATCTCTTGTCTTCTTTCAATCTTTCTGGTATTACTAAATGGCACATATTCCAGGCTTAGTATATATTTTCTTTATTACATATACTTAATGGAGCTCATTTGCTGAGGTTGAGGAGCCGGTTTTAAATTTCAGTTCTCTATTTATTTTTGGGACAAATTGTTAATTTACACCAAATATACTTGGAAACATTGAACGATTACATTAAATGCCAAATAATACAGTTAACACTTCTGCATTCACCTAAGTCATTGATGTGAACAGACTAATAAGATTTTCCCACAATTCTCCAAGTAATTTGTTGCTTTGTTAATATGCCATTTTTACTATTTATCTGGCTGTAATTGCACTACTCTCACAATGAATTTCATTGAAATGACTGCTAGTCCTTCTGGCTTACATAACCTCAGGGTGTCACCAGTAAATGGCCTATCATTAAAAGGCACTATAACAATGAAAGCTTGTAATGTGAAAAGCCTTGAGGAATCTTTTTTTTAAAAGATGAACAAAAATTACGCCCAAAAAGTGTTCCTTATACTGTAAGTCAGTCTTTTACATGATGAATGAGTACTAAGTCAGTCCCTGGGCAATAATTTAAGATATCTAACCATGAAATGTAAATTACAGTCTTCCTAAGGTTGTAATGGTGCTCTATTTTATTCATGAGGTTATGATTGCACCGTTTCTGTCCTTTTGAATATTCAAAATGTGTCAAGTTGAAATGATTGGATCTAATGTGATCACTGGGACCAGGACACACACTGTGATGCATTATGGATTAAAAAACACTGCAGCATTCACTCGTCCCAGGTTGCCAGGAGGATTCACAAGTTGCTCTGAAAGTTCAGATCCAGCCTGATAGTCTAAAAAACCTTTCATAATGAATTACCTTCAATTATTGCCACCTCAAGTCCCCCCCGCGTTTCATTTACACGAGCAGAGCATGATGTTGATACTCATTTACGGATGTAATAAACATATGAATTCGAGCATGTGTGAAAAATGAATGTGAAAGGTCTGCTACAAAGATTAATTGGGGGCTTAGAGGAATGCGAAAGGAGAAGTGTGTGTGTGTGTGTGTGTGTGTGTGTGTGTGTGTGTGTGTGTGTGTGTGTGTGTGTGTGTGTGTGTGTGTGTGTGTGTGTGTGTGTGTGTGTGTGTGTGTGTGTGTGTGTGTGTGTGTGTGTGTGTGTGTGTGTGTGTGTGTGTGTGTGTGTGTGCGCGCGCGCGTGCGCATGTGTGGGTGCGTGCCTACCTACGTGCTTGATACTTCGCCGCCTGAATGTAAGAGATGGATCACTATGAAGACGGATAGCAAGCCAGCAGGGAAACAGAGTAATTATGATGTGCCGGGAAGCAAAGTGAGAGCTGTCTTAAGAACTGGCCCTTTGGCCATCATATACTCAAGCATGCTTCATTGCATCACATGGCCAATTACATTGTGTGTCAGTGAGTGATTTATTGCACTAAAGCTAGATGTTGCTTGACAGACAGTCAGAAATGCGTGGGTGATTATGTTGTAGGCCTATGTTCTTAGATGAGGTCTTATCCATTTGACAAGTACACCATGCAATATGGGTGTATTTTGAGGGGTAACAGCATGTAACCACCTTATTCGCAAACTGGGATATGTACACAGAAATGCTGCAGTACAGAAAACACATGGCATACAAACTCGCACAAACATTAACTGCTGGTTGACTTTGCTCTGGATCAACCCATGCTCTTGTGTATAACGATGCCAGTGTTAAGTGTTTAGTAATGGCCGTTATTGTAAAGCACTCCATATAATTTAAAGAGTGGAGTTTTTTTTAATCCTTTCCAAAACTAAAATAGAACAACAAAGTCAATGTGGGCAAACTTTGAAATCAAAAGCAACCCTGGTTGCGATCTCGGTACTACAGGAGGAATCTAGCTGATGCTCCTAGGGCAGGGGTCGGCAACCCCTGGCACGCGTGCCAGCATTGGCACATGGCACCGTAGCCAGTGGCACGCTAGGAATAAGTGGAATAAGAGTGCAACATATTTCAATTGTATTTTCGGATCCTGAACGAGACCCCCGCCAGAGCGCGTCTCCCCGTTACCTGCAGAAGGAAGACATGCACGCAACGCAGCCCCGCTCTCTTTAACTCCAGGCGACTTTCTGCCGCTTTCCTCCGTGGTGCAGTGCAGGGGCCTCATTTATAAAAGGGATATACGCTAAAAAAATGGCGTAGGGCAGTTTCTACGCAATGTTTGCGATTTATAAAATACTGACTTCACGGAAAAAAGTGCGGTCCTCCACGCAAACTCTAACCCATGCGTACGCACTAAGCACAAAAACGGGAGAGACGAGAAACTGCAACACCGTTGGCAGAAGGAAGAATGGAGAGAAATATGTGGAAATAATACCATAAATAAAATGTTACCTCATTTATCATATATGAAGAATTCATTTTCAAACATTGATTAAAGCCAATCTTAAAATGATTAAACAAACGCCTGTTTGAGACTCCTCAGTGCACACAAAAACATAACTTGGAGAAATAAATAAATACGGATATGTTATTTAAAACCACCTCGAATATGTTGTGTTAATTTTATGACATTTTTTTTCATAAATGATGTAGTAAGCAGGAGGACAGAATTACGTCTAAACTGACGCCGTTTTGCATTTCTATAGGTTGTAGATACGAGCATGGTTTTATATATGTTTAATACATGTTTAATCGGGTTTTATGCCGTTTGCCAAGACTTGATAAGTCGCTCGTAAAACACAGGAGGTATGGAAACTAAGAGCACCATATGTGGTCAATTGTACAGCTAATATAACACAACACATTAGTTGTATTTCCTTTAACTGGTGGATATAGAGTTGCTGCGGAGGGGGGGGGGGGGGGGGTTGAGATGCGCAGGCTGCAGTGGAGACGCTGCGCACAGCTGATCGACAGCTGGGACACAAAACACCAAATACAAAAAACATAGGCTAATTCAGATCCAGTCGTCATGACTCCACTCCGGAGGGATTCCCCGATCATTTCTTACAGTTTCTCCTCAAGGGGGGGGGGGGGGGGGGGGGGTCTCGTGTCCCCGGTACAAACACACTGCCTGAGGAAGGCTATGTTTATTTTTTTTGTCATTAACCTTTTTCGGACCACTTATTTATTTATTTTGGTGATGATCCGACCTCCATGCTGCTACTCTGGTTCAAACTGCATCCACCAAACAATATGATTTATCTCGACCTCCCCGAAATAACCAAAATCTGACACGGTGTGAGATGTTTTTTTTTAGCTCTTCTGTCGTCATTTCCTGCTTTCGTCAGTCAAAATGAATGAATGAAAGGGCGTTTCTTTGACTATTTATAGGCAATTATGGGCGTTACGTGAAGCCCGCAAAAGCTGCACCGCATTTCGAGTCGGTTGTGATTTATAAAGGGAAAGCGGCGTAGGAAGTGCCATACGCACTTTCCTCGCCGGTACGCAATGTTTGGTGAATCGGAAAGTGGTGGAAAATGTATGGACCTATTTTTCGGATTTCTACTACGTAAGCAACCTTCTCACGTCAATCCTACGCACGGCGTTATACATGAGGCCCCTGATCGTTTCACCACGGAGCAAAGTACTTCACAAATTGCAGTAGGCCTACCCATAAGGAGCTGTACAAATGCCGCAGTTTTTGCGAGGCTGTGTCTTTAGTTGAAAGCCCAGTGGCGATCAGCTCATCTCTCATCGAAATAATATGCTACAAAGGGGCGGACTGGCCATCTGTGTGTTGAACTTTCCTGTCGGCTCCCAGACCGTAGTCGAGAAGGGCAGAAGCAACAAGCTTCAGGTTCAATAACCCACTTTAGCTTAAATGACTGGAGAGAGGCGAGCTCTTATTGGGAGCCCGTTGCATTTATTTAGCTGTTCTTCTTTTTCACAAAATACATCACAGACCTCTGTTTTTCTGCTTCCTCGTTTCACTTCCAGAAACATACACACGTTCCCTCACTGTCGCTCTACCATCCACAAACACACATGCACAAGCCACACGGTTATGGCTAGAAAGGATCCATCCAGTGTAAATATGACCTCACGTTCTTGTTGTAACTCTCGTTGTAATTGGAGCGGCTCGGAAACACACCTACAGCAGTAACATGATGCAACATACACATAAATGCAGCAGCAATATTAATAGAGAAACATCAGACATAATAGTAAAACACTGCAAGGGAACATTTTATTGCACCAGGAGCTATCTTGGGACTTTTACTGCGACAACGTTGACTTGCCTGTGTGAATACAAAATAAACCATAGTGTTGGTGATCTACAGTGTTGTCATTCTTCTTTGAACACCAGCAAGACCGCTAACACCCTATTTCAACAATCACACTCCCTGTAATTGACATAATTAATAGATAGTTTAGCTTCTCATCATCATTTGCTGTGGCCCACTGATGTTAACGATCCTAACTGAAAGGCTGCCTGCCAAACGTAAACATTCAGCCACGTGACATTCAGCCAAACTCTTGCGAGAGTTTTACACAAGACGGATCCTTTCTAGCCATAACCAAGCCACACCCCTCTTTCTCTCTCTCTCAAAGGGACAGCGATCTCATCTCACTCTGCATGACCCTAACGGCTCTTCTACACTACAGGCATCAAAAAATCTTGAAGCTGGGCGTGTCTGAAGCTTGGCGATTTTTTGCGAGCAACGCCACCAACAACCAATCACATGAATCTCCCGCCCCCGACATACAAAGCAATAGCAATGTTAAAACTAAGTAAACTGGATATAAACTCTCCAAACAGGCGAAAAACCTACCAGTTTCACCCACTGTCTCTGCCACCTCCCTCCATGCCTGGTTCCTCCGGCTTGTATCCCGGTAAATAGTTCTGGTCGTAAAGAACCGGGTGATTTGCTACCGTAATATCTCGTTTGGAATATGAGGAAATGAACTGCGGTCTGGCTCTCCCAGCTTGCACGCGGTTTGATTGGCTGCGCTTGCACTGGCGGGATTTGCATAAACGGGATTTGATTGGCTGATGCTAAGCATCGAGCATCAAAAGTTGAACATTGTTCAACTTTTGATGCCGATAGATGCTCGTGATGCTTGCAAAGCCATGCTCCCCACAATGCAGTTCGGCGAAGATTAAAAATCTTCTACGTCACCCCATTCAAGTGAATGGGCGAAGCGTTGAGAGCATTTTTTGATGCCTGTAGTGTAGACGAGCCGTAATATCATAACCTGTGTATTCTGGAGAATCACAGAACGGACGATCGTCCTTATTATTATGCCATTCAAACCAATTATTTAAATGTGTTTGTTAAATCGGCATCATAAGTTGCGCTGACATGTCCACACACTGCTTCCCCGCAGCGAGGCTCCCCCCGCCCTCCTGCTGATAGTTAACAGCGTCAAGCTCCTCACCCACCCCCCCGCAAAAATGTTGCTGACCCCTGTCCTAGGGTCCCTATTCCCTATCAATATCCTGGTATCAATGTGCAAATAAAAAGAGAGAACTTTCAAAGACCTTGTGTTCACAGCAAATACATTTTTTTGTTGAATTTTTGTAATATAGCTTTCTCTGGGTCATTTACGGTATGTTGATTTCAGCAACATAGACTTATGATATGCTATGATATACTGTATAGACCCTCCAGAAAATCGCGATCCTGCGATCGCAGAATTTACCGCATAATCAGCAAAATGGCGCAGATTTTTAAAAGGCCACATATTTATCAAAATGCTGCATAATCCCCGCATTTTTCCACACAAAGTTGAGAAAAAAAAAGGTAACTCATCTTGATGTGAAGTAGTGACGATGATCACGTGACGTCATCAGCTCGCGCATCACAGAAGGTAAACAACACCGTAGAGTGAACGTGTGGAACTCACACGAGAGGGAAAACACCAAGATGAAAAAATCTGATCCATCTCATTTACCGACGAACATTTCTGCTAAAGACCGGACAAAGCAGTACCCCGATGTCTTTCACGAAAGTGGGGGGAAACTATTCTGCACCCCGTGCAACTGTGTGTTGGAGCATACATCTTAGAGAAAATCGACGGTGACGACCCACTTTGATTCATTCAAACATTCGAAAGTGCTTTCTGCTGCTGCGGACAAGAAAGCCAAACAACTCACGTTCACCGAGGAATCAACCTCCAAAACCCTTTCGAGGGCTACAAGAAACGAAGTGAGTAGCCTACAAGATTGAAGCTGGTCAGATAACGAACGAGTAAATGAAAAAAGAATGAGGCGGAGAAGTGTGTGTGTGTGTGTGTGTGTGTGTGTGTGTGTGTGTGTGTGTGTGTGTGTGTGTGTGAGAAAAAAAAACATTGAATGTGTTTAATTGAATAGGAAAGGGGTTTAACGTTAGTGGCAGGTTGTGTGTGAGAGAGAATAAATAAGACAGCCCAATATTTAAAAAAAAATCTATTATTTTTCACAACTTTCCGCATATTTCGCAACTTCCCGCAATTTCACCGGATAAAATCACATAAAAACCCTGCGTGTTTAATCGTATAATCAAGGATTTTTGCCTGCGTTTTTCTGGAGGTTCTAACTGTACTACTCGAAACCTGTGGCCACTACAGTGGAGAAATCGTTTTTTAACACTGGATGTAAACTTCTTTCTTTTGCAATTCCAAGTGCAGATGTGCCATTAACAATTGCGTAAATGTTTGTTGAGGCGGGACACATGCTGAAAACACAACAGAAAGATTGACCACCTCAAGACAGGGTAAAGGCCCTGACACACCAAGCCGATTTCGGCCGTCGATAGATGTCTGGCCATCGATGAGCGTCCTGTCGCCCTACTCAGATTGGTGTGTCCCGCACCGTCGTGTCTTTTCGGCCGTGCCGACACCTTCTGCTGCCGATTCACCTTGTTGAATCGGCAGCGGAGGCTGTCGGCAAAATAAATCACTCCGATTGGCTGTTCAGCTTAGCGAAACACTATTTGCCTGAATGGGAGTGGACCAGTACAGTACTTAAGTAAATGTACTTTGTTACTGTCCACAATCTGCCTAGAAGTATTTTAATGTTGTAGCTGTTCAAGATGGTCATTTTAAAATGTTTGAAAAATATAGTGTTAGTAGTTAAACCAATAATAATGCTACGGCTGCAACTGACAGTTGTGTATGCACATTTTTATTTTGTCTTAACGCTGTGTGATTAAAATAATAAACACAAATAGCCGGATAGACACACATATTCCTTTATCTTGAAAAGGCACTGCACCAATACTGTTAAAATATTGGCATAGTTCATCCCTGTGCTGCTTGGCTCGAGCTGTAGCATGTAGCTATTTGTTCTTTGAAATGAGAACTCCTCTCCTCTGAGCGGTCATATTAAAGCGACGTCCGTTAATGATGCCGTGGCAACAGCTGCATCAGCTGTCGAGTGTTTTGTTAGAGCGCTGTATTTTGTAATCTCTGATAGATCAGCTGAACATTGTTCCCCCACATATTTACTTTTAATTCCATTTGCAACAAGTATGACACGAATGTATGAATATTTTCGACATGTCTTCTGTATTGTGCAGCACTAAAACATTAGTATAACATTAGTACTCTACAAATAAAGGGAGACATATCGGCTACATTAGGCTTATATACATTTGATATATTCACACATACAAACACACAAAAAACCCAATGATTGTCTATACACTATACACAGTATGTATAATTTTTTTTTTTTAAACTAGTAGGCTAAATGACATGATAAATCATCAAGTCACACCTCTTTCACAAAACACCTGCAACAAATTTCTAATCCAAGCTATTAACAAATCATGAGGGACCTGACAGGCTATATAAATTCCAGGCACACCTCGGATTTAAATCTCAACAACAAAAGAGATAGTGAGAAGATCAAAAAGTCAACCGATGAAACCCGCAATAGCGTGTGCCTTATGGCAGTGGCACCAGCTGCTTACCAACAAGAGGAATCAGGAAAGACACTGATCCCAGCGCTGGAAAGCTTGAATGCGCAATGCCATCCTGCTTCATCTTGAGGTATTTATGAGTGTTTGTTTAAAATTGTTTTAAATAGTTGAAAAATAGCTGGCTTTTTTCATTGGAATACAAAAATTGATACATTTCATATGATAGAATATTTATGTGCAGTTTAGTTAGCTGGATAAAGGTATTGACCTCTGTACATTTTATTCTTCCTGTAGGTTCAACACCCACAATCTCCCATGTACTACAAACGTTTGAACAGCAGTTTCCCGGTGCTGAAACTGTACTTCGGTGATGGGTGCCTGTTGAAGGACTTCAGGATCAGCCGAGACTCCCTGGAGGCCTTGATGCGGTGCCGTGTCTGGGGCCTAAGAGGAGACAAGCCTGGGGACACCACATGACTGTCTTGACAACTGTGTACTGGCTGGCCCACGGTTTGTCATACAGTGTCGGCCCGTTCAGGTACCCCTCTCCACGGTCCACAGATTGGTCCAACAGGAAGTGGAGGACATCGCTGCTCTCAGGTATACTGTGATCAGGCTGCCTGCTGGTCTAGAGCTGGAGGAGGTCGGGCAGGGCTTCCAGCAGTTAGCCAACAGCCCGGCATTCAGTTCCTGTGTGGGTGCCATTTACGGGTGCCACATAAGAATCAAGACCCCACCCGGACCCAGTGGCCAGGACTATGTCAATAGGAGATTTCTACAAACTTTCGTAGGATTTACGGGCTCACACCACGAAACCCGTGTCCTAAAACGCAGTGCCATATATAAAGAGGCTCTGTACCCTCCACCAGGGTTCTTCATTGTGGGGGATGGTGGCTATCCCTGCATTGCACACCCCATAACAATCGTAACCCCGTATCGGGAGCCACTACAGGGGAGAGTACAGAGCCGCTTCAAAGGCTGCCATGCCAAAGCGCGCAGCATCATAGAGCGCACTTTTGGAATACTGAAGGGGCGATGGAGGTGCCTCTTGTCGAAGTCATTGGAGGTGAACCACACCTTTGTCTCTGCTGTGGTCACTGCCTGCTGTGTCCTTCACAACCATAGCATTACTGCAGACATGATTGAACCACAACCCGGTCCAGCTGCACGACCACGATTATTGTTAAGAGGAATTTCAGATGCATTACTCTGTTCTTTTGTTTGTGCCATTTATATGCCTTATTTCCAATTTCACCTTGCTCAAGTTTATTTAGAGCTTTAAGGACTTTACAGACCCATGTCTTTATTACAAATTGTATGTGAAATAGGCCATCACACAATCTCCTCAGAAAGTGTTACGTTTAGTGTTGAAATTGAGTCCAGTGATAAAATATTGTTATGCTTTGACTGAACTTTAAAAGAAAGAAGAGACATGTGTTAGTTATTTTACTTATGTAGGGTTTGAGCTACATGCAGTGACTTGCCTCAATGTTAATTGATATATTATTTATTTCATTAATAAAACATCCCTGATATTGCATTTGGATACTCTACACACGGTTGGTTTATGCGCAGAATTTGAGGTGGAGATTTAAAAAGCGGAAATTAAAGTGGTCAGGATGAGTATGAGTATGGCTATAGACAGTTATGCCTTGGGTTGCACAATGACTTTAAAAACGTTGGCTTTTCAGTCATGTCACAATCATAACATGTATATTCAACTTTGTTTAAAATAAAGATCTCCTTGTATCTTTTCAGTAAACATGTTTCTTTGTTTCTGTCTAATTGTAAAGAAGGCTTCATGCTTGATTCAACCCTTGTATGCTTTTCAGGTCTGTGGGACCCGTTTTCATTATTTATCTAAAGAAAAATGACATGATCAATTCTTTTTTCTAACTCACTCAATGGCCTTGGCTCATTTTCTGTGAAGAACATAAATCAGAACAAATTTTCAATGACCACCCACTGTACACCCCCCTATACATTTATATTACATATAGGGTGTACGGGTCCACCAGACCCAGAAACACTGGCTGAATAACAGAAATATGAACACACACACAAGGGTTAACGTCAAATTTAAATATGTATTTTTACATTAAATGTTTTCCAAAACATCACATACAACAAATGAACAAAGCAAAAGAAAAAACAAACAGACACTATTCTTTACGAACTAATTCTTCAAATAGCTGGAGGAATTTTGTGGCGGCTTCCTCGGAGAGGGGGGCCGGCAGAGGTGGAATCCTCATCCTCCACTGTGGCCTGGCTCTTGACAGCCTCAGTGGATGTTGAGCCACTACCAGAAGCCACAGCAGCCGTGGCGGAGTCCATCAGGATGGGAGTGTCCATGGATGGCCTCCCACCTGGCCGTAAAATACTGGCTGCTGTGGCCTCTCCCCTGTCCCGGTTGGGGGGCATCTCAACTCCTACAAAAACACAAACGAGAGGTAAAGTTATACAAAAGCAGCTATGCGGAGCAGCTCCACTTGCTTGGAACAATCTTCAGCAAGAATTGAAATTGAGCAATCTCATTCCTCTGCATGTTTTTAAAGCTAGGCTAAATGAAATGCTCGTTGATACTATGGGCACTTGTAAATGTCTATAACTATGTAAATGTATCCTGTAAATATAATGTATGTCCTTTATTGTTTTATGTTTCATGTGGAACCTATATGCTGCAGGTCTCCCTTGAAAAAGCGATCTGTATGGGGGTTACAAAACCGCATAACCCAAGGGCCTTTAGAATTTCCCTGAGTGATACAAGAGATGTTTCAAGCTGGTCAGCAATTAATAAGGTCTGCGGCAACAGGTGTCATCTATCAAAGCAATCGATATTTAAACTCAGGTTCAGCAGACAATATTAAAATACCAATTGTAACCACCAATACGTAAATGCTAAGGCTCACATGTTCCCAATCCAGGAAAATGTCACTCACTCCCAGGCTTTCCCAGCGTGCCTTCGGCCTGTCAAAATCTGGTCGTTCCATATCCTCACTTTAATGAGGGTCAGAGTTTCTTCCCATGTCCCTGTGAAAAGACAAAGTAAAAGGTGTAGCTTAAAACTGTTGGAAGATTTATAGACTCTGTAATGAGCGATGGATTATAGTCTAGGCCAGGGGTCTGCAACCTTTTTGACCAAAAGAGCCATTTTGCTCCTTTTTCCAAAACATTTTTTTGTCTGGAGCCGCAAAACCTATTTCATAACTTGATAGCTAATAAAGTTGTATTTATTGTTATATCAGACAAAAACTATTTCTTTTTTGCATTTATTAGGCTATTTATTACATTATATAAAACTGTTAACCTCTAATAAGAAACAAAGAACTCCTATAAGGAGAATTAGAAATAATACACAGGCCTACTTTAAAATAAATTAAACACAGCACTTGAGGAGTCATCTGCACATTTGAAGGAAAAAAAATCTTATTAAAATGGGCCCACTTTGAAATAAATAAAACATACAGTATAGCTGCACCCTAAAAAGAGTTAAAGGTAGGGTAGGTAAGAATGGAGAAACCAGCTCGAGTGCGATAGAATTTGAAAATACACAACCGGAAAAAATATGCCTCTTCCTTCAGACTTTCTCACAGAGTCCCTCCTCCAACACACACGAACGCGCACATGACCAATGAGGGCACGAGATAAGTTTGTGATGGAAGGCTGACAGGCAGGTAGGCCATCCAATCATTTTAGCCCGGCCAGCTAAAATGATTGGTCGTGCTTTTTACAGCGCTACGGCTTCCACAGATTAATTTGTTTATGTACTTATTGTCAAAGCATTTAATATATTCATTGCTATCGGGACGTTAAGAGCATTCCATGGAATATAACAAAAACTGTTTTCTGAAATAAATGACATACCCCATTGAATTATGACTGAAGATCGTCAGCTGTCTTCCTCTCCGTGTTGTTCCTCGACACGTAAAGGCTGCAGCACCTTTGACAACTTCTCTCCACATATCAAACATACCGGTAAACCAGCATCGTTTGCTGTGAAAGCATATAACTCTGTACGCACAGAATTAAATCCTGTGTTCCTCCGGTACTTTTCTTTGATTTATCCATAGTTCGCTCATCGAGCCGGGGGTCAGGTTATTCGCCTCCAAGAAAAGGCGCTCGCGCGGGACCGTAGCAGGATGTGACGCATATTTTAGTTGACCTAATTAAAACCGTTTTGTTTTTTTATTTATGTGTCACAGTATCACCTCAAAATACAAGATACGAAACATTTTCAACCATGCAACAAAATATAAATAGTCCTACAAATACTTTTATTTTATTTCCTTCTTATTTTTGTCTAAACTCAAGGGAGCCAGAGCAGAGGGCTTAAAGAGCCGCATGCGGCCCGAGGGCCGCGGGTTGCCGACCCCTGGTCTAGGCCTATATAAAAACATAGCCCAAACTAAATTATAGTGCTGAATGCTAAACAAAGTTCGGGTTGATTTAATACTCTTACAAATAAATAAACGTTTGCACTTTTAAACATCATGGCATTCTGTAGCAGGATTGGGTGTAGTTAAAATGTGGATTAAACATAAAGACTATCAGGTGAAATGTCAATAAGGAATGCGGTTAGATGGCTCTAACTGCATACAGACGGGCAGAGTTTGATCGCGCATTTCACCTCTTAAATAACTAATACAACTTATTATTATCAACACTTACATTTGTGCATTGCTCCCGCCATGTTTTTTTAAATGATTCCAGCAGTGTGTCACGCTTCTTTATAGTCCAGCGTTGCAGGAAAATGCATCCGCGGAGGAGCCGTGAAGGACCGTGGAGCACCCATCAATGTGTCCTCGATTATAGCTCCTCCAGAGATCCCTCCTCGACGCTCGATCCTCGAAGTGCATTTAGAGAAACTAGATGTACTTCAACATGGCGCGCTGAAATTCATTTCCGGGTCACTACCGGAGGATCCGAGGAGTCAAGGAGGGGAAATTAGAGAAATAAGAAAGGGCCTGTTTGTTTCTCAATGTCGAGGACGCTTGCTTGGTAGCACATGTCTTCCCAGTCAGTTGCTTCAGAAGCGAGGCAAGAATCCTTCCTAGCCTCGGAAAACGGAGAATTGTAGAACAGGCTAACAGGTGTGCAGGTGTGCGTCATATGCGAGGCCCCGCCTTAAATTGAGCGCGATTTCCGCCAAAGATTTGGAAATTGGTCCGTGCGCAAAGCATTGTGGGTATTTTAAGACCGGAGTCTACACATGTGCAGCCTCTAAATTTCTCGCTATGAAGTACGCCGGCCTCGGTAGAATTCCAAGTATGCTGGACATTGGAACAGTCCTTCGGCGGCACTCGATGACATAGTATGCTTGAAATAGTGGCTCTGTAGCAGCCTTCCTCGACATTGAGAAACAACCTCTGTCTTTCGGTTGCCTCTTTTGAATGACAAATACACACTACCATCGCCTGCTGGTAAGGAGAGTTATTATGACTCACGCATGCGCAGTGCTTAAGTGCTACTTGGCCGTCGGCTGAAGTCTTTGCGGTGGGTTCCAGTGCGATTTTTTTGGCCAAGACGCAGGAGACGTGAGGCGACATAACAGTCTTTGTTGTCAGTTTGGTGTTTCAGGGCCTTAAGACCAACAGGGCAACTGTGCAGTACCTCCGGATTGCAACAATGTAATCTTACGACATTCAAGTTACCATGATTCTGTGACTCTCCTCTTTCAAACCATACATTGCCTCCACTTAGTATCTGTTGGCATTTAACAATAAAAACAATAGGACCTTAGTAACAAAGGGTTGACCCCTGAATTAGAAACCTGCACTGTACATTTGTTTGTGAACAGCCATTGAGGTTGGCACTTTGGTCATCGCCATCTTTGTATTATTGTTGTAATGTTTTAAGTGTCGGACCGCAAGAAGAGTAGCTTTTGACAAGAGCAAAAGCTAATGGGGATCCTAAATAAACATAACAAACATAAACATCTTGACTTTTCAACCAGAAGGGCGAAAAGAGGTTGGAGTACACTACAACTGTACATTTTTTAGATAACAATTACCTAACTGATGACAATTTGAAATGGTTAGACTTCTGAGACAAAAATTTGGAAATCACCCAGACTAGACATCGCCGTGGTAGCCACATGTCAATCACAAGGTAAAGTCCATAACCATATGCTGCTTTATTGCTATTTTATTCTGAATAGGACCAAAATTATCTAATTGAAGAAGACTTGAAAATAGAGATTGAAATTAAGTCATCATATAGATTTACTGTGGTAATAATCAAGTGAGAAGTTTGGTATTTTTTTTCTCATAGGCTTATATCAAATCTGCCTTCTCTCTTTCAATCAGAGGAGCAGCCCACTGCTTGACAATTAAAATAATTCAAGTTAAAGACACTTTAGCTATGGCTTTTATTTTCAGAAACGGAGGTGATGTCTGAAATTGTCTGGGAAAAAAGTATTTTGAAATTAAAAGAAAGATGTAAGGCCTATTAAACCCTGGTGCTTATAATACCGCACAATAGACCTTGACTTCTCCTTCAATGGAACATGTACACAAGATCATTCTCAAGTACATCCATTAAAGATGCCATATGTTCTTGAATTAACTAACCATATGTTTTCAAACTCTATACAAACATATCTTGTGATTATATTTCAAAGAACGTACAGTGTGCAGCCTAATGCAGTAATCATCATGGCACAGCACCAGCTGAACTTTAATAAATCTCAGCTGCTGCATTGAGAGGGTATAGGATGTACTTTCAGTATTTGTGCCAAAGCGAAAAATAATGGCAGCCACATTCTCAGGCTGAGTACAAAGTAATTACTGTCTTTTTAGAAATGTTACCCTTTGGTGGGAAAAGAGAAAGGCCACATTAAAGCGTAGATGGGTGATATTTGCATGTAGATAATTACAGAACATCAGATATGTGCTGAATGACTCTTCTCTTGTTCCACTGCTACGGTAAATATCAACCAATTCTTTTCTCATTT